>NC_058120.1:22142587-22449045 GCF_914725855.1 Thunnus albacares
AGAGCACTCAAAAGCTTAACATGCCATGAACATGCTGGTCGCTTACAGTTTCGGATTCAGTAAATTCCTGCCCATCTTGTTACTTATGCAGTAGTCTGTTACTCTCCTCCTGAGGATGCTGCATGTATGAAAAACAGGATTGTACAAGGGCAGCTGTCATTGTACCAGCATGTATTCAGCCACTGCACATTACATCACTGCTGAGTGATATCAGGGATGATATGTTTTGTATGTTGTTCACACAGGGAATACTATGCTATGTATAATGTAAACCCCCATGTTAAGCAGGGCATAATCACTGACCTATATCTGTGAATCTAAGATTAGAATGATCCAGGGTCAGTGGACTGGGGGGTTAAAGATGAATGTAGGTAATAGCTCATTGTTCTGTCTAGATTCCTCTATCCAGTTTATTTCTAATGCCCAATTTTCTCTGCCCTCATGTTGCCTTCAAAGAGAAATAATTCAAGAGAGCATCTGGAGGAGTTTGCCCAGAGAAACAGAAGTAGCAAAGTGCATCATGAACTCTATCTCCAGCAACACACCATGTACATACTTAACAATATGTAAGCTCAAGTAGGGAGGGATATTTTTTTTTTCCAAAATACACAAAGTTGTTTTGTTGTTTTTGTGTAAATATTTCCCTTAAGCACTGGCAGCTATTGACACACTCCTCAGTCTCCAGTCTTTATCTCTCTGTGGCTTCAGCTATTGTATAACAATGCTAAGTAGGTCTTTGAAACTATGTGGTGCTCTCTGAATTTAAATCACTGTGTGGAAGAGAAAGGCTCTTTTGCTTTATTGCAGACAACATGGCAGGCTGCTGAATTGAGAAAGGAGGTTTAATTTAAGTCTGTAGCAGAACTAGTACTGAGTGAGCAGTTAATTTGTTTTATGATATTTAAAATATTAAGTCAGGCTCATATTATTTCATATTTTATGTGGGCTTAAGGAACCCACCCAACATGACTTTTTTTATATCATATGATGCTTTCAGGAATAAGAATTCAATAATACAAAATGTCAAAAATTGCATGACAGTAAGAAATATTAAATATGATCTGAACCTTAAGTCAGTGTCAAGATTATTTCTCACCTCCCCATCCATGATGACTGGTATTTTGGATAATAATTATATCTCTGAAATGAAAAAACTTCCTTAAAACACAGAATTTTGATCTGGTATAGATTTGTGTGTATAAATATGTTTTTGAGTGGCTCCTTGGCCCTAAACCTTTTCTCTCCGGGTGCTGCCTCCTCACCAGGCACTAGGTCGTCTTTAAGCCACACTACATTGACCTTGATCACATTCCATTACAAGGGTATAGCCATGCTCTCTGCAGGGCTATTTTTACTGCATGTGCAAGATTGACCATTTCAGCAGGGTTAGCAAGTATTTTCAGTCAGTCAAGCAGAGTAACCAAGTTGCTAGATGTAAAGGGCTTCTCCTTTAAAGAGAGCCACCATTACTCTAATGCAGTTATTTCTTTTGTTATTTATTTGTAAAAGATTTTGCATTTTGCATGATTAGATTCATTGTATTGGTACATTGTAAAGGTTGTATGTAATTTATACCAGGACCAAAGGGTTTTAGTCAGACTTGATGGCTTTTTATTTCATAAAAGCCAATTCATGTACAGTAATTCACTTAAACAATTTATAATTTATAATGAAAAAAGTGTCAATTGAAATAGATAATTTATAGGACATAGTTTTAATGTTAGTTAATATTCATATATATCACTGAAAGGCCTCGTATCACATTAACAGCCAAAATTTAGTCATTCTTTTATTGTTTAATTAATGGACTATAACATCTGCTTCTAAGATTAATTAAACCAACACTGATGCCAACAATAAAACTGTCTAGACACCCTCAGGCTAACTACAGTAATCCATTATGACTTGTATGTCTGAAACATTGAAACACATTTTTTGGTGCCAGTAATAGGGACTTTTTTTTTCATTCATCATTAGGGATGTTGTAATTTATTGGTCCTGTATTTTTTTAAATTTATTTATTTAATTTTATATAGGTCATACATGGATTGTTTGTTTACATGCTCAGTCGCTAATTCCACATGTAAACCACATATTAATCATCTGGTTCAAAGGATGGATCAAAGGGATGTGGTATTGGTTCATTTGGAGCATGGCAGGATCACATTAGTTAAGTTGATTTTGGTCTCTGAACCTGGTATTTATATTAATTATGTTCAGCCCCACTGCATGTCTGTATTTTAATACAGTGTGCAGCTGTTGAAATATTGAATTAACTCTGCCACAGCTCACTACTGCCCCAGATTTTTCTCAGCAGAGCATCAGTTTTGAATAACAGTGTTGGTTTTGCCCAGTAATTAAGATTTCCATCAAACACTGTTCATACTTGTAGAAAAAAATTTGACTAGAGTACCTTGGTGCAACGCATACTTTCCCCAAATTGTGTTCAGATCTGATAAGAGGCATATGAGGTAAGAATTTACTAACTGCCATTACAAGCAGTTTTATCTAAGTATGTAAGACACAACATTCACACATTTAAAAGTGACCAACTCTGTCTGAGAGTTTGCATATTATCTATAAATCAAAAAAATAAAGCAAGGGGGGTCATCCACAGTCCTAGTCCATAGTTCATTTCTTCTTCTTTGTCCTTATGCCTGTTTTATTTTTTTAATCTTCCCCAGCCCTCACACATAACTAGAATTTCCCCACAGCTCATTCAAAATGCAAAAGAACGAAAGGAAAGAGTAAAACTACACACAGTAGTACACATGTCAAATCTCTGCAGATTTTTGGCAGTCAGCTTTAAAATTCATTTCATTTTTTTTTTTTTTTTGCAGGTCAGATGAGCACTTAACATCTTGTTGCACCAGAATCCTTTTTCCTGAAACATGTCTGTCAGGCAGATGTTGAGCCAAGTTCATCTCTGAGATTGTTTGGCATTAGTGTTTAAACTATTCTGCGGTCAAAGTCTAAAGAAGTAGAAAGTACCTTTTAGCTACTGTAGCGTCCTGTCAGATTATCCATGAGACACTATATGCAAAAATTTAATTTAAAAAAACAACATCGAAGTCTTTTGCCAATTAAAAATTGGTGGTGGGCTACAACAGTAGAATCATATACCAACATTTTCTGTCATAACTCTCTACTTTCCATTCAATTTTAATGTTAAATTCTCTGCAGCATCTCTCTTTGAGACATTCATAAATCAAACAGGATGTTTTTGCCTTCTGACTTGTTCGGAAGACTTAACTTTTTGATCTTAGTTTTAGTGTGTAAATACCCACTGGAAACAGAGTGAGCCTGGCAGTTACAGCCTGTAGCCTGCCACACTTACCAGCGAACTAGGGAGAGGGTTTTATTTAGTAATGATAACAAAAAGCACCATATTTTAAATTTGAATGGAGCCTCACATTTAGTTTTTCTCAACAGGCTTGTCTTGAAAATATTTTGTCATTTTTATGTGTGCTTATGTTTTATTTGCAGGCATACAGCCAGAGTGTCATCTCACTGAAGCCCAGTGTAATTACCTATTCAACATAGTGTTGTGGGTTAAACTCACATCTGTGGTCAATCTTATTGTGTTAGCATACTTTATCTGATCCGCTTTCACAACAGTCTTCCTTAAGCGGTTTGAATGCAAGTTGACCGTGATATGGCTTTGGCTTACAGGGATTGTTCTTTACATTGTTGACTATTATTAACATTTATCTACTACAAGATATAAAGAGGAGGAGCTTCAATCAATGTGGATTGAATTCACATTTGACCTTTTATTCAGGAGACACATTATGTTTATTATCAAGTGTTGAGTTTCTTAATTCTCATGCTACATGCTGCTGTACATTTGTGCAAATACTGTATTTCTAATACAGTCAATGGGATACTTCCGTGTTTTGGCATTAGTGGCTTACAGTAAATCTCAGGCTTTCAATCCATCTGTTTGATGTTTCAACCATTAGTGATTTGGCCTGAAGGGCGAAGGGATTAGACTAACGCCACTGTTCCAGCTTGTGCAGTGTGCCATGGCATGACATTTATCCATCTAAGTCAGGGGTTGATCTTTTCTCTGCTCTGTGCATGTGCCTTTTTTTTTTTTTTTTTTTTTACAATTGGTGTTAGATAGTATACAGTGGTATAAGAAAAAAATTAAAAATAAAAAAAACAAAAACAAACAGCACTGGAAGTGAAAGCCAAAAAAAAAGCTAAAGGCTGAAAATGACGTGGCGTCTGCTGTCTGGACCTTTTTTTTTTTGCTCCCACCGCTTTAAGGGCTTAGCAAGAGTCAATCAGTGCTTTCTCATAAATCATCTCTTAAAACATTTTTTGCAGACAAATGTTTTATATTCCCTTGTATTTTCCTGTCTTTTTTATGCAAACTTATTTTGAAATGTAAGGAAATGTAGTGTTATATTTTATTTGTTATATTTCAAATAGGCATCTGCATTCTGGCCTTTCTAGAGTAAATCCTGCTGTGAAAAGCACAGTGGGAATATGGGAATACACCTTTTATACATTCTGAGTAGCAGTCACATATAAGCTCTAGTTTGCCAGCTTGTCCAGTTATCAGCAGTTTGCTGTAGCAGCTTCCCCACAGAGTCCACTGCTGTTTCCATCCACTAGTAGTCTGCAGTAGAGGAGTTCACGGCTTGATCTCCTTCCAGCTGTGTGCTACTGGTTGGATCAGTACAAGATCTGCTCATGCAAGTGAGCTTTCATATCATAAAATCAACATCGTCCCTGACCTTTCAGGGAGGCCATGGGCATTTGTATAGGAAAAAAACCTAAGGGTCACAGTTCTGTAGTGCAGTGAATGCTGTGTCTTCAGATTATGACCCACTTTCTTCTCCCTCTCTACAGCAGCTTAGACCCTCCTCCCTCATGAATTACATATGACAAGACAACTGACTCTATTGCATCGATTTAACCACAACAAACTGTAAACTTAGCTGCTTCCCTGGTGAACCATTTGCATAGAATATTGCAATTCTTGTATTCACTGCCATGTGAAATTAAGAAGATGGGATTCTTAAATTCATCTCCATTATCCTGCATTTGATTTCCTGAGAATATTTAATGTGCCTAATGTCCCAGTGTCAGCATACATAATATATTTACTCAAAGAAATCCAAGTGAAATGGAGCAGCTATAGTGCGTTTGTTTGCTTTGCCTCAGGTTCAACCATTAGCCTCCTTTTTCAGTCTCAGTGGATTATTATAATCTTATATGAACCCTTCGTAGTCTTTAATTTCTTATGTTAAAGGTATAGAAAATGTGGTTGCTAAATTATTGCCACTGTCAGGTCACTGAAAACATTTTGATTATTGTATTTTTTACTTACTATAAAATGAGACAGAGTTCTGTTACTATTATACATTTTCAGAGTATTTAATTCATTGAGTGTTTTTGCAACCATTATTATATATGTACTACATTTTATCTAAATCTTGATTTTATTGTAATGATTATATTTTCTAAAGACAGTTTTACATGAGAGTAGACAAGTAATCACTGTATGTAAAATTTTTATCCAATCCTCTTGTTTGTACGGGCCTAGATTTGAAACCTTAGCCTGACAAAAAAACTCAGCAACCTAGCAATGTTGTTAAAGTAGGAAATGCAAGTAATATCCACCAGAATGATTGTATTAACGTGCAATGTTAGTCTTCCAGAAAGAATAGAAAATCATGGACTGCCCTAGTCACATCCTCCAGGGAACACCTGAGCCGCTGCCTTCAGTTTGCAGGATCACGCAAACATTAACTGACTCAGACAGACCACTGCTTAGTTTTAACTTCACACTGCACTTCACATATAATAATATTAATACGTGTTGTATTTGTAAGTGGAGCAGCAGTGGCTGAGAGCACCTAGTCTTGTTAAATTAAGGTGAAAAAAAAGTCAAATCTAGATTTATGCTCAGATGACTATTACAGAAAAGTGCTGTTATGTGCCACACAGGTTCAGACTACATTGCTAATGTGTTATGTTACACCTCTGCTGTCCCTTATCAAAAATGTATTACTTTTCTGTGTTGTAAATTTTTAAAAGGGGTAAACAGTAGGACCCACGGAAGTACAATAGATTGCCACGCAATTTATATATTTTTAAAAAGTGAACTAATTACAAACAATATATCGAATTATATAATATTTCAAATTGTGATGACCTGCATATTTTCTGTTGCGCCATTGGCTGTAAATATGAGCAGACATTCATTCAGTCATGGATGCTGGTGGCCGGTGGTGTTTGTACAGTTGCCTATTCTCAGTACAAGCAGCTCACATAGTGATGGCAGCACCCTCTCTAAATGCAGTAAAATAAGTTCCAATGAATTACAGCAAACATTGGTTCAGTCATTTTCCAGTAAACCGCACAACTACTGTGTAGGAGCTAAATATTAAGAAAGACAAGTTAAATTCTTTATTAGAAAGAAGTATTCTGCTAGACTTGTGGTTGGTATATGTGCCCCATGTGGCTGACCTTGGCAATTATTGATAAATTGGCACCCGTTGACGGCGTCATGGTCATTAGTACCAGCTGTGCACAGTGCGTTTCAGGACGCCAAGAGCTGAAATAGTTTTTCAACAGGTTTTAAATTACTTGTTCATTTAAAAAATAAAAGTTTAAGTGTTTTTCTTTACTTTGGATTGCTGTGGCATATCCTATTTGGTTACTAGGTCTGGACGATATGACCAAAATCTCATATCCTGATATGGGCCATTTCATATCCCGATAATACGTATCCCGATATAGCACATTTTAATTCAATGAATAAATAATTTCTGGTCCGTGCGCCCCCACCCAACAAAACAAAACATGCATAACAAAACTCTTTTTAAAATAGAATTTTAAAAATTTGCCTATATAGCAAAAATGTTGCAGTAAAAAAACTTTAGAGAACTCTATGTACTTTGAGACCCTGTTATACAAGAGCATGGTTGAGTTAGCTGAAAACAATTTGATAAGATTTTTTTTTAGAATTTTAAAAATCTGCCTACATAGAAATGAAAGGGATATTGTTATGATTTTAGCATCTAATTATTAGAAATGCTGCAGTAAATAACATGGAAAATCATCACAGAGATACCTAGAGACTCGTACAAGAATATGCTGGTGTTTGCTGATAACTGCTGCTAACAATTTGATTCAATTATTTTATGGAATTTTGAAGATTGGAATCTATAGCACTGAATGAACAATAAAGCAATGTAGATTTGAGTTTACGAGGTGCACCTGAATGCACCATGAAGTCCCTGCCTCATGCTTTAAAGCGATGTAGACGCGCAATCAATTTTTAAGTGGCGATAGCGCGACGGTGCCTCTCCAAAGTGTAGATGGCGTGACATGACCACAGTCTTCCCTGCATCATGGCAGGCCACCACAAATAAATCAATGTATGGGAAACACTGTAATAAATAGTAAAATTTGAACGGTACATTATATTGTAATACTTTAGTCAGTAGCAACTGGCAGAATACTTATTATAGCAGAATAGTTACTAGGGTTGAGGCACAGGCAGTAATGGAATGTAATTACCACTAAGCTTTGTAGCTGTACCAGCTACTCAAAGGCCACAACATACACTGAATGCCTCGATTGCCAACAAGTAAAGATGCAGGCCTTACTGAATGGGAGACTCTTGATGGACAACTATGAAGGACTGAGACAGTCAGAGGCATTAATATGCTAGTTTTCCACTTGTATCTTTTACATCTTATCTAAATACATGTGGCAACTCTTTGAATAATTGATAGCAGTGTTTTTCCTGCCTCAGTGACAGTGAAGAAGCTTATTCCTCTAAAAATAAAAAGCTCAGGTGCAGCCGTGCCTCCTGGAAAAGTAGATGGTAATGAGCAGAGATCTTGGGTGTAATAGTTCATGTGTACTATACGACTATGACAACATCTGATGACTTGGTGCGGACAAAACAACCTGGAGCTCAACGTTCTAAGACAGAAGAGATGGTTGTTTATTTCACAAAGATGCATCCCTGCCCCTCCCCCATCACCCTGTGTGACTCCCCAGTCCCCAGTCTGTGGAATCCTTCCACTTCCTGGGAACCACCATCAGCCAGGATCTCGAGTGGGAGCTGCACATCAGTGGCCTGACCAAGAAGGCTCAACCGAGGATGTACTTCCTTAGGCAGCTGAAGAAATTCAACCTGCTAAAGCCAGTGATGGTGCACTTCTACGCCACCCTCATTGAGTCCATCTTCACCTCCTCCATCACCATCTGGTACACTGCTGCAACTGTCAAGGACAAGAGCAGACTGCAGTGTATTATCTGCCGTCCCTCCAGGACCTGCACGCCTCCAAGACACTCAGGCAAGAAGGAAAGATCAAGGCCGAACCCTCCCACGCTGGACCAAGTTTTTGAAACTCTCTCCTCCAACAAGAGGCTGAGGTCTGTCAAGACCAAAACCTGACGCCATGAGAACAGTTTCTTCCCATCTGCAGCCATCCTCATCAACAAGTCCTGGACCCCCACTGACATAGACTCTATCCCACCTGTGGACATTACACGTTCATTGAGGTAACACCCCACAATCTTGCATTTGCACATCTGTTATCTTTGATCCTAACATGGTGCATTACATTAACACAACTTGTAGTATTATTATTATTGTTGTTGTTAATGATAATGCATACTGCATATACTGTTTTCTCCTGGTCAATATCTTGTACATTCACCTCATTCTCTTCTATTTAATATTTAAAATTTAGACCTGTAGCAGCCCCTCTCACTTAGAATATATTTTACATTTTTCTTTAATTGTTAATTATTTCTTTTTTATATTTTTTAGGATTACTTAATTTTGTGTTTCACCACAACACCAAGGCAAATTCCTTGTATGTGCGAACCTACTTAAACATAATACATTATCCTGACTCTGATTCAGATGACGTGTCCCTGAGATGCACACTGGGAAGCCAAGGAAAAGTGATGTATACGTATGTTTCTGAAACCATTAGGGTGGGTGTTGTGTTATCAGCTGAAAGAATCAGGGCAAACAAAATCATTGCACTCTGTGAGGCTATGCATATCCACATAAGAAGTAATGCCTGTTGTGAAATATTTATTGTCACTTTTTATATCTGCACAGTTTCTTGTCTCAGAACACTGCTGCAGTTGGGGTCTGAAGGCCTTGCCTCTGAGCATTTGCTGAGAACGACTGTGACGGTTACTCCTCTGCGGTGCCGTTACAATTGTGTAGTCACAGCGGTGCTGCAGGGTTTTATAGTGCTATTCTCTTTTGTTTACATTCTTATGTCTCACTGTTTACTGTAGAGCCTTTGTTGGGAGGACTTAGTGAAGGAGTTGTTGCTGTTGCTATGCATAGTCTTTAATCTTACAATAAGAACTCTAGTGTGTGTGTGTGTGTGTGTGTGTGTGTGTGTGTGTGTGTGTGTGTGTGTGTGTGTTGGGGGGTTACCAACTGTCAATGCTATGTGAAAGACTAACATGTTGAAGGCTGAAAAGGTCATTTGAACATTAAACATGAGCCGAACCCCTGTTTTAAATGTATGTCTTAAGGGTCTTTATATATCACAGTCAGGTTCATCTGCTTTCAAAAAGTAAGAATATAAATTGCTGCTCTAGTAAGCTTAAATATAACTGTGAGGAAACAGCAATCATTCAGCATAATATCATTAGATAACCAACAGGGAGACCAAGACATCTCAAAAGTGGTCAAGAAAATGGACAGCAGTGTTATTGTACAGACCTGAGTGTGTATGTGTGTGATGTGTTTAACAAGCAGAACTATACAAAGCTAACATGCTTATGGTAAGAGGACTGAAACTGCTCAAAATAGAAACATAGTCTTTAGTTCTATATTTGGGTTATCTCCAGCTATTCATTTAATGTGACATTATGTGTTGATTCCACAAAATGCTAGGAGGTTATATGTTGGAGTTGTGTTTTGATAAAGGACCACACAGTAGCTAGTGAGCCAGGCGGAAAGTCCAAAAGGCCAGACATGCTGTGAATGTTATACACTTGTCCTAATGTTTGTGCCAAATGGCTTAGCGAAATGTTAAATGAGAGGTATTATGGTAGAATAGACCCATAATGCTAAGCACTCAAGTGGGCCAGACATGATACAGTAGCTTGGGTAAATCCCTATTCCCACCACTGCCAACACTGACATTATGCAGCTTATATCTATATAGCTCGTCCGTTATGCTACCAGAGCAATTAATGACCAGAAGTCTATGTTACTACTATAGTCAATTAGGATTGAGTTGTCCTTTGATAAATTAGTATTTATTTCAATTTTAAATGATTGGTTGATTGTAGATATAGACAGCACCTAGAGAAGACACTAGAGGCTCTGATTAAACTCTTCATATGTGATCCATTTTGAAAGTGCAGTCAAGCAAGGGTGGAATTAACTTGCTCGATTTAATCATTTACCATTTGATTTTGGAATTCCCCCTGGCACAGTTATATCAATTGGTTTGTTTAACTATTGGACATATTTCTGTAAGCATTGGAAATCTTTTGTTTCCATGAAAAAATAAATTATCATTGAGAAGTCATGTAGTACTTGGATCTGTTTCCTCATTGACTGTACTTTTACTGTTTATAATGACTTCCTAGATAATTGTTTATTGAAATACAATGCCTTTAACCGGATGATCTGCTATTTTAATTATTCATGCTGTAATTGGCAAGGGCTTGGCTGTGTTCCCAGGCGTTAATCCACATTTACATGTGTACGACTTGGTTCATCCCAAATTATTGACCTCAGCAATGGTAAAACAAGGAACATTTGAAACTGAGTTTCACCTCGTTTACTCAACAAAACCAGGGACATCACATGCAGTTGCTTGCTCGGTATCACATAAGTAGAGGACTTTGATGTAGGTTAAACATAATATTTATATATTGTAAAGCTACATTCTGCAATGTAATACATCAGGGAGATGTTGCTATCAGAAAAATATGAATTTTCAGACCCAAATGTTACACAATATCTGTAAAATGTGTGAAAAAGGTTAAAAGGTCTAACAGCCTAGCCTTGTCTGACCTGAGTGCTTATTTTTATTGCTTAGAATGCAGTTTTGTATTTTGCTCCTGAATTTTCATTTGTCACTTCCTCCGGGCAGCACAGAGTGCTGGATGTTGGTACATGCGCTCACTTACATTATAATGTCCTTCCCTGTCTAAATTGAATTATGTACCTATTTTGGTCCAAAAAAAAGCTTTACAATGAGAATCTCCTAAGTTCAATCAGATTTATGTCCATTACGAGCTGTGTGTGGTCATATGTCAGAGGATATGTGTCAGAGAGACTGCATTGCGATACCGATGACTGACCTTGTGATCTGATAATGTCATACAGTAAAGAACCAGGGGATGAGGCACTGCAATGTTCCTATCCAGCTGCATAGAGCATAAGATGCATTGACATGACATTGCAGCATCATGAAAACAATGTGCAGAGACCATGTTGATTGCATCAGTAAGGAAAATTAGTAAAATTCATGATATCATCCTAAAACAGATGTGGCATTTATTGATGAAAAGACAGTCCACTCATCTAGATCACAGAAAATGGTATTTTGCTCATCGTACCACGGTCGTTTCTAGTATGTAGGCATGCAGATGGATTCAGTTTAATTTGCAGCAGCAGAGATCTTGCTTTTAGATCTCTTTAGATGCTGCTAAAGCTCTTGCCAGGGCTCTACAGTGCGAGTACAGTATTTCACTCGCATTTGCACCTAAAAACGGATATGCCCAAACCGGAAAAAAGATTACATAGATTACATAACAAGATTACAACCTATCGTAATCTTTTGTTACAGACGCGACATATCAGCCAGATACAAGACAACTGTGATTATTAAACGTGAGCAGAATGTGAAGTGGTAACGTCACCTCAAGCCCTCAGTACAGCCACTCACTGGTGGTTGCAGATACACTGACCACAGCTCGACCAACAGAATTGCCACAAATATATGTTTTTTTTAAAACTAGCCATTTTTACTTGCATGCAAACACGTAGCGATCCCTGTAGCTGCTTCACAATAAAAGCCTCCCGCTGGTTCACCGATCGAAAGCTTTTAATATGAAACAGCGGCCTTTGTGTCTAGTAGGCATGGACCAGTGTGTGATTTTGGTGTGATTTGTTTTTGCACAGATCCCTTAAAAGAATCAAGGAGGAGGAGGGACAAAAGAAAAAAAAAAAACATAATAAATTATAGAAAATTTAAAAAGTATCCAGTACACAGAAAACCATCTGAAAATAGCGAATCATGTGACACATGTTATCACATCAACCAATGATTGCAGGAACGCAGATCTTAGTGAGACAGTCTACAGAAGAGGCACAAAACCCAGGTGAATCTGGGCACAGCTACACTCATACAGACATTAAAGGTGCAATACACAACATTCAGCCACCAATATCTGTATGTAAATGCTGTCAAGACTAGGGTGAGGGAAAAGACTTTATCGAAACCCACGCAAATGATGTTTGCGTGATTGCAAGAATAAGTATGTTTTTAGTCTAGATTTGAAGATTTCAAGAGAAGTAGCTTCCCTGATAGTAAGAAGTAGCTGGTTCCAGAGATAGGGAGCTTGGTAGGAAAACTTGACTGCCTAATGATTTTTTCTTGATTCTAGGAACAGTAAGATAGGCAGCGTCATACACACACATTCACACACACACACACACACACACACACACACACACACAAACACACACACACACACACACATAAATATTGATGTAATAAACTATTCGTTAATAAACTCTGTTTTACTTGAACATTTTTCACTGTGCTCCTAAATTTCTTTGTGTGCTCCTAAATTTGGTGAACTTTAGTTTGGTGAACTGAAACGGTGAACTTTTTAGTGAAATGTCACAGCGTTGTGTTTATCCAACTTCTGCTTTTCTACTGCTAATTTTCTACTACTACTAGAACTACTGCTACTATTCTACTACTGTTTGAGCAGATCACCCAAAGGGCGTCATTTGGCTAATGACATCAATGAGTGGGTAAGGGTTGGTTGAGTTCCTTATGGAGTCTGGTCTGGCAGACTGACAGGAGGCCTATTAACTTTTACATTCATGACTAACGCTGGTCTGTCTTGCTGCCCACTCTGCTGCAGGCTCCCACAGTCATCCAGCCAGACATGACAGCTGTGGTAGATACTGAAGCCTTTGCACTATCAGGCATCAGAAGTTGTCATGTCTGCTGGCGTACGCTTGGCTTTCACTGGGATTAGTGCAGACAAGCTAAAAAAAATTCCATATGGCACAATGAGGCCAACATACCACCACACCAAGACCTCTGGCCCCAAGTCTGGTGGGTCATAGTTGGGGTGATTCACTAGTGAGAGTGGCAGCGCCTCCAGCCATGCGTCTAATGAATATTAAAATAATAAATTTAGGAATGAAGAGATATGACGCATGCCGTATACCTCCTCTTGACTATTATCCAGATAGACAGTTTACATCTCGCAGAAAGTTTCTTAAATGTCACATATTTATTATGTCATGGTTGCAAAGCCATGCCAAGCTTTTGCTGGCATTTAAATTTAAGTTCAGTGAAAAGGTTGTGGATGATGGCATGGTTTAGAGGTGAACATATTGTCCTTGCCATGATAGTAAAATGTCACTTTGATTTGGAGAAATACTGTAACAACAGTCAACAATGGCTGAGTGATGATTTCAGCAAAATACAGAGTATATATATAACACAACAATTTCATAAAACACTGGAGAAACATTACAGCGCAGTAGGTTGTAGGACCTGGGTCAAGTACTGTTGGCAAATAGTCGGCATTTGTTAATCTCCTTGGTGTAGCAGATGGATGGGGTTTATCCACAGGGCTGGGAAGGGTTGTGTCTTTGAAAGAAACTGACAACAGTGCTGGAATATGTTGCAGTAGTTGCCTGAATCAAAGTACATCAAGCCAGTTAACCAAGACAGACTCAAAATACTCTGAAGCAACATGTCAGGCTAAAATAATACTGTTTTAATTTTTGTCTTTATCAGCATCACACATCAAAAATTACTGTACAGATGAATGAGTTCTCATTGTTAGGTTGTTTCTTATTCCTCAAATACATTGCATGACATGAGTTTGCAGTGATTCTTGGAAGAAGTCTTATTTGTGCCCTTATGAACCAGTGTATGTCTGCAGGCAGGCTGCATCTATTTGTGACTCAAATCCACTGTTGAATATTTATCACTCAGATGTGCTTTCATGTTTTTATTTTAATGTGCTGAAGTGTCTGAGCGTATTATTCGGCTGACTGTGGATCTTATCTCGGTCTCGTAATTGAAACTTGAACAAGATGAACATGTATTCTTCAAAGTCTTAATGAAATTGATCCAAAATAGTTTCCTCAAATCAGCTGTACAAATCATTTGGAGTGGACTAAACAAGGGAGAGGTCAGAACCGCTGACATTTAGCTTTCAGCTGGGGTTCTTCTCCGGAGTCATCCTACCAGAAAAATTGATTTAAAGTGCCAGACATTTTACATGGATGACATGAAACACAGACAGACCCACACAGGCTCAACCTTTGACAAGTAAAAGATAGCTTCTTGGCTTGACTTTTGGCATTGCTCTGTGTGGTTTGACTTTTTATTGATAGATTCCCACAGTTTTGTCATAAGAAATTGGTGGTGGGTGGTGGTAGAGGGAGGAGGGGTTGGTAAAAGTTTATTAAAAAAGAAGTATTTTTATGTGTTTACTGGTAAAGGCTCAAATGTAGCTAAAATGTTAACTGAATTTCCAGAAAATCTGCTAAAGACAATCAAAATTAATGCATGTTTCCATCCACTGCCGGTGTGTGAATATTTGGAGTTGGGTCATCGAGATAAACCACTGGTGAGACTAATTTTCCAGTCAGGGGCCAGTGAACCATTGTAGAAAAAGAGAGTGAATCAAGATGACTTAAGAGTGCCAGTAAAACCTCAGACGGTGAAAAACAATGTAGAACACATGATGGAAATATGGTATTTTTGTTTGTTTCATATTAATTTGAGGAACGTTATAGTCTCCTCATCTCTCAACACAATGTTTTTGTCTGCTTCCATCTTTCATCTCGTCAGTGGATTGGAAGCCTCAGTGGATGTTTAAGTCACATGCTTCATCATCCATGCAGTACTTCATGATTTATTCACTATGTTGGTTTCCTTTGCTTTCATCGATAACCAACTTGTCCACCTCAGCAACCTCGGTTTTGTGACATTATGGAAAATGTTCTTTTCTATTTGATATGTCCTTTGGAGAAGACAGAGTAAATCCACTGCACTTCAAATTAACCTAATGGTTAACCACATGGTGTTATTTAGTAAGGAGAAATTATGTTATTAATAAAAATTCTAATTAATATTCAAATTTAATGTGAAAAACATGTTGAAAAAACACATCTGCACTCCCTGTATGAGCATGTAATAATCTTACATTTAATCTCTGAAAGACCGACAATCTCTGAAAGACAAAAATCATTTGTCAATGGATGTAGAATTAATATAAAGAAGCTTCTGTCTGACTTGTCTTTTTTTTTTTGTTCTTTTGAAAGTGGGACCTGTCTCTTCTCTTTCTCTTTTCCATGTTAATTGCACCTGGAGGACCTTATCAGATCTTTGCTGACGTCCTCCAAGGGACCTTATTTGCTTCTCCTCCAAAAAATACGCACAATGTCCATCATGTGTTTTCTGTATATTTCATGGCAAAACCCCTTGCTGAACAGTTCTGGTAATTCTACAGTTACCTAATGCAAATAAATCTGTTTTTTAGAGCTTTTTAGAATGGTCCGCCTTATGTTCACAGATGTAACTCTTTCAAAAAAATCCTCCAAGGAGCTAAAAAAATGATCCCATCCTACAAAAAATACATTTTGAGACTTGTTATAGTCGATATACTGTATTTTGTCTGTATTTTGTTGAGAGAAGAAATTTAAGAAAAACTAGATTTTAAGAATTTATAACTAGACTTTCATTATGAGACTGATATAGTATCTACAGTGTTTGCAGGTCTTTGTTTATGTTTAGGCATTTATTGTCCTGCCAATTTTGCTTTTTACCCACTAGCATGCCCCAGAACACCTAAGCAGAAATAATGTAGAAATCCCAGCTGTTGTATAAATATTTTCCATTTTGTGATCATCAGACTGAATCCTAATTTTGCCCCCTTTTCCCACTTTTTCCCAAAGGACAGTTTTTGGACCTTTGCCACTTATGAAAACTGTTCCAGTAGATGTAATCCCCCACTTACAATTTTCATGCAGCTGTGTAATATGATTAGGTTTGACTTTTATTGTGTCCATCAACATATAATTACTCTTAAACTGCTGTTCAAACAATGGCAGCTTGGTCTCCATCTTAAACCACCTTATATGCAGCACTCTTACTCAGATTCTGGGCTCCCATTGAGACAATCCCTGACAGTTCAGCTGATAAAATCAGTTACACACTGCATAACCTCGATGTTAACATCTGAACAACATCTGTGGTACTCAGCTTCAGTGTATGAGCTAATGATGCCCAATGGAGAGCGTGCACTGTGAAATACAGAATTATTTTCAGCTTCGCTGGCAAATCTGGCATCCGTGTCAGTCCCACACATGCTTGCCAGATTTCAAACAACCATGGAAATCCGCTCTGAGCCCCACAGAAAGGAGTCATATATTTGACTCTTTGCCATATCTTTGATGTCTTTTTTCAAATAGGGAGATACCCAGTGGCATAATTTCTCTGAGTCCTCTCTGTTGGAGTGCGTTATAGTTTATTTTAAAACAAGTGACTGTAATAGTTTTAGTTTAAAAACGTTGTTTCTTGCCAGTATATCAAGTTATTGTACTGTACTTACAAATTGAATTAAGTATTTAGGAACATCTAAGCTATTCTTAACATCTGCCTCTCCCCCCAAAAAATCTTACTATGATAATTGATTTGTGTTAATATATTAATTTAAGCTTGTTTTGTCACACAAATATAAACAGCCACTCATTCATGCCTGTAAAATCTACAATCAATTGTGTCCATCCTAGTCTGAGCTGCAGCGTTTATTTGGCCAGTCTGTTTTTTGGCCTCTCTCCCTGCTTTGGCTGGAGTCAAATCAATAATTAGCCAGCCTCATCTGCTTAGGTGAAATTAAATGGATGAATGACTAGAAGAAAGACAAGGAAATAAACTGTGTCAGCTGGGGTACATGTTAATGAAAAACCCAAACTGCTTTTCTAAGTTTAGGATGCCAAGAAAATGCAGTTTTTTTTTTAAAGAGGAAAGACATTAAGTTGACTCTCTGGTCAAGGTAGGGCTGAACGGTTTTGGTCAAAATGAGAATCACAATTTTTTTCCACTCAGAATTGAGATCAAGATTTTCTCCCACTGTCTCAATGCGGTAGATGAGACAGTCCCATAAGGGGCTTATATCAGTACAAACGTAGGTTATTTTTTAACTAATTTGCCTTTTGTGCAGCAATAGGTAACGAATGACAGTAACATTTTAACTACAAAGGTGGCTCACAAATCATTGAGACGGTGTTTCCTACTACGCACATGAAAAATGTTTGTGTGTGATAAACAACCTCTGCATGGTTCTGATGGCTATTGTTTTATATCAACTCTCTACAGGTTTGTACAGAGGGAACATAAAAAGGAGGATGTGGGTGTTCTGGTTAAAGTTGGGATAGAAATGCAGAGTGTGCATTTCTATGAGGAATGACGGGAAGCTGTATGACAGGTATTGTAACTGCCAGCCCTGCAGGATGGAAAGAGCAAATAATTTCCTTCATGACCTTTGCTGTAGCCAAAGTTGACATTTGACCTTCCTTTAGGGTTTTTTTAATTATATGTTGACATAGTAAGACAAATAAACACATGATGACTCAATCTATGTGTTTGTCATTTATAAATATGTTGATACACATTCCCCTCTTGATACCATAAGTGTAACCATGACAATTAATCTTGCTTTATATTCGTAACGCATTCAGTAAAATTAATTTATCATACTGTGCACTAAAACATGGTTCAATGTCAATGCTGAACATATCTGAAAATAAATTTTCCTATGTGATCTTTCACATAGGAAAGATCTGTGGGGAGTGTGATAGCATATGGTGTTACGAGCAGGATGCAAACCTTTGCAGTCAGTGCACGGCCAATTTCAGCTGTAAGCAAACTGATTCAACCACCCGGGTCATTTAGATCTCTCCACACATAATTACACTGCCAAATGCGTCTGAGAGGATCAAAGGACCACAGCTGAGTTTGCATTTAAACAGGGCTTTTGTCTGCTACAGTAGCTGATTGTGAAATTGTGTATGACAATATTTTTATTTTGCCAAATTGTTGATTATCTCAAACCTATTGCATTAACACAGTTGCAATTTCATTAATTCTAGATGATAAGTTTAAAATTAGAAACATTTTTTACTCATGTTGGTAAACTGCAATACCTGTTAAGTGGTTTGAGTATGTACTCTTAGTATCCCTCTAAGGTGTTAGCTTGGGGAGTGAACAGTCAACCAGGGAAAAGTGGATGATTTGGTGTCAGTGGTCTCATACTGTAATTTAATTGGTTAGGATTAAGAAAACTTGCTATAATATGATGGCATATTTGAGGCAATGTCAGATGAGGATCTTTTGCCAATAAATGTAACAAACAGTATTTTATTATTAAAGTCTTGTAGAGAGTCCCCCTGAAATTCCAACAAATGCTAATACCTAAATCAACAAAATAGGTCCATGCAGTAAGTATTTTCTAATCTGCTTCCACTATGGTTATGGTATATTTAAGTAATAAAAAAGTACTACTACTACTACTAATTTTCACATTGTGATTTTCACAATTCAGGAAGGAATTTCATAGAAATTAATTGATAAAAGCCAGTCGTGTAAATTTCAGAGAGGGCGGTCCCAGCTCATTGTGTGCCAGATACCTTGTAACACATCACTATCTCCTCATATCTGTCACACATCATTGATTAATTATATGATAAAAACATTAGTCACGACTTTGGTCTTCGATTTATTTAATTCTGTTTCCAACATGCAATCCGTGCAGCATGAACTGCTGCCCATCTTTACAAGTTCACCACTCAGCTTTTCTCCTTGCTACTGCCTTGTCTCATCTCTTCTGCACCTTGTCATGGCCTTTATTTCACCTCTGGAGGATAATGGCCTGTATATGAACCTCCTATTTTTGTTATCCACATTCAGTAAATGCAAAGTCTTAATTTAGAACCTAGAGAATGGGATCTATGACATAATGCAGTATAATGCCCCTTTTCATGCATCACGAAGCAAATGGAGGCATCTGACTGTGCGAAGTGGTAAGCTGACAGTGTGACAATAGTGAGGAAATAATGGAGAAAAGACATGATGCATTGAGAAAGAGAGAAAGATAAAGGCAAACAAGGAAGATAAATGTGGGACAAAAGAGATAAGAAAACTAAGATTTATGAATCAGAGATCTAAACTACTTACCTTTCGGCGAAATTCGCCGTTTTAAGGTCAAAATAGGTCACCTACGAGATTCGTGTAGACCCGAGGAGGATTGGTTAATTTTAACTTCAGAAATACAAATCCTTGGTTTGGAGCACAGAATTCCAATTATGTGGTTTGGAGCCTTCTACTCATGTAAACCCCGAGAACCTCTAATGCACGTCTTAAAGGGCATCTCGTGCGTGACCATGACAACAGCAAAACAACAATCAACAACGTTTTGATTTCTACAAACGCTAAGTCGGTGGTTTTCATGGCGCTGTTCATCTGTTTACCTCAAACCTCACACTAGGATACGGGTAAGATGAAGCATTACGCGGCAACAACGGACACCAATTAGTTTATTTGATCCGTATTTTAAACAACAGAATATTATGGTAATACTCTGTTGTTTCCTCCTTGGTAATAGCATTATTTTTTTTTATAGTTTTATTATGGTAAACAGAGACATTTATGTTACCTGTCATATGTAATCATGCATATAGACTAGATGTAAGCTTTTTATGAATTTTACCGAATACATGCGTGATAGTGGAAGAGTGTTAATGAAGAAGCTACTATAAGCAGATTTCCAATTTACTTTCTTATCTTGTTTTTGTCTTGTTGATGTATTCAGATTTATTGATGTGTTTTATTCGGGGTTGTTTTACCCTATAATGGCTGTTAGAATAAGCCTTCATGTAGATGCAAATATACTTAAAAGTAACTAGAGACGAGCATATAAAGCGAATATGTTTCAGAATTTTCTCCCAGATGGGCAAGCCCCTGGTCCTTTTTGTCGCAGTTTTTCACAGATTTCCCTCTTTGCATCCCTGATGAATAAGGACAGCTAAAGACAGGCAGTAATGAAGTGGTGATTTAAGAAAGGGGTAGCACGTAATGACAAAAAGGCTGGACTGGGGGGAGATTTTCAATCAAGAAAACGATCTAGGGGCCATTGAACCCTGACATTCCTCTTAGAGAGTGAGGGCCAGATTTGGATTAGCTTTCGCCCAGAAACAGTCTTCTCCACAATGATGTGACCAAGGAGGACATGTATCCAATTAAATGAATAATTTCCACCAGTTTTTATGTGTCTAAAGCTAGATTATCTGATAAAGTTCTTGTGGTGATCTGTGTTCGGATAGTAGCACAACTTAAGCCACTGTATGGACACCAGGGTGCATTACTGTATCACTGTTTATTTACTTTTAATAAATCCTTTTATTGTCCCCCAAATATTGATCCTGAAATTGGACCACTTTAATTACATCTTAAATTAGTCATGGAAGACTCATTTATTGCACCAATTAATTTAAATTGCATGGGGAGCCACAGTATGTACTGTGTGAATTGTATAGCCTATTGCAGGAACACAGTTTATAATTCATGATTTTAATTATTGAATTTTTTATTCCTGAGTGCTTATGCTTGATTTAATATGGTTTAAGCATTCTGCATTATTTAAGTTTATATGATATTTTTACAACATGGCCACTCAGATCTAAATGCACCTCTGGCTTCCTCTGTCAAAGCTCACTTTTACAGAGCCTTTTACAGTAATTTTATTACATGATGGAGACATCTGTGTAGTGACTAAGAGTATTCTATGAAATTGGAGATAAGACAACTAAACATAACATCAGTTGAGTCTTTCTTTGATCTAAAACACACTATTTCTGATCCACATGCACCAGTTACAGTGTACATGTGTAACACATTGTATAAAACCTCTGTAGTATTTTACAAGTGAATGCTATATTTAGTTTACATGAATCATTAATAAGGCACATTGATTTAAAAATGTGGCTGTGAGGATGTTAAAACACTCGGCCAGCTGTCGGCCTCAAAGAAAGGGCCAGATATTGAGCAAAAGATCAATTCCAGTGAGTGATTATGCATATTTAATCTCCATGTCAGGTTTATTGACTTTTGAAGCATTGTGTCATTAAGAAATTTAAGATTTCTCACTGTACTATACCAAAAGCATAAGTGAAAAAACATAAAATTGCAGCAGAATTGATTACAATATATGAGCACTATAATACATGTTCCAGCATTTGTTGTATTGTCAAAATGAACTTTTAAGAAATCAAAGTTTTATAGCTGCACTAAGATAAGCAGGTCAACAATCTCATCTGTCATAGAAGAGATGTCCAACACTTGAAAGTGAGACCTCTTGTGGATCTTGAACTATTTTCCAACTGGCTTTCAGGTTCACTATAGATCCTCATTCAATTCTTATGATGTCAGAGCATGCATGGCTAGCTGCAGTTAGCATCCATTAATGGATGTAATGGATGTAAGGTGGATGTCCTTGAAATGACAGAGGAGCAGACGGACGATCTGAGAGTGCAGAGGAGGAGGCAAATTGAGTTGGACAGGAGATGTTGTCATCAGCTCTGTTGGGATGTCGCTAGTTGTCAAAGTCCCCTCTCAGGTCAAAGGTCTTTTCTTCTTTTTAATTATTACTATGCACTGTGATGTGCTGTTTCTCTAGTCAAGTGATTCTGTGCTCTGCATGTTTTTTTTCCCATGGATAGTTTCAAAAAGCAAAATGACCAGAGGGTATTTTCTTACCTGACTGAACCAATTTACTTGTTTTTCACACTGTGTAGAATGACCTCATACTGGGGCCCCATGATCTTATGTTACATGATTGACAGCTGCCCTTGCCCTGCGTTGTGTCTCACCAGAGGATCAGTGGATGTTGTGGCCTTGTGAGGGGTGAGTTGCCATAATGCAGCCCAGAGACGGGGTGAGCTGGCTGCCGCGTCTCAGGGGATCACAACACGGTCACACAAGAGAAATTACTGGGGTGAGGGGCAGATGAAATGATTTCAGCACCTCTGAATTAAACATGGTCCAGAGAATACAAACAATCCACAGGCTGCCTCAGTACAAATGCAGAAATATTCACAGAGCCTTTTACAACTAAGGAATACACGGTCTTTCTAGGTGTGAATTGTGTTGAATGTTAAAGGGGGGGAAGTATTTGTTCTCAGCGCCACTGAATTAAACATGCTTCACAGAATGGGCACAATCTACAGGCCTCCCCATCACAAAAAAGCACACTGCCATCCAAAGGGATAATACACACAGGATTTCCATGCATGTAATTTAACTGAAATTTAAAGGGGATGATTCTCTATTTGATCTCTGAACTGCTGAATTAAACATGCTCCAAAGACCAGGGACAATCCAGAAGCTGTAGGGTGCTTTTTTCCAATTTTGAATTGTGCTGTATTATATATATTTTATATATTTTTTTCAAGCAGAGGGCTTTCTGGAGACTCTAGTTTTCTTCATCTAAATCTGGGCGTTGTGGCATGTGTTTTCAGCTAATGTTTAAAATCCCCATCAGATTTGCAAGATTTAGTGCTGCAAACAAAAGATTTGGTCCGTGCCTCCTGTCTGCACTCTTAATCTTCTTTAGAGTTTCACTCGCGTCCCTTTTTAATCTGGACCCCTGGCCGGTTTCCCTCATTGACATGATCTTTAATTTTTTTGCTGCGTGCCAGAAGACAACAATGTTATTTTTAATTTGAAGTGAGGGTTTGTTAATTATCAGTGAACCATCTTTCAGTGTGAGAAACCTGTTCGCATTTAATTCTTTTCTGTCTGCCTGCCATTCAGAATGAGAGCTTGATGAATCTTCTATGCAGTGATGCTGGTCTTTTGTCTCTGTCAGCTGTGAGATATTTGCTCGGTGACTGAAGGGATAGACAGTGGGAGCAGAGCTGTGTATTGCAGACCTTGCTTATGCAGTTCAAACAAGACCCGGTATTTTATATGCAGTGTGTATCTGACTGACAGCGTGCATGTCAGCAGTGCGACCCTTCTCATCAAACCCTCATTTGGGACTTGTCGAAATCCACTTACCACTCAGACATGAATGGTTAAGCTCTTCCACTGATCCTCTTCTTCTCTTTAGGGGGGCCCGGGGCTGTCTATCTAGACTGGGCCCTTAGGTGCTCTGGAACAGCATTCCCTCTCTCTCACACTCTCACACATTTTTCATTGGTTTATTACATTTCACTGCTGTCACGTGAAACTCTTGCTACCCTATTACACCGATTTTCATATTTTTACTTGCATTGGTTTTGACGTTTTTGTACCACTTGAGCTAATCAATCATCAAGCTAAGAAAATGCTTCTTTGTTACTTTCTAAAACATAATATATACAGTGTTTTCACCCAACAACAGCTTTCTAAATGGTACACTGCATTTTGTCAGTTTTTTTATATATTTTGGTCTCTTAACACTCAACCCACAATACATTTGTCAGATCATAGGCAGTTTGATATCAGCATACATTTTAGTGTAATCATTTTTGTGTAAATATAATATTAATGTGTGATATACATGTTTACATAATAACATATAGGTAACATTTTTCAGATTTTCATTTCTGTGACGATTAACTAATCAAATAATAACGTATTCTTTTGTAACACACAGTCAACAAATACTCGTGTCACGACAAGGTTTTGCCGCAGAACCTGCAAAATTCAATTCAGTTGAAATTTTCCATGTGAAGTGATACTGCGGCTATTGATAGGTGCCAGTCCTTCCACAGACACAGAATCGTGTCTGTCACTCTCTTGAGCACAGATTGATCTCTGCGGGGATCAAAGCTTAGATGAATGAATTGACGGTGATAGGAAAGGAGCTGGCTGACGGGGAGGAACGGCGTCCATCTCTGGCCCCCCCTGTGCACCGAGGTGACGAGCAGCCCGCCGCTGTGTAGCCAGGCGGAAAACTGCCCTTTCTGGCATGAGCTGCCCTTTGGCACCGTACGCAGAACGTAGACCTTCGCCATCTCTACCTTCCATCTGCAGCTCAACATAATCTGCAGCCTCCTGCCTCAGATCTGACACTGACATTGTTACCTCCTGCTGCTACTGCTGCTCCTCCTGCTGCTCTGGAGTCAGTGGTCAGTTATTAGGATTAAAGACAGTAAGGTTATGATTAGACAGAGGGCTTTTAAATCCACGCTTAATCTCACTGACTAATATGAGGACCAAACAAGGTCACCGCCCCGATACTTAAGGATATGTAAAGATGCCTTTGTTGACATGTAGACACACTCCAGCAGGGAGCAGAGGAGGACAATCCCATTGCTGCTTCCTCCTTCTACTGTAGCACTCTGATTGCACATTGACCAGTATTCAGTCGTCCATTAGTACACTGAGAATTTCTTGACATCACTACTCTTTGTTTAGTTTAGTTTCTACTTAAATGTGCCCAGTTTACTTGGCTTTTCAACTGGCCCTCAGTCTTCTATCATTGGCACATCAGTAAGCACTTGAAAGCTGTTGATGCAGCGTTACTATTTGCTGCCATCTGCTGGTGGAGAGACTGCTAGTGTACAGAAAGATTGTATGGTACCTCAGCCTATTTAACATTTTGAAAGGTTTGTTTGGGCTAATCTAGAATAGACATGTTTGTTTGTTATATTTTATTCTATTTTAATGTTGATTAGTTGCGTTTATGAAAAATTGATGGGAAAGATGTGAGCACACAGACTTTGTATGCCATCTAAAGTGTAATCTACCTCGTTGCCAGTGTTAAGTATTTACGTTAACCTGCTTGGCTACCAGGATGCTCTTTTGTATGCCCACGTTTGTGTCATACATTCACATTCATCAGGTCATGTTATACTTTTTCTCTTATCTAGTATCAATCACTCATTGATAAATCAACTTGATTGACATATTTTTAAGAGCTGCCATTTATTTTTCCCAGACTATGTTCCAGTAGAAGCCTCTGGAACTGCATTTGGGATTAAAAAACTGTTTCAAGTACCAAACCAATGGGATTCCTTAAAGAAGGTTAGCTTTTTCTTCAGGATGACCCTCCAAAACTATCCAATGGTAGGGAAACTTTAAGGGTACCCTGTGGAGTTTTGACCACTAGTAGAGCTATGGAGTTATGTTTTTACACTCGATACACTTTCCTGCCACCGATTTAATTATGTTCCACTGATCGACAGCTGATGGCCGTAACATGAAGAAGCTGTATGTGCCCGCAACGTTAATGAAGGAGACTCCAAGATGTAAAATATAACCTGACGCGCCAGATGGTTCGTTAAACACAACCATCTGAGAAGTCGTCCTTGGAAACTGTTTGGAAAAGGGCAGGTACTTTCAAAAAGTACTTGGCAGGTGATTGGATGAACCATATGTCCAGCACCGTCTTACCCTTGCGAGGCAGCTGGATTTGCGAGATCACGCAAGAATCCTTATAGGATGCTGATTGGTCTGAACCACTGGTGGTTGGGTTGGGACACAAGCGTATAACTTGAAGCCCGACAAGATGGATTCTCGTGTGATCTCATGAATCCAGCTGCCTCGCAAAGTAATGTAAAATATGCATAATTTTAAAACATTAAAAAAATCTGCTTGGCAAATATTTTCTGAGGAAGGAAATGCATTCTCAATGTTTGAGATCAGCGTGCCCTGGAATCCTACTGGTTAAGGCACATACCACATAACCACGATATCTGCGGTTCAAAGCTGCCTTACCCAGCATGTCATACCCCTCTCTCTACCCCAGTCTCTGGTCTCTCTGTACTTTCAGCTATCAAAAAAATAAAGGATATAAAAGGCCAAAATATACAGTCTTGATTCCTGATTGTATATTTTCATGGGCTGAGTGTGTGGACACTACCACAAACAATTGTGGTTGACCTTTTTTGACTATGCATTCATTTACTGTGTTTGGTAGACCCCAAGGATATACACAATGCATTTTGATGATAAACACTGTATGTAAAAATAGCTTTTATTTATTTGCAAGAAAACTCAGGCTTTCTTTCAAATTAATAAGTCATTCACAACAATCATAATGTCACACGTGTAAGACGAGGAAAAATGTGCAAAAACATGAAGATTGAATTGCAGGTTTTATATAACTGTGGTCAGAGAGAAACCTCCATATCAGCAGAGGGAGACATAACTGGCTAATATTCAACATTTCTTATAAATCCAACTTCAGCCTGACACATCACTCTAACCTTGTTGCAGACATAAACACGCAGACTCACTCTCACACATTTAAACACAGCAGAGGTGGTGGTTTATTTGAACATGTGAGTCAGCCAGTCCCCGTGGGCCGCAGCTGGAGAGAGTAGAGCGCCCCACCCAGCAGCACCAGCGTCATATGTGGTTGCAAATCACCCAGCCTCCCCTCACCAAACTCCCTCTGATTTATGCATGTCGGACACCCCTCCCCTTCACTTCAGGATGTATTGTTCTCCACTCAGTGAACTGAGTTAAGTTTCTATACGGAGCCTTTTCACTTACAGCAGTGCGGTGGAACTGAGGAGCAACTAGTGCTGGGTAGCTACTGTTGGCAGCCAGATGCCTGTTTGTGGTGAGTGTATTTTTATGTTTGCACTGGAATGTGATCCAATGGTTGCAGCTGGTAATTTTCTGTAGGTTCAGTGGGGAGAATTTCAATTTATATATCCTTTTACATTTTAAGCTTTCTCTATGGGCTTGATTTCTGTCTTACTCTGTTAAGGCTTTCATTTAGAACAAAAAGCTAAAACAAGTCAATGCTTGTTCTCACATGATCTTTTGTAACATCCCTCAATACTCTGTTTAAGAGTATTGAGTTGTTCAAGACATCCACAATAGCCTCTGATGGCACAGCCAGTGATGTTTTAGCTTAACATTGTTTGTTGAACTAAAATGTTATGGTGACATTAGATCAAAATTAAGTTAGATGGATTGACAGCTGAATGTCAAGGTTTTATCAGGTACATGTGTTTGATCAGGCTTAATAGTTTTCAACATTGGATACATTATTTTGAATAATTACAGCAGACAGGATAAAGCATAGACACTTTATTGTGGATAGGTTTTACTAAGTCCTGTCTGGTAAAAATGCTGCTCCGCTACATCATCCCAGCTGTGGTATTATCTGGAATATTTTTCCTGACAAACTAACTATATACAGCGCTTAAAGTTCTCAAACACCATGCCTGCTTTCAGGCATAAAGCAGTTTTAAATTCATATAATACTTAATTCAATACATTATACACATTTCCTCCTGGACAACTTTTCAGGCTCACATATGTTTTCTTGCTTTAATCCGTGTATATAGGTCAAAATGGATTTGACTTAAAGTTTACTCTACCAGGACATTTCAGAGAAATAAGTCATAGAAAATTTGTGATCTTGCTTGAACAGTCTGATACTCTTGATATTGACTTCTAATGCAAGACTTACTTACAGCATCTCTGGGTCAAAGCAGAATAAAGTGATACAAATTATTTGCTGATGTACTTTGTGACCCAGGTTTGGTTGCCTTAAATGGTTGAGACATGACAGAGGAACTGTAAAAACACTCATTAGACGCTCTGGGCCCTGGGGGCACGTGGATCTTTTGTCTGCCTATGAGATGCTCTGCGCCTGAGAAATGTGACACCACACTCTCCTTTTCAAGCCTCTGTGGTTTGATGTCTCATGCTGCAGTTTTGGCTTAGAGACCATTAATTTGGAGACAGAGGGAATATAAAGCAGACTGGAATATTTTCCCAAAACTCCCTTTTTTTTGTAAGAAATGTCCTCATGAAAGTGGAAATCATATTGTTTATATGATTGAATATCCAGGTCAGTTTGTTTTCCATAAGATGTGTTTACATTTATGTGTAACAGAGACGTATACATGCACCGTGTCTAATAAGCACTCAGGGCTATGCAATATCATGTGGCTGTGTTACAATAGGCTGTTTATGTGGATCAGTGGCAGTCTGGGGCAAAAGAGTTGCTGCAGCCAGGCACAGTGCAGAGCTTCTCAGTCGGCCTCAGCCTCGTTTCTTAACTGTATGTAAAGCAGCCAGATTTTCAAGCCATTTTCGACCCGAGGCCATGTCATTTACCAAATGAATGGCCCTCCTTTCTGGACAGTTGAGCCAGTTACAGTCTATCATGCCACGAGACAAGTGAGCCCACAGTATTACTTTTCACTGCAGAGGACTGTTTTCAACGGACTCATTTGCATACCCTCAGGGCATGGCACGAGTGAAGCATAATAATAATACATGAAACAGTTTATGGACATATTTGATGGCTGTTACTAAAGATTAAATACAGCTTGTGTTCATCTTTCCAGTCTCAAGTCATGACTAAGCATGATGAGGAACTGTCTTCCTACATGTTGTTTTACCAACAAAAGGATCTTTTTTTGTACTGCGTACTCTCACTGCTCTGCTGTAGTTTTATGACAGAAGTATTTTAGTCATGGACATATCTGCAGGAAATAGTTATCAAATCTGCAACATAATTATTGATCAGATAAGATTAACAGAAATTATTTTGCAGACTTTATATTACTGTTTCTTATCTAACACAACTCTAGCACAGCTAGGAGATTGCCCACATTTATTCAGATGTTGAAATTACTTGTTTATGTGAGTTTTGCACAGTAATACACCCTCAGAATTTGTTTAATATTCTATCACCACCTTCACTGTGCTCTAAAGTAGAAAAATATGCTTTCTAAAACAACATAAGTCTGGATAAGTTACTTCTTTATTCTTCAGAGTGCTCATAAAAGCTAGATCAGATAACAAAAAACATAATTTGATGGAATCAGAGGAGCAAAAATTGACTAAAAATGTAATGCTCTTGCCAAGGAAACCAGCCCCAATGAATTGTTTTTGGTCCCATGGGTCATTAGGTCATAAAACTCAGCAAAACTTGTCTTTAAATGATTTATCTCTTACGTGTCTTCGTCCTACACTGTAAAGTGAGGTAGCACAATTGTAGGAAACTAAAGGGGGTTACATCCAAGGGTGTGTGCTCTGTGTCGGGACTCATCTGACTGAGTGATTCTGCTTCTTGTGATTTACGGTAGACTGAACTGTGGCCTCTCAAGCTGACTCCTGATGCCTCTAAGAAAGCTGAGTGAGAGTCACACGGTGCTTCCTCTGGCCAGGGGGTCAGGTTTGAGGAGGGCTGAGGACGTGGAAGGGGTCACTGGGCAGGAAGACAACAAGCTGGTGAAGACAGAGGCAATATCACAGCTGGACGTCTCTGATGCTTTTACACTCCTGGTGCTTTATCTTGATGTTTCCTGTGCTGTTTGTGTTGCTGGTGGCCGTACTAAAGCTTGAAACAATAGGTTATCATGACAGTGGTCAGTGTTTACAGTGTTTGCCTGCTGTTTTGGCGTCTTGCTCAACCTCTGTGGGATGTCGTTTTCCTTCTCTGGTCCGCGGTCATATCTGTGTGAGTGTTTGAATACCTCTTTATCTCTTTCAGGATGGCTCGGTGGGGAACCTTGATGACCTGGTTCAGGAGTACTCCCAGTATTACGGCACCTCCCTCAGCGACGTGTGTGAAAGGATGGAGGAGCTACGGAAACGCAAAGTAGTGCAAGATACAGAGATGGTAAATAGTCTTATCAGTGGTTTTCTAGTCCGTTAAGACCTTGACTCATCAAATAAAATCGAATGTCTCAGCACTAAATTGTTGAGGTTCTTTCTGCTTGCCAGTTTACCACACTTGCCACACTAAGAAATAGCTCAACATTTTGGAAAATATGCTTATTCGCCCTCTGGCTGAGAGTTGGAGAAGAGGATTGCTACCACTCGCATATCTGTAGCTTCATATTCAGATATGATAAGCTACAGTCAGCAGACAGTTATCTTAGGTTAGTATAAAGACTGGAAACAGGGGAAGGTAACAAAAAAGTACCTGCCTTAATGTTGTTCTCTAGTTGTGTTGCGTTTGCCTTCAACCTGAAGTAGCCTATAATTTGGCTCCGGAGTACAGATGAAATCATGCCTTTTTGTCACGTGGCACATTTTGCTGACGTGCCATAAATAAATGTCAAATAAATAACAAATCTTAAAAAAAGTTTCTTTAAAATCAGCCAATGAAACTAATTTATGTTCAAACACTTTTGTTCGTAGCGCAGCAAACAGCAGAGATCATAAACTATGACGCATAATTAACTGGTGTTATTCCATAACGCGGCCTGGCCGATTCAGTCAGCTGAATATTATTTCTATTTCTGTGTTATGATGACACTATAATTTACTCCTCCACTTCCCCTGCCTGTGTGTTTCAGGGAAAGGTTGACTCAGTGGCCACATCACTGCAACTCCGCTCTCAGATCCAGGTGAGTGTCCGGCTCTGAGTGTGTCAGACCCCAGGAGAAGGCAGCTTCCTCTTCTGTGCGTCAGCAGACAGGCTGATAAGAGGTCATGGATTTGCCGTGTCCTTTGGTTTTTGCTTGGGATAATCATGACAAGGCACAAAGTAACATTTTACAGACTTATGCAGAGAGCTGGCCTTGAAAGAAATCCTAAAAAAAATCTAAAATATGGTAAAATGTTACAAATCTTATGTGGTATTTTGTAGATTTGTTTTACATAAAGTGTAACATAATTTGTAACTACATGAATACCTGAAATTCCTCTTTTGTTATTCCTTAATTACAGGCTATTCACTGTGTACGAGCTATCTCATTAGCTATATCATTTTTCTGCAGACCTTTAAAAGGAAAGTGACATCATTTAAATTCATCTGTAGCCGGAAAAGGAGTATTTATATCCCTTTTTTTTTTAATCTAAGATTGGAACACAACACAAGCTGTAACTCAAAACTAACTTTTTAAATACAGCTCAGTAAATTGGACAATTGCCTGTGTACATATTCACATTTATACTTTTTTCTTTAATCCTTTCTAGGAATCTCTTGGACTCAGCAGCACCACATCCACTCCAGAGATAGAGAGAAAGTAAGAAAAACCAACTGCTACTACTCCTTTTAGTAGTACAAGGGACTGTTATAAGTACCCATAACTATTTTAATAGATAAGAAAGATGACTGGAACTATATGAGGAGTATTATCATGCCAAGATAATGTGTAATGTTGTGTTTTACAGACAACATAATTATCATTAAATACAAGTCATATCACTTTTGGGAGCTAAAACGTGATTACTCCTCCATGTATCATCTCCTTGTCAGCCTGTGGACTCGTGCATTTCCTCTGCTTCCTGGTGCCCTCCAGTCAACTTTTTTTTTTATGAAGCATTTCTGTGTCACCTCCAAACTTCCTTCCTTCCTCCCATTGTTTCCTTTGAAGGATTTCAAAGATTAGTCATATTCTGTCATTGGAAAGCTGAATTTAATTAAAGAATTTGAGTGATGACTACTGACATTGCAACATATTTATAAAGCATGTTGATTTTATTATGACTGGATCCTGAAAAATGAGCAATATCCAAGTTTTCGATGACTTTACAATTATTAGAAACAGACCAGTTTTATTGAGAACTTGGATGGGAACACAACAGACAAATCTGCTTCTATAATTTATGTATTCGAACAGGATTCACAGGAAACTTGCACTGCCCTCTAGTGGGACAAGTACATAGTAATGTTGAAGGGAACTGATGGCTACCAGCATCAGCAACAAGTAGGGTTCCTTCTTGGAGACTAAAATCATTATATTTTTATCAATATCTAATACGTTTAAATTAGTTTTGTTTACATAAACCTCTGCAAATTTTGCTCGTGCGTATTTTTCTGCTTCAAATCAAGATTTTTCAATTTTTTCTTTTCCCAATGAGTTTATTGTGGGAAAGTTTTCTTGTTCTCATAGTGTGTGTGTGGGGTGTTTTAATGTTATTTACTGTGGTAAATTGGAGCAAATGAACCCCATTGAGATTTTAAGAGCGACACAAATAAATACAATTTGACGTTAGCAGTTTTCATGCCAAAATATTTCAAATATGTATTGTCTCCCACAGCTTTTACTGTAGAATTTCAAAGAGGGAAAAACGGTGCTAATGTCACACTCGATAACCCACAATCTGATCCACAGGTCAAATATCTTGCATGATTTATAATTTGCATCATGGTCTTCTGAAGAAAATTAAAATGTTTTTGACAGCCAGGACAGATATTTTTATACTCAAAGAAAATATACATTTGTATGTTTAATGATTTGATGAAAAAAAATATATTCAATACTGATCAACAGTTGTTTTTTTTAGATAGCTTGCAAACAATTTGACAGCTTTGACAATTTGATAGGATACAATTCAATAACACAATATGCACAATTAATATTTGTATGAATAATTTTAGTTGTGGCCACTTCAGCAGTGGACAATATCACTACTAATATCTGATATGTACAAATATATTGGCCTTATCTGGTAGCAAGCTCATACTGATCCAACACCAGCGACAAATGTCTACCGAGTGACTGAGAAAGAGACGGGCATAAACAACAAACAGTCCAGAGAGATGAAGAGAGAGACAGGCAGAAAAAGAGAGAAAGAGGGAGGGGTGAAAGTGTGCAGAGAATGCAGAGGCCACATTAGTGCTGGTGCTGCTGCAAAACCCCGGCTGGACATGAAAAAGACTCTATTGTTCCCGCGATGGCCATAGAGCACTGATCTCTGTTCATCAGCCAAGAGCAGCCAGTCTTTTTCATCTGTTTTGACTACTTTGATTTGCCTTAACTATGATGCTAGTGTCATGAGGCACAGTGCGCTTTTGTGATTTTTTTTTTTCTCTTTTTTTTTTTTTTTCTTTTTTAATCTGACGCGAGAAACGATACGATAGAAAGACATGTTAAGGGAGATGGTGGGATAGCAGGGAAAATGAAGAAAATAAGTTTGGAAAACAGGTACTGTTCTGTTCAGGGCTTTGTTTCCCCTGTTTGAAGCCTTCAAATGCAGTAAATATTTTGTTTGATTTGTAGGTTTCCTGTGCACAAATCTAGCTCTGATGATGGATCAGGGGGTAAGTTGAAGTTTTTTGTTAATTTTGTTAATTATATGTATTATTTGTTTTTATAGTAAGTAGAATTAGACTGATGTAAATTTGCTTGAGCTATAAAAGGATTGTTTTTGTTATATAGTATATTTCATTAATAGCAATGACATCCTTTTATGTTTGTGTTTTGAGAATACTGTAATTTAGGGCATAACATACCAGTAATGTATACAGTATTGTTGTTTACCTCTAACATGGATATTGTAGTTTAAAATTGTGGCATCGGTGTTTTAGATTTTTCGTTTGTGTACTAACATTAAACAGAGTCATTGTCCTGTGTAGGAAAATGGGATGGAAAAAGAAAGAGCAAGTCTTTTTGGCAGAGTTTCCGAAAGTCACAGAAAGGAGTGATGCGTCAGATTTCTAAGGGTATGTTAAGTCAAAAACATAAAAACCAGCTGTGCGTTAAGATTACTCATCAACATATTTCCATATTTTTGGTCAATTCATCTCAAGACCGTAATTAACATGTTGAGAGCTGTCAGTTGTGTTTTATCCGTGTCAGCTGACACTTCTACTCTTTGCCTGACAGGTGATGACGTTGGTTTTGTGGCCAGTGAAATTACCATGAGTGATGAAGAGCGTATCCAGCTGATGATGATGGTGAAGGAGAACATGATCTCTATAGAGGAAGCCCTGGCACGGGTATGATATGTCATGTCGCTGCTATCATGTGAAAGTTCAAGCTGCTGTTTGTTTTTTCTTTTTTTTCTTTTTCTTGACTTGAGTTCACCCGACACACTAATCTCTACACCAGGTAGAAATATCTGGCTGGACCTGACTGTTGAATGCTAAATATGATCCCTTAAGTTGTTCTATTTATAAAAAACACATTATTTTCAATCATCAAATTAAGGGAATTCACCAAAAACCTCATAAGCAATCAAAAAGTTTCATCTGGTTGCAACAATATCTGTTTATATATCTGAACGCATAACTAAAACCAATGTAAAAGTAATAACAAAAGAACTTAGGTTATTTTTTGTGTGCCACTGTTCAAGAATAAATGCATCCTGCTCATGCAATAAACACATGAGCTGGTAGATAACAAAAAGTGTACTCTAGCTTTGCATCATGTTTAATTGGGTCGTCTTTTTTTTTTTTTTTTTTTTCAAATCTCTGCAGCTAAAGGAGTTTGAGATACAAAACAGACAGACGTGCAGGTTCGAACCCACAGAGTGGACCGACCCCTCCAGTCCCACCAAAACTGAGTTGTTCAACTGCAACGTAAGTCTCCTAAGCTCCCAGTAAGAAGGGCATCTTAGTCGCTTTTTAATGCTGAATCACTACTTCAGGCAGTGTGTTGTGCATGAGGGCCTCTGATCTGCCGGTGCCAAGGCTGCTGAGCTGTTGACAGCGCCCCTCTCTTTCCCTCTGTCCCTGTCCCGGCAATGAACCGTGGCCCCTCTAAAGCCCTGCAGCTCAGGGCCCTCTCCCAACTGCAGGGCACTGGGTGGACTTCTATTCATTGCTGTCAAAGCGCTAACCCCCTATTGTGCTGTAGTGAGCGGGTGGATTCAGCACAGGACCCTGTTATGCAGGCCGCAGCTCTTTTATGCATGGGTGGGGTGATTAGGGGGCTCAGGTTCAGGGCACATTTTTCAGATTCGTCTGGATGGCCTGACTATTTCTCTTTGCTCTGTGTGTGTTCTCCTCTCACTTTCTCTTTCTCTGAGAGTTTGTGTGATGTCTGTGGTGAATGCAAGTCTGTAGCCTCCTTCTCTTCTTGTTTCTTAGTTAATTATAGACCATCTCTCTTACATTGAATTTCTCTTGTATTCTGTGGCTGCTAATCGGTTTCATTTTGTCTTTTGACATTTATTCTGGGACATGCTGTCCACCCACATTTTGATCAGAAAAACCTCAACGTATATGACATGATTCTTAAAATAAAATGTACCACTAACTTTCAGTCTTTCATCATTTCAAATGATGGTTAAGGTGATTTACAGGCTGCTAGCTTTTCATTTTCTCATGTATCGAAAGCCTCGTCTAACCTTTGAGCCAGAGAATATAATGGGACAGCTGTGTGCTTGGCCATCAGTACATTGCTGTGGTTTCCTGCCACAAATTCATGTCAACCTACATGCAGTTTCTATCGCAGCAGCATCTGCAGCACATACACAGCTTACGTATCTTTTTATTTTAAGTTGACTCTGAGACTAAAAATGTTGAAATGTAGAGCAACAATTGAAAGATACTTTGAAAATTGAGTTTACACACTATATCTGAGTGTGAGTCAAAGAGAGCAAAACTGTTAGTATTGACTAATAAAGACTGTTATATTTAAAATAATAGGCCATACAGCTGCTAACAATCTAGTGTGAATGGTGCAATAGTGTTATGTTATCATAACAAAAAACAAAATGAATTCTCTCTTTCCTGTCTTTCAGCCTTGTGACCTGTCAGACAATGAACAAGAAGAATCTGTGACGTTCAGGAGACTCCATAAACTGGTCAATTCAACCCGGAAGGTGAAGAAGAAGCTGATCAGAATTGACGAGTCTAAGAGGCCCGGAGCAGAGGGTACTGAAAGCACTATCAGACCTTATCTCAAAAGCCAAGAGCATTTGGCAGCAATCATAGTTTTTAAAGTCATTGTAGCAATGTCTGCCCTGCCCTGTCTGCCATGTGATGTTAAAAAATAAAAAGTATGGGGCAATTTTGAGTTTTTTGCTGGTAAAATCCTTGGGTATTTCACTGTAATTGCAGCCAAGGTGTAAAAACCAGCAGGTGTTTACAGTATGAACATAGACGGTACTGTGTATCAGGAGAAAATGGTGCACCTGGGTAACCACAATGCTGACAGTGACATAGAGTCTAGAGTAAATCAGGTCATTTTGACGGATTTAATTACTGTTTGACACAGCATGTAAAGGGAAATAACAGTATTTAACTAATGTTTTCACTAGTTGTGTAGTCTGTGTGAATATATGTTTTGAAGATAACGTGATTGCTTTTTTTAGTTTGTTTGGTTGATACTTTTCAGCATGGTTACACTTGACAATTTCATGCCACCCAAGTATTCTGTGTTTGGCCTGTAGATTACATGGTTTTTGTTGGATTGGCAGTTTGTGCATCTATTCATGATACCTGAAAAATCTGACCATATTTATACGCAAGTCAGACATAAGATGTCTTCACATTTCTTTTCTTTTAACGTTTTATTACGTGTTTACCTTCCTCCATTCCCCTATTTTTGCCCACCCAGAGAGCCTGAGTGTAGATGGGCTTCACTTCGGAGATGCCAGCAGCTCCCTGTACTCAGATGTGCAGAAGAAGCCATCAGTTTGCCCCATAGACTCCCTGGCCTCAGCTCTGCAGGATCAGCTCACCTACGACAGGGACTCTGACAGCTTGACCACCTCCCCCTCCTCCAGCAGCCTGGACACCTGCAGCAGCCAGAAGATCTTCAATGCCTTTAACAAGTCCAGTGCCAGCCCTGTTCATCAGGAGACAAATGTAGCAGCGGAGGTGAGAGAGACAGGTGAAGGCAGCGGCTCCTCCTTTTTTGAATCGGTCGGCTGCAGTGATGAGGAACCCAAAATAGCCCGTTCAGTGACTGATGGAGAGCTCCGTCACCGGGTCCTCAGCCCACTCAGCCACCATGGGGTGAGTACAGAGGAGCCTTTGTATGAGGACAGTTGTTTGGCGAGGGATGTATTTTTAAACTGGTTCCAATCAGCATGAAAATGTTTGCAATTGCTACCAAATATCCTCAAGACTACACTGATGAAAAGTGGCTACAGCTGAATGTTGAAACCAATTCATGAGGTGCCAGTGATGGCTAGATGCTTGCTCTAAAAATTGTATTAAGCGAAAAACATCCCCAATATCTCCTGCATTTCTCTATTACTGCTTATTAATGTCCAGGTTTTTTTGTTTTGTTTCAGAGAGCCTGCAGCTTCGGAGGATTTGATCTGACCAACCGCCCAATGCACACAGTCATCTCAGACAGTGATGACACAGTATGTAACTGTTATTACTTCTGATTTTCACTACACTGAATCAAAAGAAATGTCTGCCCTTGTTTACTTACTTGCCTCTTTTTTTTTTTCTTTTTGTTAATGTAAATTAGAACAAAGACGGAGACGGTGTGAGAAATGCTGTTAAGTCTCCACCGACATCTCGTATTTCTCTGGGAAAAAAAGTCAAGTCTGTGAGAGAAACAATGAGAAAACACATATCCAAGAGATACCACTGTTCTCTCTCTGAACAGGTATGTGTAAGAAACATTCATCTGTGTTTCGGATGTAGATTGTGCTAAGTATACTGTAGGTAATCATCTTTTTTCTTTTTCCTCCTCTACACATCCTAGTCAAGCCCAGACCGTACATCCAGCTGCCCTCACTCACCTCAGACAGACTCTGACTCTTTGGAGAAACCCAAACTGAAACCAGGAGGGTCTGTGGAAAGCCTTCGGAGTTCCCTTAGCGGACAAAGTTCCATGAGTAAGTCTGTGTTTACAGTGTGTGTGAGCCAGATCTGGGTGTACTTGCAAAGAATTCTCAGTGTTTGTTTTAACTTGGCCTTGGAACACCAGATGTGGGGTTTATCAGACAAATGTTTCAAGGACCATAAATCGCCTTTCAGATAATCTAAACTTTCTGGTCTCACTGTATTCATCTCTGTGATCTGTGTAACATCTGGAACTTCAATCGGATTAAAAGACATTAAAAATATTTTCTTGTCAAAATTGTCAAATTCTAACAGACCCATGTAATCTTGTGGTCTCAAAGTGGCTCATTCTTCTTTTGTGGTTTGTGCAGGTGGTCAGACAGTGGGCACCACCGACTCCTCCAACAGCAACAGAGAGAGTGTGAAGTCTGAGGACGGGGAAGAGGATGAGCTGCCTTACCGCGGACCTTTCTGCGGACGCGCTCTAGTTCATACTGACTTCACCCCCAGTCCCTATGACACAGACTCCCTCAAACTGAAGGTACAGCAGTTGGATAACAATCCAACAATTACACAATATGTAAATATGAGTTTATATCCTCCAAGAAACTCAAGCTTCACTGGTCGTGTTTTGCAGAGCGGAGACGTCATCGATATCATTAGTAAGCCGCCGATGGGTACATGGATGGGGATGCTCAAAGGTAAAGTGGGCACCTTCAAGTTCATTTATGTGGACGTCCTGAACGAAGAGGAGGTGAAGCCCAAAAAGACACGCAGGAGGAGGAAGGCCCGGCAACCCAAACCCACCTCCGTAGAGGAGCTTCTTGATCGCATCAACCTCAAAGTAATGAACTCATAACATGATCGAAATCTGTCCACACACAGGTGGAGATTGTAGCTTATTATATATGTTGGAGAGAGTTTTGTAGGGATTTTGAAAATCTTGTGAGTTGGAAAATCACAGTTTTGTTTGCAGAGGGTAATATTTTATTTCATGAATGTTTTCCACAAAAAATACAGTACAAAGAATACCAGTGGAAAAAAAAGGTTGCAAAAGAGCTTTACATGTAAAGTAGCAGTCAAAAGTTTGGACACACCTTCCCATTCTTTTGAATGAGAATGAATGAAAAGTGCATCCAAACCTTTGACTGATACTGTATTTCTAAATGGTAAATGTTTGACACAATTTGTGCATTGAAAAACTAAAAAAAAATACTAGTAATAATAAAAAATAATAGCAGAAATTTGAGTTACAGCAGATTAGGAAAAAATAATATGCTTATTTATCATCTACAACTCAAACTACTTTCTTAATATTTCATGGTAAAATTAAGTATTATCACTATTGTTTCTCAACTGTCCACAGGAGCATCTTCCCACCTTCCTTTTCAACGGTTATGAGGATCTGGACACGTTCAAGTTGCTAGAGGAGGAGGACCTGGATGAGCTGAACATCAGGGACCCCCAGCACAGAGCTGTGCTTCTCACCGCTGTGGAGCTGCTGCAAGAGTATGATGGTGGGTCAGGTAAACAAGGTGTTACAGCACATCTGAGAATTACACAAGACACAAAAAACACAGAAACATTCCAGAGTTTAATGTTAATGAAATTTTGTACTTGACAAAATAACAAACACTTAATGAAAAGGATGATTACAGACAATCCTGCGATGGAGGTTCACATTACTGTGGGCTTCATACCAAGTACCATCATTTATTAACCACCAATATGTTATTTATACCTGTGATTTATATGTGAATGTTAGTTTCAACTAACTGCTGTTTCTCGTTCAATGCAGATGTTCTGTTTGACATTTTTCTCTCACATATTTTGAGACACCCTCCCATAACATGATGAATACTTCTACTGTGTTTTTGACTGCTGATCCTTCACAGCAGTGTTTAAACTAATAATTAAGTTAGTTTCCCAAAAAAAAAGTCCTGAATTTTGAAGAATGTATTATAATGTTTTTTCTCTAAAGGAAACCCACACACACAACACACAGAGTTCCCCCAGCTGTTGCTCTTTTGACATCATAATATGTGACTGTCTGCCCCCTGTTGGTGGTGTTGTGCCTTGCAGGAAGCAGCGATCCAGAGCGTAGCAGCCAGTCCGGAGGCTCACAGGAGAAGCTGCTCCTGGACAGGCGCGGCCTTATGGGAGACTCCCCGCGGGACTCAGGCTGCTACGAGAGCAACGAGAACCTGGAGAACGGTAATGACAGCCTGAGTCACCTGTGAATACTGTCCTCCTCTTCTGCCCTCTGCTGCCTCATCCTTCACTAGGAAGACACATGTGGTCTTCAAGTCCTTGATGCTCGAGCATTCCAAGCCGCCAAATTCAGTTTTCATGCTCTTCTGGAAAGACTCGTGTCATTTACTTCTGACGCTCGCTCTTTTTTTTCTTTTTTTTTTTTCCTCCAAGCATCTTTTTCTTCAAGTCATACTTTCTTCTGTTTCTGCATCATTGACTCAAACATTTTTTGCAGTCACTTTTTTGTCTGTTTAGTGCTTTTGAGAATTGACTTTACATTGCCTTTTCTTAACAAGATTCTCAATGTAGTTTTCAAAAAAAAAAAAGAGAGATAACACAAGGTTCTCTATTATTGTGGGACTGGAAAGTTCACTTACATCATGTTTAACTAAAAGCAGCGACATCTAAAAACTTTTTTTTTTTTTTTTTTCACAAACACGAACAATCTATATGTGGAGCCGCTTGTAGGTCTACTCACAAATAGATCTGCCGTTGTGAGTTGTGTGGTGGTTTTCCGTTTGCAGAAAATGGTGACTGTTAAAACAGTGTGTGACAAGAGTGTTTAAACAAACTCTAGATTAAATAGTTCTCAGTATTGGCAATACATATTTACTGTGAATGCGTGCTTTATTCATAGCTATATCATTCTTATTGTGGTTATAATTTGGTTAAGCTGAAGTCTAAAAATTGTTAAAATGTGAAGAGTTGTACTTATTGTAAATGAGGGCTCTTGTGAATGTCAAAAGGTCATGTGGTTAGAGAAGAGATGTCAGATCAGCCACACCTGTACAGTGTATCTCTTTAAGATTTTTGCTGTTTTGTGTGTATATTTTTTTAGTCCAGTAAAATATAATGTTGCACAATATTTTATTATGTGCCTGAAACTGCTTTACGCAGAACAATAAAAAAAAAATATTTACTAAATAATATAATTATACTTGTAAAAAAGTTGAATTTTGTATAATTGTAAATGCACTAAAATGCAGACTTACAGTAGGACGACCTTTTAAGATGGTTTAACACACTTAAAAGTTAAACTCATTTTAACACTGGCAGAAGTGTTACAGGTTTAGGGTCTGAAGTCTCAGCATTTTCTGAAGTGTGCTTCTGTCATGGTTGAGCGTGAGGAATAAATTGCTCCATGCTTCACCAGACTTGACTGCTTGCTTCTTTTCTTTCATTCATCATTCATTTTATTGCACATTTTGTTTTTGAACCTGTTCTCTTCTCGGGCATCTTTTCACAGTAGCCACTCTTTTTTTTTTTTTTTTTTTTTGAACACTGACTGCTCTTCTGTTGTAGTGGAATACATGTCCAACTTCACTGGCATCTACATGATCTGCACACACTGCACTTGTTTATTTTCAGGAAGGGACAAAAAGACATCTTCATCCATGAGCAGGTCCTCCTCCGGTTTCGAGTCAAGCCACCTCCCGTCCCCAGAGTACCCTGCCCTCCCCCTGACCCTCACCTCCACCAGCCCTAGTAAGACTTTACACCCCAGTAAACCAGGATTCCTGCCCTGTATCTTACCATCAGTAAGAACTCCTAAGAGCAGCGTGAGTCTCTTAAGCCCAGGAAAAGGTATCACTAGAAGCCGGAGCTGCACTGAGTTAAGAAGAAACCCAACACCGGGGCTGCTGAGACGGTGTTTCTCCCTGACAGGCCTTCACAAAGAGCAGAGCAGAAAACATCTCGTCCCTAAAGACTGGAAGCTGACTGCTAGGGGCAAGAACGAGGAGAGCACGCAGCACAAAGTAAATCTTAAAAAACATTCTGATGTCATGTTTACATCCTGTCAATCTTCAACCGCATCATTTGATGCTGTGTGCAGCACTTTGAACAAAGACACAACCAACGCCAGCGGCCCTAAACAAGCTGAAACGACACAAAGCGCACACCTCCAGCTACCCGCCACAGTTCCAGCAGAAAGGACCGATCATCCTGTAACGACACTTCCCGTACCATACAGAGAAACTGCCTGCAGGGACAACTATACAGGAAACACCTCTTCTGAGGATAAGAGTGGTCGTTTCATTTCAGCCAGTTTGGAAGCCCGCCGGCTGAAAACTCAAAGAAACAAGAAGAAGTCCATTAACTCAGTGAATCTGGGCTCTCTGGTGGAATAAAGACTGCAGGGTATCGATCTGACAAGGGAGCCATTTTCTGAAAAGGTATTGGCTTCAGAATTACAGTAAGCTGCCACAGTAGTAGTAGTAGCAGATTTTATATAGCTGTTATTTTGCAGCTGGATGATCTTAAAATGAGTTTTCATAATCTTTGAAATACTGACTTTTTTTAACCAATGATTTCTGAAAATGACTTTCAAAGATTCAAAAATACTGTAGTGTGCCATAAAACTTGTTTATCTTGAGGAGTTACTGTATCAGTGGTACACTTTTTTCTTGCAGTAGTAATAAAATAGGTTTAAATGTATGTATGTATGTATATTTTATTTTCCTGTGCTGTCTTTTTAAGTTTCACATGTGAATTACACAACAAAGTTTCCTGTTTGTTTTGTTTTTCTCTAAACTTTCATTTCAACAAACAGCCTAGTAGGATTAATTTGACTTCAGGAAACTCAGCCAAAGTTTATGCAGTGTTCCAACATGTTTGTATATTAATGATCTATCTGTAAACACAACTAAATCATGTTCAAGTTTGGTTAGTTATTAAATAGTCCACATATTCTCTATTCAGCTGAACCCATCTGTAGAGACCTGGTCAGAGTCTAACAGTTGTGCAAGCAGCAGCGCTTAGCGATGAAAAAACAAACAAAAAACAAAGTCTTTATTAATATATTATTCAATGCTGCATTTACTGTAACTCTGTGTTTTTTAATTTTAATTGTCATACAAGGTCTTTTTTCAACCCATTTTATGTAAAGTGTTGACAGAGAATTTTGCAGTTGGCTTTGTTTATTTCACATCAGTAAATTAAAATTCTTTCATATTAATTCATGTACAGTGTTTTCCTATTAAGTTAATAAAAGTTTATTTTCTATGGACATTAAATGTTAACAAGGCTGTTGATGACCTTTATTCTTTGAGTTCATATCTCCAACAGTAGATCTCTATACTCAAAGGTAACTGTTATTGGCACCAGATGGTAGTTTTGGTTTAAAAAAAAAGCTGAATTTATTATGACATTACCTCCCAAAAGACTGTTAACTACCATTAGAAGTCAGTAAAAGTACCATGAAGTTCATTTTATGGTAATTCACATTGTTCTGTCAGTGATTTGCATCTCTCTGCTCTCATCAGTTAAAGAAAAGTGTTAATAGCACAAAGTAAACGTAGGATTTAGTGTCAGAATCTGTTCACAGTTTAGCCTGTAGAGGCATTTCATGAAGGCACTGCCTGACCAGCCTCAGAGCGTCTAGGGCTGTACCCCAGGCGAAGGTGACTCCCCAGCCTCCGTGGCCGTAGTTGTGGACTACAGGCACCCGGCGGCCCTGCAGCTGCACCAGCTCCCTCTCCACCCTCGGGTTCCTCCTGCTGGGCCTCAGACCGACCCACTCGCTGAGAACTTTGGCTTTGCTGAGCGACGGCTCCAGCCTGCTGCAGCGCTCCAGGATGCCTTTCGTGTCTCCTTCGTCCACCTGTAGTCGCCAGTCCCCCTCCTGCCTCGTGCCACCTATAGTGACGCCGTGTATGCCGGGATAGATGTAGGTCTTTCCGTCTCCATCTCTGATGAAGTGCTGCAGCCAGGGAGCCTTCACCTTGAGCACCTGGCCTCTGACTGGGTACACTTCGGTGTCACCCACCAGCGTTTTGGAGCCCAGACCAGAGCAGTTGACAATTATATCACAGCTGTTGCTTAATTCCTGAAGATTGTTGACTTTCCTCTGCTCCACTAGACCTCCAGCTTTCATGAACCTTCAGAAAACAGGTACGACAACAGTTTGTATTAAATTATTCACCTCTCACTCAGTGGATTAAAACATACATTGACCTGTAATTACCTGTAAATATGTTTAGTTTGTTGGAATTTAAAATCATAATGACCTAACACCTTTAACATGACAATGAGAGTTTAATATAGAGGACGAACCTCTTCTGGAGCCACGGCAGGTAACTGGAACATTCACACTTTATGGTGGTGAACGCCTGTCCGAACCTGTGATCTGGAAACCGTTTCAGTTCACGGTCAGTCATGGATCGAAAGCCGATCACAAACTCTGACCAGAAGGGCTTCTTATCGGCTGGAACCTCCTTGAATATTTGGTAACTGGAAAGGAAAAAGATAAAAGTCACAAGATGCGAAGAGATTTTTAATAGTGACCTGGCTGAATAGTAGCTTTTCATTTCCTATACAGTAGGTCTCATAACACCTTTTACCCCGAGCTCAGCATTACTCCAGCGTCTGGTGAGTGTTCGGATTGAGCAATGGCCAAAAGGTGATCAAAGCTGTCCTTGAACCAGCGTTTTTGTCTGTCCAAGGGAATATCTGATAGAGAAATACAGTAAAATCATTTACAACATGCAGAACAAATGTATAGTGTATATTTGCATTAAGAGTAAGACTAGATTATGAATTTATATGCTTTTACTCTGGTAAAACTACCAACAGGGTAGTCACTGCCATAGATAATGTCATGAGAGATGAGATGATGTTGCAAACCTGGAAACTGTGCAGCAAACAGGATCCCAGCAGCTCCATCGCTGGTGGTGTCGGGGCTGAACTTCTCAGCCAGGAGAGTAACAGAGCAGAAAGGAAGAGACTCAGCGATGCAGACGGCGGTGGAGAAGCCGATCACACCTGCTCCGACCACCACGACCCTGACGCTTTTCATCCTGGACGAGCCTGCGTCTCCAGCTGGAAGCAGAGAGTTGTGTAAGATGCTGCTTAAGTGCTGCAAGACAACCTTCATTAAAAAAGTGAATCCACAACTTCTAGTCTTAACTAACATCTTGACTGATTGCACAGTCCAAGGATCAACTAGACAAAAGCCCCTTGTCAGTTCAAGTACGTGTCATGCATGTAATAATAATGCATTACGTAACAGACACTGTAAAATAGGTCAGCTATAGGAAACCTTGTGTGATTTGATGTTTTCAGAACCTTTCTTTGATGCTAAATGTAGGTAGAAGTAGGTACGTCTGGATTATTCACAGTATATGTGGGGCAGAAGTAAGGCTGAAACTAACGATTGTTTTCATTATCAATTATTCTGTTGATTATTTTCTCGGTTAATTGATTAGTTATTTGGTCTACAAAGTGTCAGCATATGTTGAAAAATGTAGATCACTGTTTCCTAGAGCCCAAAATGCAACTTTAAATGTTTTGTCCCGACCAACAGTCCAGTTTACTGTCAAAAAAAGAATTTTTTCTTTAAAAAATATCTATAATATAATATATATTAAATATAGTTGGAGACTAATTGTTTCAGCTCTAGGTAGATGCAAGAAGTATTCAGATCCTATACTTCTGTAAAATACTCTATTACAAGTGAAGGTCCTGCATTTAAAAACTTAAAGTACAAAAACATCATCAGTAAAATATCAAAGTCACTTTTCTGTTTCTTCTGTTACATTTTAATGTTGTTGCTGGTTCAGGTGAAGCTCATTTTAACTACTTAATACACTGTTGCGTGGTTTAATCTGTACCAAATACATATTCTATAAAGTGACCAGATTTGTATTTGTAAAATCTTAATCTGCACTAACTGTCAAATATAATGAAGCAAACAAAAAAAGACAATATTTATCTCTGAAATGTAGTAGAGCACATGAATAAAGCAGAAAATGAAATAGTGGAAATACCTCAAAACTGTAATACTACCACATCGCAACACCAAATCAAAACCAGTGGTGGAAAGTAACTCAGTACATTTATTCTCCTACTCTACTACTGTATTTAAGTAGAATTTTGAGGTACTTGTACTTTACTTGTTTATTTCTATTTGATGCTACTTTATACTTGCACTCCACTACATTTCAGAGGGAAATATTGTACTTTCTACTCCACTACATTTATTTGACAGCTTTAGTTACTTTTCAGATGAAGATTTGACATAATGGATAATATAACAAGCTTTTAAAATACAACACATTGTTAAAGATGAAACCAGTGGTTTCCAACCTTTTTGGCTTTTGACATCTTACAAAAAGCAGTGTGTAGTCGGGGTCACATTTCAGATGTCTATGAGTTGTTAACAGCTCCACCAAATAGTGATTTTTCCCTCTTAACTTCTCACATGGTTTCATTTCAATAAATGTTCAAATGATCCAATATTTCACCAAAAATCAAAGATTAGAGGAAAAGTCCAAAAACTGAAAACAGATTTGTGTGTCAGAAGTTTGTCTTTTTTTCTCTCCTCTCGCATTAATCATCTTACGACCCCTCAGATTTATCTGGTGACCCTTTGGAGGGGCCTGACCCCTAGGTTGGGAAACACTGGACTAAACTAGATAACTGTATATAAAGTAGTTCAAACTAGCTCCACCTTCAGCAGCTACAACAGTAACATGCTGCTTATACACTGATGCTTCAGTATTAATAATCTAATGATGTCATATATAATAATATATCAGTCAGAGGGACCAAACCACTACTTTTACTGCAATACTTTAACTACAACAAGCTGATAATACTTATGTACTTTTACTTTACGAGGATTTTTCATGCAGGACTTTTACTTGTAATGGAGTATTTTTACATTGCTGTATTGGTACTTTTACTAAGTGTCTGAATATTTCTTCCACCACTGATCACAACACAGTCAGTGAACAGCTTCACTCACCTGTTATGAGAACTAGTTTCTCTGCACCGCGGACAGAAACCTGCCCTGCATTAAACCAGTACCCGGGTCTGCGGTGCTGTTGGGGTCTTTTACGGTAGAGGACGTCGACCTGGAGCTGAAGGTTAACGCGTCTAAAGATTAATCAGAAGCTAAAACACCGCACAGGGTATTTGTTTACTTCCTCGTGTGACACCATCTGTAGGACGTGGAGGTCCTAAAGAAACCCACCTCAGCAATGACAACATGAGAACAAAAGTCCGCTGAATAAAAAAAAAAGGTAAGTTTTAGCCGTGTTTACTTTGATATTCGTTTAAAGTATTAACAAATATCGATCGCGTAAATGAAGGTTTCTTGCAGTACCAATAAAACCTCGACAACTGACCTACAAATAACCAGCCGCTACGATCAGTTCACAGGTCAGACGCTGCATACAGGCTCGGCTCTGGATTGGATCAGCCGGAGGGACCTCTGCTGTGATTGGTTGTTTGGCTACAAGGTAACTGATGACGCGCTTGCATTTAAAAGGCTCGCGCGGCAGATCTATTCAAGAAATCTATAAAAAGGAGTGATAAATATCCATCATTCAGTTCATAAACATAAACATATGGGTTGGTGGTGGACTCGGCTACCTAATCCTACCGACTTGGGGGACTCGCGGACTTTTTTGCCATATCTCATGTGCTTTATTCTATCATTCCGATTGTTCATGACTCAATCAATTTATTCCTAATGACACCAAATGATGCAAACCCACTGAAAAAATGTACGATTGATTAACATTTTAAATGATTACGCAGGCTTAGACAGTAACCATGGCTCGATGCCTCCTTTAAAAGTATCTTTAAACTTGTAGTTTCATGTCAAAGTATCATGTTTCACCCTCCATTATATGGTATTTTAATAAATGTGCATTATGTTTTAGTACTTTGTGAGCAGATTATTGTGTGATGATTGTTTTTTTTTTTCACCATTTCTCCTATTGCATGCCCAGCATGGAGGTTTATATGGGTGTTTGACAACATACAATTGGATCTCTCTCCAAGACCCTTATCAGCATCTTGGAGACTGTCTTCTTATTCCTTTCCCTACTGTCATCCACCCAGCATGTATGTATATAGAAATCACAATAGTAATCATGTACAGAAGCCCATGCTAAGACAATTTAATGATAGACTATATCCAGCACTACATGTGGCTGAGTCTGGGTAATCTCTTGATCCCGTTCCCAATCTCTCTCCTCTTCATTTTCTGTCTACTCTCCACTGTCCTAGCTCAATAAAAGGCAAAAAATAAATAAATAAAAAGCCAAAAGAAATCTAGAAGGAAAACCAAGTATATCTGACAGATTATTGTGTAGGCCCTATCACATCACTGCAGCAGTACAATTTATTAGACCAACCTTGAATTTAGGGAATGATGCAAACTTGCTGATTGATATGACTGCTGGGCATCCCACCTTCTTTGTGTCTTGCCAAAGAGATGTCTGGCTGCCAAAACTGCAGTCCACCATCTGTATAATTTGTGGGAAAGTGTAAAGTAATTGAACAACTGTTTGTACTTAATTAATTTACATTTTCTTTCTGTGCATACAGTCTTTACTAAGATTAGTTAACAATGGTAGACTGTCTCTGCACACTCAAGGCTGACATTGGAAAATATGTGAAGGTGTAGGCAACATAGCTTCACAGCTGACATATTCCCATTTTATTAGTACCAGTTGTTCATTGTTGTTCATGTTTTTATGTGAAAATACAGTACAAATCAGTACGTTTGTAAACATAATTACGTAGGCCTAGATATGTCATAGCGTCTAGGGAATGTGTTTGCTATTCATGTGTGTGTGTGTCGCGTACACAGAGTAAACTCACCATGTTTTTAGCCTTTTCCTCGGCATACATCTGCTTCTGGGCTGTATTCAATGGCATCCCAGAACCACCAGCCCATTGCCAGTAGACCCGGTTCACGGGTAAAGTTTGCCAATCTGTATAACACCACTTGACCTTGTGACAAGCGAATTTATCATTTTCTTCACTAGATATTTTGGTTAATCGACTCATTCGCTGATTATCCCACAACCGTAACGTTAACGTAACGTGTAGCCAGTTCTCCTTAGAAAGCCTTTGGTTGGGTTTGCTATCTAGCTAGCAATCATTTGTACATTGTTAATTCCTTTAACTTTGTCACTGTAATGGTGGTCCACAGAAAAAGTAATAATCTCAGTCTACGACTCTTCCTCCACTCCTTTAGTAATCGTCATCGTCAATCGTCGTTATCGTCAAATTATGTCATGTTTGACACCGCGCTAGTATTTTAAAATCTCTCAGTCAGCTGAGCGTAACAACCAATCACAGCAGAGCGTCCCAACAACCAATCACAGCAGAGCGTCCCAACAACCAATCACAGCAGAGCGTCCCTACAACCAATCACAGCAGAACGTCCGTACAACCAATCACAGTAGAACGTCCCTCCGGCTGATCCAATCTTCAGCTGTGCGTGATTCTCGTCATAACCCCGCCTCTCGCGATAAGCAGTTCGCCCCCCCAGTCCAACGACAGAAAAGAAGGTAAGGTCCTAACAGCTCAGTACTGTTTTAAATGACCAACAGGCACTTTGAGTCCTGTTAGAAACACAAATGCCTATGAAATTTAGTTCGTCTAACACATTATTCCAGTGGCAGGTTTTGCTGCTTCTGTTATTTGTTGCCTGTTTCTTGCTAGAGGCGGAAGCATTGTTTGAGACCATGTAGCTTGCTCGCTAACCTTCACATCACAATACAAAATTGAACTGCAGACACCTTTCAGTACAAACGGTCGCATTAGGTTAACTCTCTATTAATGTGGGTAGACACGTCAAAATACCTGAAGTGCATTTAGTTGTTGATTTGCTCTGTATTGTAGCCCTGGAAGATATATTTATGTGCATAAAATTATGGTTGCAAAAAAGTAGTGCTGAAAATACCTATCGATCGACAATTTTGATCATGAATTAATAATTGTTTGTTTTGTCCAACCAACACAAAGATATTCGGTGTACATATTGATATAAAACGGAGAACAAAACTCACATCTGCAAAGCCTGAACCAGTGATTGCTTTGCTTTTTTTTCTTGATAAATTACTTGAAATAATTTATCGATCATCCAAATCGTTGACTATTTATTATCTGTTGATGGACTAATCCATTAACCAATAATAATAACCAATTAATCGACTAATCTTTGAAAGCATGCATACAACTAGTGGACAGACTGATCATACTGAAAATAATACAATTTGAAATAATAGTTCCAGCCCTAAATAAAATCATTTGTTTTATGTTTCCACAGAAGAACTTTCCTTTTAATTGACAATGCATTGATTAGTTGAATAATTGATTAGTTGCCAATTTCAACTTAATTAAATCAATCGCCAACTATTTTGATAATTGATTAATCATTTTGAGTCATTTTTTGCAAAGAAAATTTCGAAATTCTTTACCAAAGAATATTTCCTGGTCTATGATAGTAAACTGAATATCTTTGGGTTGTAGACTGTTGGTCAGGACGAAACAAGACATTTTAGGATGTCACCTTGGGTTCTGGGAAACAGTGATTGACATTTTTAAAAATTTTCACAATTAATCGATTAATTGAGAGGATAATCGACAGATTAATCAATAATGAAAATAATAGTTAGTTCTAGCTCTGTGTTGATTAGATAGTGAAGTAAAAATTGTAAAGTTCAATATGCACTCTTGCACATAAGACAAATGTACCTTCACTCAGTCTTATGTTTTGATAGAGTTGCCTTTCATTGCCTCCAGGTACGGAAGTGATTTTTTTTGTGAGGAAGATGTCTCACAAAGCCACAACCTCCTCCCTGATGGCCCTTCATTCAGATTCACATGAGCAGAGCATCCTGAGCAAATTCAACAAGCTCAGGAAAAGGGACTTGTTGTGTGACATCACTCTTGTTGTGGAGGATATGCACTTCAAGGCGCACAAAGCCCTGCTGGCAGCAAGCAGCGAATACTTCTCCCTCATGTTCACGGCAAAAGATCAGAGCACTCAGTCTACCTTCCAGCTAGACGGTATGGCAGCTGAGATGTTTGCGGCGGTTCTGGAGTTCATCTACAGCGCTCAGGTGTCTGTGGAGCAGAGCGCCACGGAGCAGCTCCTGGCCACTGCCCGGCTCATGCAGGTCAGTGATCTTGTGAAGGCTCTCACTGAACTCACACACTCTGCTGCAGGGGTTACAGGTGGGGAGGTAAAGGCAGACAAAGCCGAGGTACCGAATCAGTCAAAACGCAAAAGAGGACGACCAAAGAAAAATGTGAACGCCGCTGTAGCAGAGATAGAGGGGAGAAGTACAGTATGTGAGAGTGCAGAGGACGGCCAGCCTGGAGATGTGAACTGCAAAGATGGAGACAAGGAGCTGCAACCTAAAGATGATGCAGATTATAACACAGGAGCAATCTGCAGCCGGCAGAGCAAACGCAAAATCAAACCACCGCTGAAATACAAAGGCTACAAGGTGTGCAGTGACACAGCAGAAAGGAAAGAGCCTGGGAAGAGAGGCAGGAAGAGGAAATACCCCAACACGGAGGCACGGTGTGAGGACTGTGGCAAAGTGTTCAAAAACCACCTCTTTTTAAAGATTCACCAAAGGACTCATACAGGTAATCATCCACGTGAGGTCTGTATTCAGTGATGTCTTAGAGATAGGGGGGAAAATGATTGTTGGATTACTTAACAAACAGGCAGCGTCCATCACAGATGTTTTAATCTGTTAGGAAAAGGTAACCGTGGGAAGCTGTAGCATCTGTAATCTGATCTTCACTACTCTGCAGGTGACACTGTTATCAGCACATGTACCACCACACCTCATTGTACTTTCCTAACTTCCCGCCAGGAGAGAAGCCTTTCCGATGCCCGGTCTGCGGGAAATGTTTTACCCAGAAACACACTCTGCTGGTTCACCAGCGCATGCACACCGGAGAGAAGCCGTTCGTTTGTACCGTCTGCTCCAAAGCTCTCGCCACCAAACACTCCCTGCAAGAGCACATGAACCTGCATGAAGGTAACGTCTAACAATATGCCAGTTTTCTCATTTTGATGCTGATGTTTCTCTTCTCTTTAGCAGGGTTTACCGTGTACAAATTGTGTGTGGATTATTCTTTTTTTCTGGAACATTAATTCTGTATTTTTAAGCTTTAATTTTGACATTTTCTATAAGGCCTCATGTTAAAAAAAAAAGAAACTTCCAGACTGTGAATCGGTGTAGTTAAGATATCTTTGGAAACTGTATGAAAATAGTGAGTTGGTTAAGCTAATTTCTACTAATCATAAAAGTCTGTAGTCTGTCAGTGTGCTGTTGCTTTTGCTATACTGAAAATGATTTTTCTTTCACCTCCATCCTTTAGAAGAGAAATCCTTCAGCTGTGATAAATGTGGAAAGACCTTCACTCAGAAGAGGCAACTTAAAAGTCATTACAGACTTCATACAGGTAAGAGTCACTTCACTGAAACAGCAGTGTCATTCTAATGTAGTAACTGTAAAGGCTGAATAATTTGTTCTTTATTCTTTTTTTTTTTTTTTTTTTAAATTAAAGGCAAATCATTACCAGAATGTGCTCAATGTCATCACAAGTTTCTGGATACAGCTCAGCTGAAAAAGCACCTGAGGACTCATACAGGTAAAAAAAACAGCTTCAACAGTTCTGTGAATAATGTCTGAACTATTAAAACTTGTACTAACATTTAACCTTTTATTAATTATGTTTTAACAGGTGAGAAGCCTTTCACATGTGAGATCTGTGGAAAGTGTTTTACAGCCAAAAGCACGCTGCAGACTCACATCAGAATTCACAGGTAAGAAATATATTTTAACCTTTGTTGTGGCTTTAATTCATTTCAAGTGTGACTAATAATAATAAAACTACTACTACTACTAATAATAATAATAAAAGTTTATTTCATACAAAAAGATACAATACGTGCTTCACAAAACATGGAAAAAACATAAGACAGATGCAAGAAATGGGAACATTAAAAGCAAAGAGGAAGATTTACTGTACAGTTATATTATAATTCTATCTTTGCAGAGGTGAGAAGCCGTATGACTGCAGCATCTGCAAAAAGTCCTTCTCAGACCCCAGCGCCAGACGACGGCATGTCGCCTCCCACTCAGGGAAGAAACCCTTCACTTGCTCCTTCTGCAGCCTTTCATTTACCCGTCTAGACAATCTGAAAACACACACTAACACCCACAACAAGGAGAGAGCTGCAACATCAGAGGCCTCATCAGACGCAGCGGCGACAGACTCCGCAGCACCTCAGGAGGAGGCGCGTAACATCCTGCAGCTCCAGCAGTACCAGCTGCCCCAGAGCTCCGATCAGGAGATCCAGCTGGTGGTGACAGGAGACGTGGACAACATTAATTTTGTCCCGGGTCAGGAACAGGAGATCAGCATCATCACCACAGAGGGAGAGCCAGCAGAATCGTCTCACTCTAGACTGGCGCTCCTCACACAGCCGGCAGGACACGTGCAGAACGTGGCTCTGGTCGCTCAGGGCGGCGTGGTGGACCAGAGCCCTCAGATTCAGACTATCAGCATGTTGGACGGACAGGTGACACACCAGCCTGAGCAGATGCATGTTATCACTTTGAGTAAAGAGGCCATGGAGCATCTACAGGCCCACCACGGTCCCCCGCAGCCCCTTCAGATCGCACAGAGGCCCGTCCAGCAGCTGCAGGTGATGCACCAGCCGATCCAGCAGCTGGCTGTCGCTCAGGAACCCGGGACGCCGCAGGGCCAAGGAGGCAGGGAGCAACACAGCCAGGCTATTCATATCAGCAGCCAGAGCAGCCAGCCCATCTCCATCAGCCAGACCAGCGAGCAGATCTCCAGCCACCACATCCAGGGTCACGCGTTCCAGATCCAGGCAGGAACCGTGTCCTACTTGTACACCACCGGACTGCCGCAGGAGAGCTGACGGCTCACTGAAGTCTGACACGATAATGCTGCCATGGTTACGTTAATAATGACGTAACGGATGAACAACATTATCATATTCCAAAGTGAGAATATTTTTAAAGGAACAAGTTTACGGTTAAACATTCTACAAATTTAAATTTTCTGTCGACCATTTTCAAAGCATATCATAATAATTTCTTCTTCTCTACCTACTATGTCAACACAGAGGTTTTCTTTTCTTGTTCGAGGTGTTATTTTAAAAACTTTGCTCTGTGCTTCAGGCATCTGAGATTTAGGAGTCACCTGCTGAACAGCAACAAAGCCACAAGCACGTTCTTGGTAAAAACAAACCCAGGACGACAAATAATATGCAAAAATGTCACACAAATACTGGATTTCTGATGCTTGATATATTGGCCAATACTCTTTTTTTTTTTACATGTACATAAACAAACTTTGATCCCTTATTGTGACCAAGATAAGCAGGACGTTTACAGTTAAGAAATATATATAAATCTGGCATTACAGTACTGTGATTTCTTGTTGCATATGTGATGATACTGTTGACTGGTCTAACTCTGATGTGCCACCATCAACATGTTGGAAAGCATAATGTAAATTTAGTCAAAGAGCCTCTAATAAGTGTCTGAAGGACAAAAAGCTAAATGTTGACTGAGACAGATTTTACAATCTCATGCAGGTTTTAAGCATCAGCTGATTTTTTTCACACTGTGAGCTGAAACAATTGGTTTCCTTGTTGGTTGAGAGGAATGTATTTATCAATCTAAAAGCCTATAATAGGCTGTAGGAAATGGTCAGCATTAAAATAATACATATGCAATTTGTAGAAGTTTTCTAAGTTTATGCAATGTGCTTAAAAATATTTCTTGATCAAATCCAGGACTGACAGGTTACAGTGTTTTATTAAGACTTATTTACAACTTTTCATTTTTAATAGATAGAAATAATAATATAATTCACTCAATTTTACATGAACAAAAGAAATATGGACCAAAGCAGTGTAACAGAGCTACACTGAGTTTTAAAGGGAGAGCACACATGTACAGTGTATGACAGTGGTAGATGATGTTGTAAGATGGTATGTGAATGCATTGGACAATAAAATACCTTGTTTTATAAAAAAAAAAAAATAGCAAAACTCTCTCACAAGTTAATGTCTTGTCTTTGGAAATAGCATAACTTTGTTGACACGCTGCTGTAAAACACAGAGTAGAATTATTAAGGATTCAACAGCACATTGCCAGCAGCTAAACAAGCTAGTGGTGCTTTACAAAATGTTGAGGGTTAATTAACTGACGAGCACGGCACCGGGGCTGCGTCTCACAGGTCTGGCAACGTCGTCTCAGCAGTCAGAACACGCAGGCGAGACGGATCCTGAAAGAACAACAAAGGCTTTTTTTAAATGTTGAACGAGAACAGCAATCTAACTCACTCTGTTAAACAGTATCTTATAAAACACAGGTTGTTTTATGTGAACAGGAAGTGTGTGCTGCGTAGAATTTCTCTTTATACTGACTGGACGGCTTAAAGATGAAGCCGGGCGATACGGAAACATATCAGCATGTCGTACTGTCAACAATGTTTTAGAGGTGATTATTAAAGCCTTTGAAATATTGTCAAACAAGCTGATTGTAATAATTATCAGTAATGTTGTTTAGTATGACCTCAGAAAAAGCTGTTGACAAGACGATCTCACTACAAGGTCAATTTAGTAACTGTTCTGGGGCTTTCAATCATGTCACATGGCCTTCATCAGCAGATAGTTTGCTCTGTTGTCATGGAATTTTTGTTTTTTGAGCATTTTAGGGAAGTTATTAAAAAAAAAAATGCAAATGAAGAATTCCTTGACGACCGGTCATGGAAAACTCCATCTGCTGATAATCATGTGAAATGATTGAAAGCAACAGAACAGCAGCGACTAAATGGACCATATGGTGAGACTGTTTAGAAATGCGGTAAAACTCACTGTTATGAAAAAGACGATTTTAACACAAAGTATATCACAAAACTGAACACTTGGTCTCGTCGATATACTTTGCATTTATATCAACATATCATCTCTACTTGCAGAGACAGTAGGAGAGTTTATCTACACTATTGCCGTGTGTCTTGTATACCTTGAGACCTGTATCTTTTAGGTGGCTCACTCACAGCTTTGGGTCTGTCCATCCTCGTGTTAGAACGGCTCCCGGCTGTTTCTGCTTTGCGGTGTCTTGGCTCTGCAGCAAAGTCCTGAATCTTGGCGTGGTTTGTGAGGCTGCCGAGCTGCAGGGCGGACTGCTGCTGACTGGCCCTTTGTAGACCTGAAACAGAAATAGAACAGAGACTCCGCTTTACTGCTCCGCACCTCGGGGCGAGAACACGATCTATAATGGAATTTAAAATGTCATCACGAAAAAAGTATCTGGATAATCTGATAGCTTTGACTTTACATCTGAACCGCATGAGTAGCTATGAATCTGAGTATAATTTACAAGATATGATTTTGATCAGATTATCACTTCACTGCTCTGAGATGAAGGGAAGAGTGCGACTCTGCGGTCGGTACAGCACCTGCTGAGGGACTTCTAGTGCTCAATCTGCTGAGCGACAGCGTGTAATAAGTCCGGCTTTGCCCTGTAATACAACACAGAGAGAGAGAAATAGACCTGGGAGTGAAATGTCTGCTCGAGTTATTTGAAGCAAATGGAGAAATTCTGGATGGGACAGAGTGGACGGTTCAGTGTCCAGACGGGCACGAGCACCGTCTGTCTCATCGTCTGTCTCTTGCTGACGTGTGCGTGACACTCACCTGCTGTAGAAGTGCACCTGGAGAAAGCTGCTTCCATGTCGCTCACCTGGTTCTGCAGCTTATCCACTTGCTGAAAGGCCTCTTGTTTGAGGCAGCGCTCCTGTTGCAGCTTTCCCTTCACCTGAGTCAAAACAGTACAGTAAGTTGTGATTATCTTTTTTATTATTTTACCTTAAAGTTTGTCTTTTATTATTAAAGTTTCAAGGCGCTTTTTGTTCTTTAAGTAGTTCAGTATCCTAATGAAAGTGAGAACACGGTAGAAACAAAGAGAAATTGTTCCCCTATATGTTCTTTTTAAATAAATCATAAAAAAATCAGCTTTTAAAATTTTGCCTGAAGGCTGAAACTTCAAGCTAACGAGCATCCTCTTTACTTCACTCACCGCCAAAACACATAAATCTAACATTAGATCAGGCTTTCTTCTTTCTTCTTTATTGTTTTTTGCATATCGTTGCTGCCCGGTGAAAACTAAGGATCTCCAGTGTTCTGTGTGATTGATGTGATTTGAGATAAGATAAAATATACTTTATTGTCCCTTTAGGGAAATTTTCATCAATATTCAAATCAGTCATACACAATAAAAACACACAATAAGACCAATGAAAATAATTTAAAATAATATGCACTAGTATTGCACATTATACCAGAATATTGGATGTTTAATATAAGAACTGTAAGAAGTATTGCACATGCCAATGTGCCCATGTAGTGTTTAACTGCTGCTGTTTACATTTTGGAAGAATGTGACAAGGATCATTAATTATTTTCTGTGCCTCTCTAAGCAGAATTAACTGAATGATTAAGTGTTTAATTTTTGCCTTTTATTAGACATGAAATAAAGGGTCCTCAGGTAGAATCAACCATTAGGCCACCAGGACGCCCTGATGTTTGTTTATGGATTTATGAGACTTCAGCTAAATAAACCATTTAAAACCCATCGAATTATCTGTGAAATGCGTTGCACGAAGCTGAAAGAGGGCTTAGCTCATGACAAGTTTAACTTTTGAAGATACAGCACCGGTGAAAAGTTCGGACACTTGTCTGTAGCACATTAGTCTAATGAGGAACATTCACAGACCTTTCGGATCTCTTTGGCGCTGCGTTGTCTCTGTAACTGGCTCATCTTGCTGCCTCTGTCCAGCTGCCCGCTGAGCGCTCTGAGCCGTCTCTCTCTGTCCTCCACGTCGGCTCTCATTTGTTCCAGGCTCTGCACTCGATAGCTGTCCAGCTCCCGCCTGCTCCGGGCCTCCTGCGCAGACCGATGCCTGACCACCTGGAGCTCCTCTGTCTGTGGGCAAACATCAGTGGGTGTTTAATGACATTCAGGCTGCACTTGGCGGCTTAATAGTTCTTTAAACCTTCCAGCTTTTGCCATTGTGACCATTTAAAATGTCACCGCTCGCTTACAAAAACACTTCCAGTTTGAGCTGAAACCATCATGCTCACACTTCAGGAGGCCCAAAGAACTACAACTCAAGTACACAATCATGTTATACAGTTCTGACTGAGCTGTGACTACTATACCAAAATACTTGATATATTAATTTAATGATCTAACATATTATCCGCTCAAATACACTTTTGACCCCCTCAGGTTATAAGTTTTTTTCCGTCAATGTATTCAGTGCGTGGGTTGGTTTCTTCTGGTTTCTGGCTTCTGGTTTCTTCTGACATCATCTTTTAGTGGAAAAATACCATTTAATTATCATCTCTCTGCTGCCAAGTGTTCATACAGTCTCCTTGTTTTGTCCTCTATGTCTGGCCTAGAGGATGCGTCTCTCCTTTGCTTTTTGTGATAACAATTAGTTAAGAGGTGATGAAGTGGCTTTAGTTATCTTGAGCAGAGTCGCAGAGGGATAATATTTTACTTGTTTTTACAAAATTAAGTTTATCTTTTAGTGCCTCTTTTCTCACTCAAATGTGTTAATCCCAAAGTGTAGATTTGTGTCTTTGTTATCATTAGCTGTTCAATCAGGTCTTTTTTTTCCCCCAAAACATATTTTTAATGAACTCTTTTTTGCAAAGCAGAAAAAAAACAATACACAGACACAATAACCAATGAAAAATATCGACAACCAGACAAAACAAAACAAAAAAAGGAGACAAGCCAAACCGAGATTAAGAAAGAGAAAAAAAAAGGCAGAGTGGAAGTCCAGGGAGCACGTAGTGGATAACCATCCTTACATCTGGAAAGCCTGATACACTTTGCACATCAGTATCATATCATACTGAGCTGTAATTCCACATCCTTTTTCCAGGCCAAGTCTATCAGTCCCGACTTCACCCTTTTAGAGATTTAGTGGCTCCCAGTATATTCAAAGAAGGGGTCCCAGATCCGATAGATCCTTTAAGGCTGTGGAGAAAGCTTAAAAAAAAAATGCAGCCACTGATTTACAGTGGGAACTTTATCAGTGATCCACATGACTGGGATACATTTCCAAGCAGAGTGCAACAGAATACGCAAAAGGTCTTTGTTAGAAAAGTGAGCAGGTGATTCATCATTTAGTCCCAGCAGTCAAGTCCTTGCACCCAAATGTAAAGGTCGCTTAAAAATCTTATTAAGCTGTTGAACAACTGTAATCCAATACCGCCAGCAATCAGGTCTTTTAAGAGGCCATAAATGAGGGATTATTTAAAACTAATGGCTTTGAACAGCAGTAACACAAAAGGTTCTGTGCCTGTATGATTAGATACCCAGAAAAACTTCGTATTTTACTTAAAAAATCTTGCCAGGTGCATTTTACAAGGTATATTTTCTAAATTGTCCATCAAAAAGCACCTCCAAAGTTCCTGTCAGCTGTTTTAAGATGTTTGAGAATTTAACACAGTTTAATTTTAGTTCAATTTAACACCTTTAAAGTCAAGATCATGGATGAGAAACATTTCTCCAAAGTGAGTTTAAGGATGTACATTAACATACATGAATGATTGTAAGGTAATTTGTATTTTAACAGCAGTGTGGATGTGGCTCCATGTACCTTTCTGCTGAGCAGCTTCTTGGCGCTGCTGCACTCGGTCTGACAGCAGGTCAACACGTGGCGGGCGGCGTCCAGCTCGTCCTGCAGGTAAACCACCTCCTCCTCTGATGTCATCTTCACTCTGAGGGCCTCAATGCGACTGGAGTTCTCCCTCTAGACACAAAAACAAGGTGATATGATACTTTAATTACTTTCCTAAAGAAATATTTACATGTTTTACAAAAAAAAAAATGTGGCAGTATGATAAGCACTAAAAATTAAGATACATTAAAGACAAGTTTAAGTAGCAAGAAGCAAGAAAAGCCACTAATGTAGTGAGTGAAAAGCACAACTGAAAACACAAATATGTAAAAATAGCAAGTTAAATTATTTCAGAACAGCAGAAATGATAAAAAAAAAAGATGCTTGATATATTGCATTTCTCTTCCAATCAGTTGACAAAATCAATAAAATGAATTTATTTCACTTTTTTTTTCATTTTTTACTGACTTTTTTGGGCAAAATCATCATCATATAAGCAACAAGGGAAAAAGACAATATTGTGAGGTAAACTGTGAATTAGATCAATTATTTTAAGTGTTGTAGGAAAGACAAAATAAAAAAAGGAGTCAAAATCTTAAAAAGATCCAATAAATGATATAAATGAGAGTAAGATAAATATATTTTTAATTACCTTTAACAGCTGATTGCAGGTAAAGAGAAACACTTGTTTTAATCAGTTAAACATATTTAACTGCATTACTTTTCTTTCTTTTTTTTAAATCGTACTGTTGACATACAGAACCAGATTTGACCTCTTAGTGACATTTGAATCTTCATAGCAGGAATAAAGCAAAATAAAATGAGAGAGAGAAGTTAAATGAGAGCAAACACGAGCTTTCGGTTCCTGTCGTTCAACTTCACTCGACATATTTGCTTTGCTCTCGTTGCAGGGAATGAATTTGATTTCTGAACATCGACTATTCCTTCATTCTTCTCTTCTGACCTGCTGAGTTTGGAGCAGCTGTCGGTGAAGTTTCCCCTCGTCGACCGCCTGCCTCCAGCGGCTCAGAGCCTTCAGTTTACAGAGCAGAGCAGTCAGCCGGTTGTTCTCCAGGTTCAACTCCTGGACTTCTTCTTTCTAACAAACAGGTATGAACGTGGTAAGTAGTCACGTGCAGATAAATAATGCATATTTTCTCTTTTATGACCATATTTTGTTAAATTTTGAAGCCAAACTGTCGTCTTTTGTAATCCAGATTCATGCACAGTCTCCCTTTCTGTACCTTTAACTGTGTGAGTGTGAGATCATCGTTGTCTTTGGTGCTGCCGTGCTTCTTCTTCCTGAGCTTGATAATTCGGTCCACTCCTTCTCTTCTTGTGCTGTTCACCATCACACTCACGTCCTGCTCCATCCGCCGCCGGTACTCGTCAAGCCCGGCCTGAGATACAAACACGCAGAGGACAAATAAAAGTTTGAACCAGTTTGATATTCAAAATTGAAAAACATCTGGAAATTTGACCATTGCAGCAATTTCATATGGTGACATGAATACATACAGTATGTGTTTAAACGAGGAATCCTGAAAAAAAAAAAAAAAGAACAATTTGTCCTTTAATTTTATATTTATTTCTTGGACATTTTCTGAGTAATTTGCAGGTATTTGACGGTTAATTATTTGTTATTAAGTGCTGATTTATTTGGGTACATACATGGTTGTTGATTTGCAAAAAGTCTTAATAAATTAGACTTTAACAATTCTTTTACTGACAGAAAATATGTAGTTTTCAGTGTGTAGTGTTGTATGTCAAACTACATATTAGCATATTAGGTTATTTCTTAAAAACTCTATTACGAACACATTTCCTTTGTTACAACCAAATTACATAACCCTGTCAAAGAAATGTCCTAATAATTAACAGTTACAGAGAAACAACCTAGTATGCTAATATATCGTTTGACACACAAAACTGTTAAAGAATTGTCAAGAGTCTAATTTATTAAGATTTTTTGCTAATTAACAACTTTATATGAACCCAAATATAATGTTTGGATACTTATAAACTAAACCAACTTAACACTTTTGTCTGTTTTTTTTTTTTTATCAGAATTTGCACCACATTGCATTTCTGTAAAATGTGCTAAAAATGAACAATTTAAAACCTGCAAATTCCTTCACTGATAATTTCAAAGGAAATTGGTGTAAAATTAAGGGACCTGTAAAATAAAATGTCACCAAAAAACCAAACGAGGTAACATTTCGCACCTTTAGCTGGATGCAGGTGGAGAAGAGTTGTCGGACCAAAGGGTCGTAACGTTCTTTGAATTTGAGACTGAGTTTCTGCTCTAGAGATCTCTTCTCTTCTTCCAGGTGAGCGACTCGAGCCTGCAGCGCTGAGATCTCCAAAATCATCCCACGACATAAAACAGCCACCTGAGGAACAGTCACACAGCACAGTTATACTGCTGTTTGGTTTTATTTTAGGGTTGCAATTGTGGGCCTAAATAAAAAAAAAACATACAGCTGTGACAGAAAGGAATTTGGTGATAAATTTTATAGGTAGATCATGAATTTAACTGTTGGTGGCAACAAATGAAAAGTCATGATCAGATTAATTAGGATATATGCTCTTTGGACCATGATAATTTGTACAAAATTCGATGCATCCAAGAGTTAAGATAGAGACAGTTCATGTTGGTTTTGTTGTTAATTTGTACCTCCCTCTGACACTGACATTACTAGAGCCATAAACTCTTAAGTTCCTCTGTTGAGCTGTTCTCCGGCCAACAAAAAAAAAAGATGTGAGCTTTTGCAAACGTACAAGCACAAAGCAGCTCAGTAAAAATCCCCAGAGTGAGTAAAAAAAACCTGAGATGAGTTTTTACCTACCTCTTTGTGAGGGTTGCTTGCCTGAGAGTCTTTACGATTCTTTAAATCCTGAAGTTAAAATAAAACAGAAGATAAAATCACAATGAAGTCATTCAACACACTGAAGAAGAGTCCAGTCATTCAGCCGCAAGCCAAAAATCGATGAAAATGGTCAGATGTGCTGCTAAAAACACCTGGTGACCTGGCTTTAATGCAAGTTCAATACAAAACACAAGTACCTCACTTAATTTGCAGCAAAGTTAGTTTTGAAATACAAAAATGAACAAGCTCTCCAATGAAATATCCTGTATCGTGTGACTTTGATCGCTTGAAGAGGTGATAATCTAAACACGAACCTGTTCTCTCTCGTAGAGAAGCTGAGTCTGCTGCTGCAGGATTTGTTCATAAAACTGCGAGTAAAGCAGGAAGCTGCCGCGCTCTCGCTCCGTCACAGAACAGCCGAGGTGAGTCAGACACTGCTGGAGATGATCCACAGAGACCCTCAGCTGAGGGAGGAAAACACACAGTATGTTTAACGTCTGTATCGTTTGTACATAAACACGGTGATGCTCTTTTTCCTCATCCTGATATCAAGTCGTACCAGCGAGCGTATCAAAACTAGAAAGTGTACAGGAAGGCACAGATTTTCTTAAAGATGTATTTCATTACAGTTACTAGTTACCTCACCACAAAGGTAATCAGTGTCTAATCCTTTCATCACCAATGCTTTCTGTCTACATTACCATATTTGAGTGTCTGCATCTTTTTTTTTTAAGTATTTAACTGTATTGAAATTGACTTCTGAGATTCGAGAAGTAATTCTATAATTTTTTTTATATTATAGCAGCATGTTATTAGAAGTTATTTGTGGAGAGATGAGGTGTTTTCCTTACCTGTCCCTCAGCCTCTTCAGCTCTTTCCATCAGCTGCTGGATAAACGATTCCACGATCTGCGGCCGTTCAGGAGACAGACTGTACTTCACTGCGGATTTTTTCCACAGCTCTGAACACATGAGGGATATTTTTTATATTTTTTGTATTAAATCAGTGTTTAAAGGTAGATTCTGTTTTTTTTGGGGGGGGGGGGTACCTGTGGGGAGGCCTGTGTCTTGACGTGTTCGCTCTGAAACAACCAGGGTCAGCTCTCTGCTGATCCTCCTCTGCACCGCTCTGATCATGTCACATTCGGTGCTCTCCAGCAGTCTGTGAAGCTGAGACAAAGACAGAGTATTTTTTTTAAAGGTAACGAGGTCTTCTCATGATGACAAAAGACAATATTTTGTGCAGTTAGTATGTGTGCTGTACCTGCCAGACTTTCACATCCACCTCTGAAGCTCCAGGAGGGGGCAGGAGAGACTGGCTGCCAGAAATTAAGACCTCATAGTCCTGTTCTTTACCCAGTTGTTGAGCCAGAGCTCTCATACTGGGGTAAAAGATTTCAGCTCTGTAAAAGTACAAACAATTTATGTATGGGTTTAAAAAAATGACCGTTTTATGTTAAAAGTAGTATTTAACTTAAGATTCAGAGTTCATTCATGATCTGAACATTAACAGTTAACAGTAGTTACCATAAGGTCCTTTTAGTAGCTGTTTATTTTTGTGAAAGTTAAATTTCTAAGCTCTTTAAAAAAAAAAAACATCAACATAACATTGATACAAATTGTTGATGTTCAGATTTCTTTTTTTTTGGCACTTTAATGTCTTTAAAGTGTTCAGACAAAATATAAATTTGAACATTTTCAACTTCATGACAACAGGACAAGCTACATCTGCTGATGAAGATCACATAGTATGATTGAAAGCTGCAGAGTAGCTGCTAAGTGGACCTTGTGGTAAGCTTGTTTTATCAAGTAGTGTACTAAGGCTGCAACTAAGGATTATTTTCATTATGAATTAATCTGTTGATTACTTTCTAGATTAATTTATTAGTTGTTTGGTCTTTAAAATGCAGCATAGTGTACTGTACTTAAAATTGGACTATTTTCCATTAAAATGCTACTGAAAGAGACAAATAAATAATCTATGGGTAGAAAATTACTTTGTAGGTTTGGTTGTGGATAACACTGACTGGCGGACAGCTAATATTTATTAACAAAAGCCAAGTAAACGTATAAGTGTAATAAAATCCTCCCTGTTTCTGTTATTGTTTCAGTACCTGTAGATTTTCATAAACTGTTGGTACAGACTGGCCGTACTGAACATCTCAACACCCAGACGTCTTCGAGCCCAGCTCTCCTTGAAGACCTGAAGCTGCTTCATCAGCAGGAGGAAACCTCTCAGCACAGACTGGACTCTGATCGGATCCTGAAGAGGAGCAGAAGACTCTGCGAAGTCTGAAACGGAAGTCCTCTTCTCTTCTTCTTCAGCTTGTAAGCAGCTTTTAGCCCCCTAAAACATACAGTAGTTAACATGACATGACATTAGTTGGTATTTACAGATGATCCTAGCGGTCTTGTTTGCCTACTAAGTTATAAACAGTCCTTTTTTACCTCATTAGGTTTTCCATCATGTGGAAGGTCATCTCTGTTGCCATGGAGACCGACAGGCTCTGCCTCTCTTCCGCTGTTCAGGACGTCCTCCATGAGCAGGGACACACCGAGGATTGCTGCATTGGCCTGCAGTCTGCTGCGATCACTCAGACCACTCAGACACAGCTGCAGAAAAAAAACACAACACGTCTGTATTTTTTTTATCTCTTATTCTTATACAAAATTAGTACAAGGTGTTCTTCTTCTTCTTCTCTCTACTTCAACTTCCAATAGATGCAGTCCATGTTTTAAGTAACACGTAATTTGAAGCTGAACATGTGAAATCAATTTGAGAACAAAAAGTAATGTGAAAAAACAAAACTAAAATGCAAAAATATGAAACATAGAGATGATTTTGCTGTTATTTTAGCCTTGTCAGTAGGAAGACTTAAAGTGCAGTCTTTGTCCTGAAGGTTGCACTAAAAAGAAAGGCCACCGAGCTCTTCAAATCAAAAAGGATTATCCCCTTGAGCACATGAAAAAGCTTAGCAATCTATGTCCTGAGGCTGGTGCTAGTATTGCTAGTATTGGTCCAACCTCTGAAGAGCATGATTTTGTGTTTATTTCATTACAACCTGCCTGTTAGTTTTTGGTATTTGTAGTGTACAAGTGGAGATTTTTGCAATCATCTTCTGGAAACCAAGAATATCTTCAGCAGATTTCATGCTAGTACAGCCAAGTAGTATCACCACCATTTGGTGCTGCCATTATTTTAGCAAGATTGACCAACCATTTTAAATAACATATTAGATAGATGGTGAACCTGCATGCAGTGTTCGATGGGTGGGACGTCCCAGACACGCAGCGGGAGCAAACCATGACACGTTATAAAACTTCTCCATGGAAACATCGTCTGTGCCTGCAGAGAAAAAACAACATGAGACAAAATTCAATGTGATAAAATGTGATTTGACCTCATCTTGACAGATGCTTTCTCACTTTTAACACTGATATGATCATTTCTGCAGTTTGATTTGATTTTGCACCAAACCAACCTGACAGCCTTTAGTCTCTAGAGGTCGAGGAACAGGCAGCGTGAGACTGAACACGTCAGTCTGGATGCTGTCGCTCAGCAGAGGGAGGGCAGCGGCCATGTTGTCACTCACAGTCTGATAAGAAGCGATATCACCAGAGGAGATGAACGCCTCTCTGCATGCAGGAAAACATGACAGTTTTTTAAATATTTTATGCAATATCAGGTGTTTAAACTGTTTTTCAGCTGTCCGAACTAACAACCCAACAACTTATATTACAATATAACAATCCAGTGTTGATTTCCTCACTTGGTTTTACTTGTATAAATGTCAATCAAAGGATGGCAAGTTTCCTAAAGCAAGAAGAAAATGGGACAATATGAAATGACCACTATCTGACTGTTTTGTGTGCACTGACACTCAGAAAAATGTCTCGTTTTGGAGGATAAGTGGGCAAAAAACAAAACCATTTATGCTCAAAAAAGGCAATAAGTTGCACAGCCAAATGGAGACATAATCTCACCTGATCAGGTGCCTCACAGCAGCATCAAACTGCAGGAAGACAACCTGCCTGCGCAGCTGCAGCAGACGGCTGACAGACTCTGGGCTGCTGGGATCCGACAGACGGTCGACCTGACGTTGGATCTCCAGCAGCTCTGCTCCTGTTCAGCAACCAGAGAGGAGAAGAAACAAATATTATAAGATTACTGTGACTTTTATGAGATAGTGAATATTTCCTGGTCAGTGTTGTCGAGCTGTGACTGTGAAATCCATCAGGAAAACAAACCGTGTTCAATGTTCGAACATGTTGTATTCTTAATTCGACTTAACCTTATATCTTAGGTTTCTTTACATTAAAAAAATATATTTTTCCAAACTGTAGAATCACATCACGTGCAATAGGCTTACACACTCAAATCTGCTTGTTCCAGCACTTCCTTAAGGCTTACACGGAGAAAAATATTCAAACCTGAGACAGTGTGCTACACTATTACATCAAATGGGAACTATTCAAACTGTCTTATGGATATTTTTCACTTTATTTCCTGTAATACGGATAGGCATATTTGGTATCTTTATGAACTTCGGGGTCTTGACAATGATTTAAAATACAGTATAGCACCAGGTCAGTGAGTCTGACCATTGAATAGATACAGTGGGTCACACCAACATCACCAGTATCTCCATACGAGCAGGTGTGATGCTTCGTTTGTGAGATCAGCCTACCGATGCCTTCACTTCCTCCCCAGTCAGCTGCCAGATGTGAACCTGCAGCCTCCTTTTCTCTCCTCCTCCAGCTACGAGTGTCATCTGTGTTTCCCAGTCTGGAGAAACTGACCAGGTAATAAATAATGTCATGAAGGGCAGAAACTATCTGCAGAGTGTGATAGAGAGCTGCAGAACAGGCCTGTTGAAATCAGAACAACAAAACTACATAAACATATTGACATAAAACACAAATACATAATACATTCCAGAGAATTTAGAAAGTGAAACTATAACATTCATATTAGTATTCATTAAACCACTGCCTTTATTCTTAGTCATGGCCACTTATCACCTGTTTTGCTGCAGTATTAATGATGTGTTTAAGTGTCTCACCAGAACCTCCAGTGTTTTGAACATGTGAAGCACTTCAGAGAAGTCGGGGATGTACCACAGGTTGAGGAGAGTTTTGCCGTCTGCTGACAACAACCGCTGCGGCCGACGTTTAAAGGTCCTGTTTGGGAGAAAATTCTCGATCAGCCTCTTGGTGGAAATTATAGTAACTGGTTACTTTAAGAATCAAGATTTTACATAGAGAATATAAAATGAGCTTATAAAATATGATACATTGTTATAGATTAAACCACCCAGCAGTATACTACAATAGTAAAAATGTGCCATTTACACATCAATGCATCAGCAGTAATAAACTCATAATATAACATATCATTCACATTTTTTATACATTTTCACTTTGAAACACTTCAGTTTTCTTTACGAAGTTTCCATCTGCCTTGACATTTATCTAGTTTATTAAAACTGTAAATACACACTGAGAAAAGGGGAAAAAAGAGGAAGGGAGAATGTTTGGGGTGTAAAGAGTTCGATAAAGTACGAGATGGATTGAACAGAACGACCTCATTGCATTAACAGAGTCATTCAACACTTTATAAATTTGGGCTTTTGGAGTCTCATATGAGAATTATGATATTTTTAAGTTTTCTACTAAGACTTTCATATTTTTATTGAAGTAACACTTTAAATGCAGGACTTAATCTCATAGTATTTGGAGTATTTACACTGTAGTATGGCTTTTACAATTTACTTTTAAGCACTTTTCAGGCAACCCAAAGACACTTTACATACAACCCTGCCCTCTTATTTTTGATTTTATCCTTCATTTGACTTCCGCTTATATCTTAAGTTTCTTTAAATTGAAAAAATATTTTTCCAAACTGTTGAATGACATCACACAACGATATACACTACATATTTCAAATCTGTTTTCTAAAAATTCTGGCCCATGTTTCATTTTAAGGTACAATAAAAAATATAGCATACACTTGATATTGCATGTTAATAACCCATTAACTATTTCCACCTGGGGTCTGGACGAAGATCAACTCCTGAATCCAAAATAACTTTCGTCTCGCTGACTTGACGACTCATGAAGTGGGACTGACGAATGGAGGGAATGCCGTCCAAAAGGGAGGTTAGACTGTAGTGATATGCAACGATCTGCGCTCTCACACAATGCTGAGATATCTGTGTGCTGAATCTGTGGAAAAAAATAGTGTTTCTCTTTAACATTAAGGCCACAAAGCGACTGAAACTGGAGAAGAATCAGTCAAACTAATACGAGAAAGGTTTGTCCTGTCTCGTAACAAAAAGGAATGCGGTTGTTTTTCATTTCATGGACGTACTTCTTGAGAAAGTCGATTATGAGCCTCCTTTTGATCTTTGCTGCTTCATCCTGCGGTGTGAGAGAAATTAATTTTACTTCATGGGTAGCCGGTCACATTTATCATCCTGCTCAGCCTACCAGTCTGTGCAACTCACTGGGGTTTTTATGAGACCCCCCATGGCCTGTTTCGTCTTCATAAATGAATTCAGCATCTCGTCACGCAGACCCACTTTTTCCAGCTGGATGGACACAAAGGCCTCCATCAGCCTGCAGTAACAAACAAGGCTCTGTTTATTAAAGAGCCAGCACAAAAGCACTATTAATCATCAGCAGCGTAATTTTGTTCTTCAGTGGGGAAAATTACCTCTCCTTGGATGAGGTGGGAGTTCTCGTGGAGCTTTTTGAGAGTGAAGATTTGTCCTGCAGGTTGTCAGTGTCGCTTCCTGGTTTAGATTCAAATCTTCTTGTTATATGTTCATCAGAATGAAGGCTGTCTTCACCCTGAAAATGAAAAACAATATGAAATAACCATACTGCAATATTAGACTAGCAGTTCACTCGTGTAGTGATACAAACCTCTTTTGCCCAATAGCAAAGACAAGCCAGTTTCACAGCACTTATCAAGGCATTCTTCTGTGTAACCTGACAGGCCAGAGTCACCTGAAGGTTCTCTATGCCCTGTTTGTTCATAAGCTATAAGAAGATAGAAAAAATGAACAAATTCAGTGAGTAGTAAGTTGATTTACAATTTTATTTGTTCACTTATTCATCGTTAAATAACATACGTGAACAACTGCCTCCTCTGAGCTGAAGCTAAACCTCCCGATCTGGTTCTCGTCCAGTTCCTGGATGCTCAGAGGCAGGTGGGACGGGGTGAACCTGCAGCAGACAGTGCACTTTAATTTTCAATGCTCTTGTGGAAAAGCAGGAATAATACAGTCCACATGGAGAGGCAAGGCTAAGAGGGGAAAACATGCGTATGTTTGCCTGTAAGACAAACCCTGACATTTGTTTTATATTAGTGAGGATTGTGTTGCAGATACGACTACTTGATGGTCAGCCTCGGTGCTCTGCCAAGAGCTACAAAACTGGCCTCAGTGATAGTAAAACTGTTAAGAAAAAATAATTTATTAATCCATCTGATATGTCTGTTTTTGCTGTAAACCAGACTAGAGTTTGGTAACAAATAAAAACTTAAAAGATGCCTTGCATCACAACTTTCCTCTTAAAGTATCAGTGATGTACACTGAAGTATTTTATGGGACTTAATAATGGAAATATAGTGCAGTGACTCACCTGTCTACAGAGCTGTCATCCTCCAGTACCGCAGTGATGAAAACAGGCCTCTGCTCTGTTCGGTCTTTCTGCTCAGCGACCTCAAACTGCTCCGGCCGCATGTAAAGGTGGAACTCATCAAAGCCGAGATCTGAAGCCACATTTCTGTACAACCTGCAAAGAATTATTGAAAAATTACAGACTGATGTGATACTAAACTTGAATTTCACCGGACAATTTCCGAATGTACAGTAATGTTACCGGACCAACATAGGAAGACTATTTGAAAATCATTTTATTTTGACACACTTTACTCATTGTTTTGCTCCTTAATAGAGGCTGGATTGTGCCACAAAATACATTTTTTTCTGTGGATTGTGATTAATTTAATTGCAGCAGGTCCATTTCTCCTGATGATGCTGAGTGGCTTCAGTATTTTTTGGGTCAAGTTATACAGAATACATACAACAATGAAAGGGATGGCTGGCCAGGGAGAGATCATGTTAGTGGGCTGTTGGTCAGATGTTATTGGATCTCATTTAGTGTAACACATGCCTTTAAATTAAGTTGTGAACAAAATGGAAACTGTAATCATAGCACAGAAGACAAAGGTGAAATTGAATATGATGGGACTGCACGTTAGGAAATGAAACAAAAATAACAGAATATTGAAATAAAATGATAAGCTAGCATACTTCATTTTAAGCTACTGTGCTACTATGATAACTTTCATACTAAGTTGCTGGTTGGGGCCCAAAAACCAGCACTTCCAGCTCTTGGGTTGTTTTAAGGTACTATTTCAAGAGCCAAATCTTTTATCTGATTGTAAGAGATATTCAGAATAGATTTTATTATCACATTTCTGTCATATTATGGCATAATTTGTGTAATCTATTTTATCTTACATTGTTTGACTGTATAATGGCCAAGACACTCTTGAAAAGGAGATTATTAATCTCAGTAAGGATTTTTTCTGGTTAAATAAAAGTTATTTTGCAGAATATCCTTCAACTCTGGTGTTATCTTTACTGTGCCAGATGTGCAGTCTCCGAGGCTGACTCCAGCAGACGATGGCGGATGGTTACGAGCTCCAGCAGCTTGGAGAAAGTTTCCACAGCGTATGATTGTTTCTCTCTTCCCTGCTTCATGTCCTTCTCCTCAGCAGATCTTACTAATGACAGCCCCACCTTCTGGACCAAAATCGGGTCCTCAAAGAACACATCTGAGAACAGCTAAGAGTGGAGAAAAAGACAACAGAATTGTATTTTATTGCTTCGTTTCTTTATATCAATTAATTAAGATGTATTCATGAGGAAGAGCAAACCTACATCTTTCTGTATTTGAGAGCTGTAGGAGGCTCCAGGTGAAGCCAGGCTGTTCCAGCTCTGCAGGGCCAGCTGCAAGAGCTTCTGTCGCAGGATGAGTTTGTCAGTGACGCTGGTGGCTCGGTGCAGCTCGCAGAGCTCGATGTGAGCCTGGAGTAGACCGTGATAGACTGCAGAAGCCAGGCAGAGGGACGGGTGAACCTCCAGAAGGAACACATTAATCAGTTCAGGGCTGCAATCAAACAGAACACGAGGAGGGAAATATGAAGGAATTACAGACGTTTCAAGGACATAAAATGATTCTACTCAAAATGTATTTACTTGCCTGCTGCCACCAAGTGAGACCAGATGTTTGGGAACGTAGTTTGGTGGAAGGCCGTAGTCATGAACAGAGTCTTTACTGTCGTTTCTCCAGATGCGTTGAAGGTACTGACGCTGTTTTTCAATCTAATGAGACAAACAACACAATCTGTCACCACTCTGAGAGAACGTTAGATACATCAAGTTAAAACGGTTTTAAAAATGTAAAACAGCACTTATTACAGTCGAATAATAGCTTTTACACATATTCATGCACCTTAAATCCTCTTGCACATCAATCACAATAAAACAGTGATGGAAGAGTCTCTGCAGGATTCGGCTGCAAGATCTTTTACCTGATTGTCCAGAACGTCTTTGATCAGCTGCTGGTGGATTTGCAGACAGCCAATTTCGGCCCTGTAGACCTGAACAAAATAATCCTGGTTCAGGTCCAGGTGTGGCCGACTGTGCATGATGTCAGTGATAACTCCAGCCAACACAAACCTCTCCTCAGTCCCTGCTGTATGCTGATAGGCCTCATAGTAACAGTTCAAGAGCTGGAGAACAAGAAGAAAGCAAGTTTATAGTATGAGAAGATTGATGGATGGAAATTTCTGGCTTTGAAACGTAAAAAAATATTCCAGTTGAGAGATGTTAAAGATAAATAATACATCAGTAAAATCAATGTCTCAGATTTGGTACATTAAAATTCAATAAAAGCACAATCAATCTGCATATTGAACATTTTATCTGGCAAGTGCAAGTAAGCAAAAGTAAGTAAGCAAATGATCACATCTATAACCTCATTTTTGTCACCGTACCTGTATTTTGCTTTCCAAAAACTCAGTCTCACATGTCCACAAGTCGAGAAGCACTGCAACACGGTCGACATCGGTCCCGGCCCAGAAGCGGATGTCTGCTGTCGAGGTGGAGGCTCTCTCAGCTGTTCCTGTTTGCTTCGTCTTGTTTCTCTGGATGAAATGTGAGCCGACTAGAAGAAGCTCGTTCTCCAGCTCCTCCAGGTCCCTCAACGCGGCGTCGTACACGATGTAAAACCCTCTCTGGTCCTGAGTGTGGATGAAACGCTCCTCTGTTCTGTAGAAATCATGAAGATTCTCCACCTCAGCAAACTCCATGAACTCTGAGCAATGGACCTGGACATTTAAGAAGTCATAAATAGAGTACAAACATACAGGACAGATCATAAACAGCTGTATTTTTTTAAACTTTTGAGAAGTTGTTGCACATTCAAAGAAGATGAAATAAAAAATCAGCTGCCAAACACCTTGAGTTGTCCGTACCTTGTAGTCAACAGGAGTGTTGTGGCTGTATTGAAGTGAGCCGAGACCTCCTGCTTCCCCTCTTCCTCCTCTAGCTGCATTCATCCGGCCTGTTTCCTCTGCTGTGCTGCACAGCTCTCCTTCCTCCAGCTGCAGACCTGCCAGGTCAAAGGTCAAAGTCCTCTCCACAGAGCGCAGGTAGTTTAGCATCCCAAGACAGGAACGCTGTGGAGAAGACAAATTAAGAAAAATATTTTAGAGAATGACAAAATTCCTAACCAGACTCTAATTGATCATCAGTCATATTTATCATTTTGTCTACTGAAAGCACACTTAGGTGTCATTATTTGGCTCACCTGGAGCTGTCTGAGCTTAAGATGACGCAGGTAAATCAGGGACAAGTAAGCTCCTCTGGTTATGATGGGATCTGACGTTCCTTCCTCTGGACCGTCATTGAGACCGAGGAGCTGCAGACTGTCCTCCAAAGAGTAGCTGTGTTTCACAGAGGGAGCAGAGGCAGCTGCGACATTATGAGATATCTCGGTATTATGAGCATCCAAGGTGAGTGAAAAATGGATGAGAGTTATTTCATAATTCAATCAAGAGTTCAAAAAAGACCAAATCTGAGGACTGACTCAAATAGCAAAATGATTTGAAATACTCAAACTGTAACTTGAATATGAATATCTGTACAAAATTTCAAAGCAATCCATCCAATAGCTGTAGAGATATTTTTCAATACCAGAGGAAAAGTCAAAGGATCACCAGTCACTAGAATGCATCAACTGGGAACCATGAATATCTGTACAAAATCTGGTGGTTATTCATCAGGTCGATGTTGAGATATTTCACTGAAAGAGTGAAAAATTTGACTTGCTGGTGGCATTAAAGAAAAAGTAAGAGGATCACCAAAGTTGTTTATTTATCCTAAAAGGAAAGCTGCATATTTATATAATATATAAATAATTCCATGGCAATCCATCGAATGGTTGTCAAGATATTTCATTCTGAACCACAAATTTCAGCCTCGTGGTGGCGCTAGAGGAAAAGTCTGGAAATCAAGAAAGTCAGTAGGATTAATCCTTTAGGGACCATGAATATCTGTGCAAAATGTCTCAAATCACATTTTTCTTTGCATATATCATACACACCTTTCCTTCGTTGTGCCTGAGGTTTGACCCTTCAAACTCTTTCTATCCCAGCTTCCTCTGTCTCCGTCTCTTGATGAGTGATTGTGTGTTTCCTAACCAGAAAAATGTCACGTTTAATGTCATTTCCTCCCAACACAATCAGCACTGTGAAAAGGCTGAGAAGTTTTTCCCACCTCTTTAATCAGAAAACAGGACGCTACATGCCTGAGTGAGACTAGCAGGGTTGTAAATCCTTGTCCAGATCTCGGAGATCTTTTGCTGTTTTGTTTTACTGCTGTGTGAGACAGATGAGGTCGGTGCAGATTGTAAGTCGCCAACATGAGCAGCATCTTCTTTAAGAGTCGCAGCCACATGGAGCAAATCAGGAACCTGATGAGATAAAAATTGAAATATGATGTAAATCAAGTCTTGTATTTGTTATAAAATAATACTTGTGGCACCTGATAAATTCAGCTAATCATTTCATTGATGCAGTTTTATCTATTTAGCCCCATCAATCTGATACATGAAGCAGATTAATGTAATTAGTTTTCAATACTCTCTGATTGACATTAATTTACAGCATCATGAAAAACTATGACACTAACCTACACTTTAAAGGATACATGACTTTAGTTCAGAGCTAAATTATTGCTACCTGGAGAAACCTGCTCTGCATCTTCAGCAACTCATCAACACTCTTCTTCTCCTTCAGCTTTGTGACGAGCTTCTGCTGACAAGGATCCCGTTTGGGCTTCACCTGCAGGACAGAATCCAAAAAGTCAATATTCACCATGTTCCCACCCATGAAAAATTACTTGAATGCATTAAAAAAGAACATTTCTGCACTCAGATAGCACAAAGACATTCTTTTATAACTTGAAATACATGAGGAAGAGTGATTGAGAAAGCACTTTAAAAATGGGGTTGACCAGAATTAAAAAGCACTTGAGGGAGGAATTTGAACAGAATTTGTTTATCATCCACAGAGTAAAAGATAATTGGGATTTGTGGCAACAGAGCAGTACTGATTATATTATAAAGAGCCACTGATGCACATAGTTACTCCCCTAAAACCTGAACCATTTGGCCCTGAGGAAACTGACAAAACAAAGTTTTTGGAAAGACTTTTTGACCCAGTTTTTACATTTATTCACTCAAACCTGAATGAAGGGGATCCAGCTGGCCTCCTTCTTCAGAGCCATACTCGCACTCTTCCTCCCCCACTGGCTCTCTTTGACATCTGTACCATCATACTGAGGAAACGTTTTCATCTGCTCTTGTTGTCTGAAGATCATTCTGAACTCCCTCCACACCTGCTCAGACAGCGGCAAAGATTATCCTGACTACTGGTATCACAAGCACAAATACTGCAGGGCTTTTGTTTATTTGTGTGTATTTACGGTAAAATCCATCTGACAATATTACCACGCTGAATAACTCCATCTCGTCTGCAGTGGTCTTGATTTTTCCAGCGTCGTATGACAGGTGGAAGTAGTTGATCAAGGACTGAAGCTCAGGTAGAAACTCTTCCATTTGACCAGTGTGCAGGGGAACATCATCAGCTGGTACTGACACTCCTGTAGTTGAAGATAATCAATGATAAACTGTTTATCTCCTCTTAAGGCCACTCACTATATTCTACTTATGCTGGAACATGATATGGCTTTCTTGCCCCCTCCTCCCTTTTTTTTAACATAACAGACTGCTTTTGTAGATGCAGTATTTTCTTTAATAGTTACATCTCTGCTAACAGCAGCAGCAGGGAGCAAGGATGGAGATGTTGTTCAGTGTGTCCTTACAATACTTTTGCAAGATGTAGGAGGATCATTCTAAATCATTTTAGTGACCCTTTGACCTTTTATCTTGCACCACTGTTAGGAGAAAATGTTGGCTTCAAGACAAGGTCTCTTATAAACAGATCAAGAGATTTCCCAGAATTTATTTTGAGAATATTCATTCAGAGGATGACTCAGAGGGTTTTTGTTTTGGTGACCTCTTGATATTTCCTTTAGCACCAACATCAGGCCAAACTTTCCACTTGTACATGAGAAATATCAAAATCTAAAAGGAAGGTTTGTTCCCACCAGAGAATAAACAGTTTTCTTTCAGACACTTTGTGAAGCCCTCAGGCTGAAATGTCATTATTTCATCATCTGATTACATAATGAACAGATTGCCAAGATATCTGCAGAGAACGTTCATGCTCCATTTGGGATAAACCATTTTCATTTTAATGACATTGTGGCCTTACAGGGTACGTTCACAATTTTTTAAGTCTTAAAACAACAGTCAGGTGCCCATGCCATTAGAAGATCCCTTTATAATGCATTTACAATGTAAGTGATGGGGGACAAAATCCACAGTCCTCCTTCTGTGCAAAATTGTTTTTGAAAGTTTATTTGAAGTTAACATGAACTTCCAGACATCCAAATTAGACAAATCACATAGACATCTTTCAATGTTACAGTCTTTTTAGTGCCAAAGTTCCTCTTTTTGTTACTAACTCAGACTGCTGAAGCCTCATATAAGCCTCAATAAACTTTTAAATACATTTTTGTACAAAATGACTGTGTGGACACACTGTGGACTTTGACGCCCATCACTCACATTGAAAACACATTTGAAGAGGATCTTTTCATAGCCAGTATAAACAGAAGGAATGATTACAGCAAGGAAAACCTCTTTCAGTGTTGATATGGGCATCTGACTGTTGTTTTATGGTTGGACTTGAAAAATTGTGAGCCTGTCCTTTAAGTCTACCACTGCCCAATAGGAAAATCTTACATTTGCAGCCGTGACACTAAAGGCAACAAGAAGAAGAAAGAAAAAAGGAAGGAAGGACAAAATAATCCTCTATAATAACCTTGATACTGTCTGTTTTTTATTTTCTATTACCGTCAGCAAGTTGAGTCTGATGTAACGTCTCCTTAAGACCCTCTGTGATGGTTGGCTGGGATTCTTTGCTTTTCCTTTCACAAGCTGGTATATAGTGCAGCACCTGTTAAATCAGTTTGTTAATGAAAAATAACTTAAATGCGCAATAATGACAACATTAATTAAAGCTAGGAAATCATCTTAAATAAAACTAAATGTGTTGGATAACAGCAAGAGTAAACTATGAACCATTTACCCTCAGAAATTGGTGAATGTTTTTAACAGAGTGCAGGTGGCAGATCAGCCACCGCAGGAAAATGACCACATCATCCTGAGTCAGCAGGCCGTCGGGGTTTCCTCTGCCGGTCAGGATCTTCTCTCTGCTCGCCGACAGTCTGCGAGCTCTCTGAACAGCATCCTCGTATTCACTCGTCAATCGTGACATCTGATCCTGAGGAAAACAAATCTGATACGATCAGTTGAAGGCTAGACAGCTGGGAAATCATACATGAGGACGATAAACAGATGATAACTTTATTCCTTTATTTTATTGGGATTGGTGTTTTTTTTTCCTTTTTCACTCTTTATTTGCAGAAGAAGGAATCATCCAGGCTGTTCCTTCATGTTTTTTGAAATATTAACATATTTGCAGATGAGCTAAGAAAGCTTAATACAGTATGTTGCGGTGATTTATTTTGTTTAAAGAGGTTTTATTCAGTTTCCTTGACTTTGATAGCCTATATAAAGGCTAATATCTAATGATTAATCTTATTATTATTCCAGAAAGTTTCATATTCATTTGCTGTGTTTATCAAGAATTAAGAATACATTGGATTTCTTTCCAATAGTAAGATTATTAAGGCATTCTTTTAATATTTGTAGTGCTATGCTACTGTTTTTGTATATTTGTGTGTATACTAAGTCATGCTATGTCATGTCTCTTTGTATTGTCTATATACAGAGTAAATATACTTAACTAAATTTATATATTCAATCTCTTTTGACTCAATTATCAGAGAAGCATCTTCTTTTTTTCTATTTCTAATTCACCAATTTTCTCCCTTCATCTGTCTGAATCTGAACACCTTCGCAGTAGCAGAAAAAGAGCTTTAGGGTAAATGTGAAAACCTCTTGTCTAAATGAGCTTTGATGTGTCCTTTTTGAAGTATTGTTATAATTAGTCTTCGGTCGCCTTTTCATGTAGACGTTGTCACCTTGTAATGAGGATAAAGCTTCTCGATGACGCTGGTGTGGTGGCAAAATCTCCTCCATCTCAGCATGAGCAGATATTTCACTTGAGCCAAGTAATATGATCTGTCCACGTAGAACTGCAGAGAAAAATTACAAAGAGGAAAACTGGTTTCAATCACGCTCCTTTGTCTTTCATTTCTGTTCTGTTTCACTGCATATGAAGTTCTTTTCTTGATCTTCTGTTGGACTGAGTACTTGTGCTGACCTCACCTGGTGCAGCAGAGGAGGAAGACTATCAGACGTGTACTCCAAACTCAAGCAACTCTCCAGCTCTCTCTGCATGACGTCAGACTGAGACTGAACAGGTATAGTTTCAGCCACCTGCAACACGGGGAAGGGCATTTATAAGTTTGTAAAAAAAAATTTTTTAAAAAGTCCACAGTTCTGTTTAAAATGACCATTACATATTATCCAGGGTGGACTCTAAAGCTTTTCATAACCTAGAAATAGGCAGTTTAATTTTCCATCGCCCCCAGACTGTCCTTGATAAAAATAAAGACAGAATTTCAGTCTCACCTGAAGTCCTCTTCTTAGTGTCTGCTCCCTCTCCAAACGGAAGAAAGAAATATCTTTTGGAGGTGGAACAGAACTGAAATAAAGCTCAAAATTAATAAAGGCTCATATGGCCAAAACAGCATTAATACAATACCTCTTGCGGCCACGAATTCAATTGATAGGATAATTGTAAATGTTAAATCACAGTGTACAGTTGCAAGTAGAGTAAAGTCAGTGTACTGACTCATTAATATCAGTTATAAAGCAAAATATATCTAAAGTTTGCTGACATTAGCTAATATTAGCCACCAAAAGCTACTATCAAATAAAGCTGTAACAAGACAAACTTTTTATTTTGAAGGAGAAGATTTAGTTATTTCCTCTTTCAATACTTAAAATAAAATAAAACTAAGCATATGTATGCTAACAGCTCTGTGAGGCTACTTTGACATTGCAGCGCTTTAGGCTAAATGCTAAAGTTTGCTGACGCTAGCTAATATTAGCCACCATTGACAGTATAAAAATATTATATACAGTCAATGTTAGCCACCACAAGCTAATATCAAGTAAAGCTGTAACAACAATAGTGTACATGAGTGAATTTAGCAATAAGGGGCCATTTTATTGCTAATGAATTCAACTTTTCATTTTTAAGGAAAAGATTTAATTATTTCCACTTTTAATAATTAAAAAAAAAAAAGCTATCTATGCTAACAGCTCTGTGAGGCTACTTTGACACTGCAGTGAACGCTAAGCTAAATGCTACAGTTTGCTGACATTAGCTAAGATTTAAGAAGAAGATGTAGTTAATTCCTCTGTAAATACTAAATACTTAAATAAAAAATAAATAAAAATAAGCATAAAGCTATAGGTATGCAAGCAGCTCTGTGAGGGTACTTTGAGATTGTGGTGCTTTAAGCTAAATGCTAATATCAGCCTGCTAACATGCTCACAATGCTAATGATGATGTTGCAAGTAATATTTACCATGTTCACCATCTTATTTTGGTGTAGTAGCATGGTAAAAATTGCTACTTAGTACAAAACACAAAGTACACGTCAGGTTGATGGGAACATCATGAAAATAGTTTTAAAGATATTTCGTTCGTATAGGACAAACTGATATTTGACCTAATGGTGCTATATGTCCAGGGGATTATCAAAGTCATTAGCATTTATCCTCTAGGGACCTTGAATATCTGTAGCAAATTTCAAGGCAATCTATCCAATACTGTCAAGATATGTCACTCAAAACTACAAATGTCGATCAACCAATCAAGTGTGGTGACCCTCATGGTGGTGCTAGATCTGGGTCAGTCTGGGGATCAAAGTTATTCATCCTCTGGGGATCATGTCTACAAAATCTCATGGCAATCCATGAAATGTTTTTGAGATATTTCAGACTGGACTGAAATATAAGTGGTGGGCTAACATCCATAGAAGCATGCCTGTAGCGTTGCAAAAAAAAAAACCAAATTGCAGACATACAAGTGTCAGATAACTGGTGCCAAAACCATTTTGAAAATTAGTCAACTCCATATTTAATTGGAATCATTGTAAAATCATATTTTACTGAGAATAAATCACTTGCCTGTATAAGTCCCACCTACCTGGCAATCTAGACATTACTATTAAACTCCCCTTCAGACATGTAAAAGTACTCTGCTTGGAATAATAAAATACAGTTTTTCCACAAACAATTAATTTACCTCATAAAATTTTTTAAAATTATGATTTATCTATTGCTTCATGGAAAAATCCAGAATCTATAAATATGTGATTATTTCAAAAGTTTAACTGCAGGACACAAGATGTCTCCTTCTTCACTGTAAAGTCCATTCTCAGTGTTTGTGCACTGGAGGCTTCAAGTGTCCACATCAACGACATCATACTAGTTGTGATGTCACAAATCATGCTTATACGTCCACGTCTTAAACACAGACTTTTAGTAAGCTCAGAGAAACTTTCCTCCTTCAGCAGATGAATGTGAAAACAGTCCTCTAATGTCAGACTGTACACAAACATAATTCTGCACAGTGAAGCTCAAACATCCAGTAACAATGAGCAAAACACATTTTTGAGTGGAGGAGGACTTTAAATTCCACCTACCAGGCAATCTAGACACTTTAAAATTATTCACAGCTATAATGTGACCCAAGACTGCACATAAAACAATGAACACCATCAGCCGTGCTTCCACACCTGTAAGATTTGGAGGGCACTGCTCTCCGGGGAAATCCATTCTCCTCAATTTCCGCCCTGAGTGATGAGAGTTGATGCCGCAACTCTGCCTCCATCTGCTCCACTTTAACAGAAGAGGAAACTCTGTATGCGTCACACATGGCTCACCTCTTCATTCAGGATCAAAAAAACATTTAGAAATTGAGATTCTGACAATTCCAGTTATGTGTCCGACATTACATTCAAAAATACAGCTCCTTCAGTCCTGCAAAATCTCTGCCTCCTTAGTGGCCTGTTGTGGTGTATCCATGGAGACGAACATCCAGCAGTCGGGCTTCCTCTCCCCATTTCCTGTCCTTCATGAGGACACGGAGACAGTGTCTACATTTGATCTGTAGAGGGCTCTATCGTTTCACTGGAGTCCTCCTTTTGTTAGGATTATATGATGTCAGTGCTGTTGGGCTTTTTCAATACTTACCACAACAACTATCATTTGTAATATACAGTATGTGAGCGATAAATTATGCACAGTGCATCAGTTGTTGAGCAGCACCTACCTCAGCAGTCATGCATCCTGCATTCAGAAACCTTGACTTAATCTCAGTGGGTCCATTCTTCTTGGATACAGTGTGTGATTGGTTCTTAGCTCATGATGTGATTATCCAATAGCAAATCACCTCCGCGGTGCCTGCAGAGGCAAGTCTGCAGCTGTGCAATTCCTCTAGGGACAGAAATAAAAAAGGTATATCAAAAAAACCCCAGATATTCAGTGGTTCTTTAAGCTTTATTTACATGCACCATCTCTGATACAACCAAGAGAGAAACTGGAATTACAACTGGCAATGTCAACTTGATGTCCTTTTTTTTGTAGGAGCAATAGGAAGAAATGAAGTATGGATATTGGCAGTGAGTGTTACTCAAAATTAATGTAGAAAATAACAAAGCGTCAAGTTATTTTTCTGTAGTTTTAAGATTAAATCATCCATGTGAAGCTACAAAAATTATAATTGGAAGCACAATTGTGCAGAACATATTTCTGTTAAATAAACACTTAAGCTAATCGGATTTGATATTTCACTCAAATCCATATCAGTTAAATTCATCAGGATGTAACATCGTAGATCTTCTTAATAACTCTAAATGGTGGACACAATTTCAGGCATCACTTGTCTATGCTTTGTCAGTCCTGATCAATACCCGATTGAGGTGGAAAAATGTAGGTGAGTTTGAACAGACCACCAAAAAAAAAAAAAAAAAAAAAAAAAAAAGGTGCTTTGCACAGCTCTGACTCACTACACATGTGGAAAAGGAAGTAAGAGGAAGAAATTAAATAAATAAAACCAACATGTCTTCTGAAATGGTCAATTTAGGGAGAAGACATTCACTGAAAATGTCATAAAAATGTAAAATAAAAAAAATAAAAAAGTCATCCTGGTGTTCCTACAAAAACTGTGCTGATGTAGATTTTTTTTTGCCCTTATAGCACTGGTTCCTACTATTTATACACTGTATATCCTCCTATTTCCACTTATTTAAATGCAGAAATATTTTGGCAATATTTAAAATACTGTGGTTGTTTCTTTCATAAATGGCGAAAAAAAAAAAAAAAAAAAAAAAGGCTCTAAAGATACTACACAACCTCCTCTCACTGGGTTGGAAACATAATTTTACCCAGAACCTGCTGTAGTGCTGATAACAAAGGGAGGCTACTAATGCCGCTCCATCTGCAGCCACTCCCTGCTATCTTCTTATTTATAGCACCAAATATTGTAGTGCTGAGGCGTCTCCAAGTGTGGTTATTTTATTCCAAATAGTCCTACGTGTTTGCTAATGTAAATGTTGTCAACTAGAGCTAAATCATGTTGATTGCTAAACACTGTCCTTAATTCTGTCCTAAACTTTGTATACTGAGCAGTACTTCCAAATATTGCAGTAAGTGGAAGAAGAGTAGGAGGAAGATGGCGAAGAGGGGTCTGCAGCAGAAACACCATATTATCAAGACTTCATTAATGCACCTTTAGAAGGAACAAAATTTACAGTAAGGTCACTAAAATCACAGGGTAAAATTTGCTAAATAAAAATAAAACATTACATACAAAAAACCACACAATGTAGATCAGTTCACATCTTGATAACATATTACCTCTACAGATTGATATTTGGTGCGTGACTCGGTGCATCAATGGGAGAAAAAAAAAGAAGAAAAAAAGCTTTTTGTAAATTTTTAAATCTTTTAGTCCGGTTTAGGGCTACGTACTCTCAAAGAAACTTTAAAAAAAAAAAAAAAAAAAAAAAAAAAGCTTGTCAAGTATCCTCCACTGGAACGTAATAATGCAACATTCTCTGCAGCTTTTTCTGTAAACAGGCTGTCACCCACAACAGGCTGACAGCTGGTTTGGCAAAAATGTTGGTTTAGGTATGAAAGGGTGTGAAAGAGGAGAGAAAGCAGGGTGAAAACATAATTCATCTTCAGTTTCATGTATCACTTTGTGACGAGTGATTCCCTGAGACTAACACGAGTTGATGTTTTTTTTTTTTTATATAGTTTTAACAAAATGTCCCATAGTTCCATTCCAGTCAATACTGTTGTTCACACCGCCCAGGTATTGATCTTTTTAAAGGATTTTTTTTTTTTCTCCACTCTAAAGACACTTATGTGTGTCTCAGACACTTAAAATACAGTACCGAACATAATCCCTCACATTAAAAATAATGGAAAAAAATACTACATGAATACACTTTTACATACTTTCTTCCCTCTAGTTGCACAATGCAGGACAATGAAACCCAATTTACATTTTCCCCAATTTTTTTTTTTTTTTTTTTTGATCATGCTGAGCTCTGTTAGAGCTTCTCAGCTTGGGACCCAGCTCTGAGGGGAGGTCTGTTTCGAGCTCGAGAAACTTCCTGAATTCCTGTTGGCGTTCTGGGCAGAGGTGAGGCGAGAGTCGAAGCTGAGGTCCAGGCAATCTGCGTCCATCAGTTCATTGCGAATGATGGAGTCCATGTCACACTCGAGACTGCCGTTGAACACATCGAGGTCCAGATCAGCGGGAAAGCGGTCCTGGCCGGACAAACCAGAGCCGAGCTGCATAGAGGCGTTCTTGCTGGGAGACTTCAGGTGCGGCTGCTTGACGTTGGGGTGGCCGGCGTCGCCGCTCAGCCCCAGGCCTCCGTTGTCTGAGGTTGACAAGCCAGCTTGCCAACCAGGCACTGAAGAGCTTTGGGCCTGACCTGCGGTGGTGTGGTTCACCAACACGTGATCTTTGCGCAGCAGCATGGCATTACGGCGGGAATTCTGCAAGGTGATGGCGGTGCTGGCCTGTGACATCAGCGGGTCGGACTGGGTGAGCATGACGTTGCTGTGGCTGTGGGTGTCCAGGCTGAGCAGATCCTGCAGGGTCTGGTGGTCGCTGAAGTGGGAGATGCAGGAGAAGGTGGTCTGCTTGTTCTCCTGGATGGTCTGCATGGGCGACTGGCGCAGGCTTGTGATGGACGGTGGGCTAAAAAGAGGGTTAGGCCCGTAGCTGCCAGAGGGGCTACCTGAGCAGCTGAAGGTAAACACTGAGCTCCCCTGACCATTGGCTCCGTTGTCTTCCTCTCCAGGAGGAGGCTGCTGGGATGCTGTCAGGCTGATATTGTCTAAAAGATCATCCATCAGGTTGTCAGAGAGCCTGTCGTTGAGGTTCATGGTACCTGCCAGGTCAGAGAGCCCTGTGGGCCCCGTGGACGGCGACATGCTGCTGGGGCTGGAGTACAGCATCGGGGAGAGGGGTGAGTCATCATCAGGCACCTCGTCCAGCTCCAGGTTGGCCAGAATTGGTGACAGACGACCGCTCAGTGTGCTGGCGTTGGAATTGGTCCGGGAGCGGAAGTCTGTCCAGGCGTCCAGCTCGTCACTGCTGCGGGAGGTGGGACTTCCTGTCCATTTGGAGAGGCTTGAGGAGCTCTCTGAGCTACCGTCTTGGGCGGCCTGCAGCGAGGCTTTCTTCTTGGTGGCACGTCCTCTGGCTCCCTTGATGTACTTGCTGTTATCCATGGATACAGCTCGTCGTCGTGGAGCTTTCCCTCCTTTTCCACCCTCTGGGTTGACCATCCACCAGGAGCTTTTCCCTGTTCCTTCATTCTGGACTTTCACAAAACGACTATGGAGGGACAGATTGTGTCGGATGGAATTCTGCAATGAAAACAAATAAATTCATTAAAATATATGTATGTGCAAAAGCATTTCTTAATATAGATATAAGCACATACCTACAAGGTAGTTTTTTTATAAGCTGAATCTTACTGATGTCGTTTTGGCAATTGTTTCTATGAGTTATGATAACATATGATAAGATAAAACTACCTTTGATGGGACAAGAAATCAAATGATCAGATAGGTTGTAAACAAACCAGCATATTGGGGAGATTATCTACTAAACCACTTTATTACTTTATAAACAGAAAGGTAGCACACCTGAAAAACTCTCACTGGACAGAATAACTGTTCATGCACAATTAGGGCAAAAACAGTAAGTCACAGTTGAATCAGAAAGCTGGTCTGTAAACTGTGATAGATGGTTTAAACAGACAGGTCCGTTCAGTAACTGTTCTGGAGCTTTTGATCGTACCATGTGAGCTTCCTCAGCAGATGGAATTGTAATTTTCATTGTGAAATCTGAAAGACGTTTGAACTTTCAATCTCAACTTTTAATAAAACATGGGCAAAGAGTCCTTGAAGTGCTCAGAAGAATGGAAATGTGAATATCTGCAATTTCATGACAACTGATCATCTACTGAGGAAGATTGTGCGATATTTTCAAAAACTTCTGAACAACTATTAAATTAACCTTTGTGATGTTTTGCCAGTTTGGATAATTATTTTACTGCTCATCTTTGTTTTTCTCTACCAAAAAAGTTCAGCTAACCTAGGAGTTTGTTTAAAACCTGCCTGATTGTTTGAACTTCTTTTTAGTGATGCCACCATTTCCCTGATCTCAGCAGTTAACTTGAGGAGTCATTGTTAGGATGAGTAAGATTACCGAAAATGTGAAATTCAAGAGCCAGGGTGTAATAAACCAGAATTATCCTTTAAAACATTACTGCACTTTCTGTGGAGATATACTTTTTATAAGAAATAGTCAGCCTGTAGGTACAGTATATGCACTTTGGGTCACCATTGTTCCACTGAAGATAAAAGATGAAGACCATTAACAAGACATCCAATGCTGTAATGCTGTCATTTTGGTACTAAATTAACTATTACTACAGAGTACTGTGAACAAATCTTACACTGCAGTGTCTTCTAAGAGACACTTTTCTTTGCACCTCACACTGTGACCTATTTCTGGCTGCTGGGGAAGGTCTACAGGATTTCCCTGGAGATGCTCCCAACCATGTACAAAATTAAACAGCTGGAACATGGTCACATGTTCCTGCTCGGTTCCCTCTGTTGCTGTTCCCTCTGCAGCAACAGAGGGAACTCTGCAGAGATCTCCGCAGCCCAAAGGCCAACTTCACTGGGAGAGGGTCCAGCATAATTCTCTTAAGCTTGATTTAACTTGCGTAAACCGAGGTCCTATTTAAACCCATCTCTCAGAAGATTAAACTAATCAAACACCAAACGAGCTCCAACAAACTACAGCTAGACAAAGCCTTCAGTGGCCTTCAAAATGTGGATCCTATAAAAAGTAGCTGTGAAGGAATTCGCTCTCCAGCTTTGTGATGACTAAGTGATCACAAAGGAGGGCTGGCCACAGTTATCCTCTGAATACTATGAGTCAACAGAATGACCCACTGACATCAAACTTCCAGCAAAGCCCTCGCCTCAAGCCAATTAAAGGATTAGGGCAACTAGCAAACACTTTCATCACTCACAACAACACAGCACATGTGAGTCAAACATATACATCAGGTACCTCATCGCATTGCTCTTCTTGTTTCCACACACTATAGGTTCAATGGAAAGGTGGATGATATTTGTTTCTCACTCAGAATTAACCAATAACCTTCTAGTTAGGCTAAATGACTGACTTTAAAGGATGAGGCTGCTGTTTTTATATTTTTTTTTCTTATTGTCAACACTTCCCACGAACAGATCAAAACCGACATTGTGTTAGTCCATCTCTCAGTACTTTCTGACTTCCCCAGCTTGTCTGCAGCACTTAGCCACAAGATGATTGGTTCCTCCTGAAGGAATAGGTCATAAATATATAGTTTTCACTTTTTAAAAAGATGAAGAATTTTTCCTAAAGCAGAATGGGTCTGTAATGTTTAGCTCGCATTAATCAAACAGGAATGAAGGGTGCATTGGCTGGGAACAATTAATTTTCAACTGCGGATTAACACACACACACACACACACACACACACACACACACACACACACTAGTGTGTAATTTCAGCAGCAGGATGATGTATGTGGGATTCACTCAAAATAAACTGCTGCACATGTTCATCCTAATGAAGGAACATGTCAGCCAGTGCAACTGTGCTGCTCATGTATGTGTTTTAATAGTTTTTGGACAATTAGCTCAATGGCACAGAGGAATAAAAGACAAAACTACGGGATCGATTCATTGTTGGTTTTGGTCTTTTCATTAGATTTGTTGACAGTAAGAAAAATGCAAAATACAAGCATAATAATTAAAAGCAGATGAATCTCACACAGGGGGAGCGACTCAGGCTTTGTTTGCTTTTGATTCCTTCCTTTTCTTTTTTTTTTCTTTGCCAGCACCTGTGTCCGGACAGGATATGGATGTTTTTAGTATTTCTACTTTTCTCCAAAGGTTGAAAAAAAGGAGCCTGAGGAAAAGTCTTGACCTTGTTGAATTCGGGTGAAAATGTACAGACATCATCCCTTAACAACAAGCCATAAATAAACATCCAACACTATTCACTATTACAAACATCATCCCATCTGTCCACTGTGCACTAATGTCGTACACCAAGAAACACATCATCCAGTTGAATTTGAAATGTCTAAAAAGTATTTTCAGTTTCTCTCAAAATGTTTCTAACGTGTTGTTTTTAAATGTGCTCTATAAATAAATTGACTTTCCACTAATCAAATTATGCCAAATTGAGCAAAACAGATTCGAGCTTTAGTTCCACTGCAAGTTCAAACATTTTATTAACTTTGTCGCCCGATTTCACTCGAGCTTTTAGTCGTTTTAATGTTTACTCAGGTGCATCCGTAGTAAAAGACACATGGATGCTTGTGATTCTTTGTGGTCGATTTAATAATGAAACTCTTAAGTCCTCTGAAACACATTTGTTCTTTTTGTTGACTTGATTAACATCAAGGCGCAGAGCAAATATGGATTGAAACCATTATTAATGGGTGAAGATGCTCTGATCTGAACCTTTTCTCTGCAAACACAGATTCCTATAAGATACTGAAACTCAGTGTGTCAGTACTGAGTACCAATCTGATACCACTGCTCTGTTTTTCAAAAAAAAAAAAAAAAAAAAAAAAAAAAAAATCAAAAATCTGTGTAACAGCTCCCTCACTGGTATAAAAAAAACAATATTACGCTTCAGAGATTGCCGTGGTCCTAAAAATCGAGGTGTCTCCTGTGTTTGAATTAATGAAACAGTGAATTTCATAATGACATTGACAAACAAATTATATATATAGATATTTAAAGTGGTTCGATCATGTCTGGCTGAAACTTGATCCACTCAGTATGGTCAGTATCAGGCCAATACCGATCCCACAGATTGGTTTGGTAGGCTACATCTTTATTTTCAGTAGGATTTGAAAATTGACAAGTTCTAAGTAATTAAAATGAAAAAGAGTCTCTTTTAGACACCTTAGACAATCGACAGGCATGATATTGGATAAATTTGATTCTTTCAATGCAAAAATTTATAGCTGAACGTGTTGACATGACACCAAAGGAACTCTGTCTTTAAAAAAAACGAGCCAAGACATTTATTTATTGCACTATGTTAATCATCCCATTACCTACAGGGAGTAGACACAATAAAAACAACACCTGCCCTGTTCAATCTAATGCAATCCAACATAACAGCCCTGCAGTAAATAAATAAACCTTTATGGCTCTTCAGTTTTGGCTGAGACAACTCTATGGTCGTTTATGAGACCATAAATTACAGTGTTTCTGTATTGGATTTCATTATATTACAGCAGGTGGACAAAATAGCTGTTATAGCTTTGCAGTATAGAACGGTTCAGTGCATTATCTTGTAACCTACAACATACAGATGATCAAATGATTAACTCATCTCCTCTTGGATGGAAAAAAACTGAACGTTAAAAGCTTTACTAAGGCAGATATTACATTATTTGATTGAATTACATAACACAGGTGTTGCTTTTATTGTGTTTACCTCCTTTATACAGCTAGTAAAGACTGCGGAGTCTTGTTGGGGTTTAAGATATGCATCTTATCCTGGATTACATGTGTAATTTTCTGTGTGGTAAAACAAACAATGTACAGAGTAGCAGCTACAGCCACCAGACCTCCCTTCTTACAGAAAAAGCTAGTAGCCATAATTTCACCTATTAAGCGTCAGAAGTGTTTAATTTTCTGCATGCTGCACAGGTACATACAGTATGAGCCATAGAGCGTTTAAAAAGATAAATCACAAAGAGCAAACTCCTGCCTTCCCCTCCCCCACGCAGTTACAGCAGTGCTGCAGCACCCTTTGAGCAAAGCCTCGTTCTGAGCGGGGACTGGAGCAATGCCAGTTTAGCCAGAGCCAGATCCAAAGAGAAACACTGAGCTTCTCTCACACTGCTACACATTGACCTACATAATTTATAGTCAGCTGATTGATTCTTGTGCCCAGGGGCCACATGAAAAGACAAGTGTGGCACACAGCGGGGCCGAGCCGCTGGCCGGTCATCCATAGGAGCTGTATATTACGTTTGGATTCACTACAGAGACAAAATGAGAAAATTTTAACCTTGTGTTGGAGCTGCAGACAAAGCTTGTCATTTAATCTGAGGTCAGTGTGTTTTCCTGGTTTGTTGTTGGCAAGGAGACATGTGACAGGTCTTGATTTACAACCATTCAGTGCTACCCTGAACATACTGGGGACATTTTTGCATGACTACCCCCCCCCACCACCACCACCAGCACCTCATGCAGATGACCCAACCTTAAGCTGATTGCTGAATGTCACACAGCTACAAAGCATCTCCTAGGAAATGCTGATGTCAGCACTTCTGAAACCCTAACATTAACCCTTTCCTCTGCAAGCCAACGTTTGCTTGCAACCACTAAATGCATCTGGCGGCAAATGAGCATCCAAACACGTATGCAAACCGACCACCACCAGTCAGAAGTATTAACTAAACAACTGATTCTGTGCAGATTAATCAGTCATTAGCATCGATTTGTTTCTCCTATACACCAATATCATCTCGCATCAGCATGAGGAGGTTTAAAAACCACAATCTTCACTGTTAACTGTCATTTCTCCATGAAGAAACTCCATGGAATCGGCCTGCATCCCACATCCACAGTTGTGCAGGATTACAAACCCATTTCCAGAGTTTTTTCTAACCCCCCCTTTCCCCATCTAAATCCTGCAAAGCTCAAAGCTTTCATCAGTCTTGATTCCATGACAGATGAATTGGTTTTCCAGGCTGAACTAATCCTTAAAATCAAACAGAAGCAGGGCCCCACTGTAGCTTGTAAGAAGCCTCCGTGCTGCAATCTGAGCAGTTTGTCTGAAAGTGAAATTAACTTTGCATCGCCTGTTATGAGTTTCATACCTACTTTGCTCTTAATGCAGGGACAGAAACTGGATTTGTGTGTACTGATTTTTTTTTTTTTTTTTTTTAAAAAGGTGCAGAACTAATGGTGTATGTAATTTGATGCACACACTATTACAACTGTACCTTTATATTTTGACAGCAGCTTGGATCATATGTCATATTACACCATGTGTTTTGTTAGGCAGCCACACATTTCACCAATTCCCTGCTGATTATCTACACTGACACTCAAATATGCCTCACAATGAAGCTAAAAATATACACTAAAAAATCACCCTGTAAATGGTGGTGTCTGCAAATAACACAAAATGTGCTTGCACCCTCCTCCTCTGCTCCTGCATGAACAACATCTGTGTGTGCATTGTGTGTGTGTTTTTACATGACCACAGTATGGTCTTTGTTATGATGACAGCACCAGCATGTCACCGCTCACCTTCCAGCCAGCAGAGCTGTTACTGTCGCCTTTGTCCTTGAAATATGGCACAGACCTCACCATCCAGTCATAGATTTGGGACAAGGTCAGCCTTTTCTCGGGGGAGCTCTCGATGGCTTGGGTAATGAGGTCTGCATAGGAGTAGTTGCCCCAGGCGTTCCTGCGGGCGGAGGACTTCCTCAGCTGCTGGGAGGCAGAGCCGCCCGGAGCCGCTGCGGGGGTCTGCCCGGAGGAAGGGGAGCCGTCGGCGGCCTCCTCCTTGCTGTGGCCGCGCTGGACCTCCACAGGCTGCGAGGCGGAGCTGCTACTGCTGCTCCTGCTCGGCTCCCGGGCTTTAACACCACCACCACCGCAGCCTTTCTGAGCAGCGTCGCTCTCCGTGCTGCCACCCTCGTCATCCTCTTCCTCGGGGATTACGTCAGTGTCATTTGTCCCGGGCTTGCCCGCACCAGACTCCGGTCGGGGCAGCGGCCAAGTGCAGGACCGTGGCCTCTTCTGGGGCTCGAAATCCGGATCTATCTCAACGTTTAGAGGAGGCTCGTTGCCATTGCGCGGCGCCTCAGCCATGTTAATCGCAATATCTCGGTCGTCGCACAAAGGGTTATAAAATCACTCAGGTCGCATTCCATCAATGTTGTGTGCAGGTTTCAGGGACAGTTTATTTACTATGCAACGATATGCAAATATCCAGTCTGCAGCCCGGTCCCCAACACGTGTCTGTCTGTCTATCCTGCTCCTCTGTGCGGTCTATCCGCAGCACACAGAGCTGATCCGGCTGACCAGCATTAACAAAACATTGCCTTTTCTCGTGCACAGCCCCACACCCTGGCCAACATGCATTGCAATTTTTTTTTAATTTTCTTTTAATTTTTTTGCCAAATGTGGAGTTAACGACGCGGGGAAGGGAAGAGAAGTCAGCGACGGAGAGTCCTGGAGGAATCCGTACGGCGTTCCTTTACAAGCGCCCGCGTCCCGCACCGCGATCCTGCGACGTGCATGCCACACACACGAAAAAAGGTCTATTACTACATGCAATGCCAACACATCAGCCTTATCATTCCGTACACAGCTGCCATCTTGACCATTTCCTTCCCCCCCGCCCCCCCAAGTTCTTTATCATCCGTGCAGAGAGCTGCCAGTCGCCTTCTCTCCAGATACCATCAAGGCGGAGATTTCTCAAGGCCCCTGCAGCTTTTTTTTTTTTTTTTAAAGAGAGGTGCTATTGGAGAAATGCAAAAAAAAAGAGGCTCAAATCCGCCCTGTCAAGAGCTGCAAAATAATGATGTATTGTGGCTGTTCATGTCTGGCATCTTGAACAGGCCAGCACGGTGTCCTCCGTGTGGCCAGCAGCCTGCAAACACACTTCATTCAATCTGCTGCTGTTGCTGCTGCTGCTGCTGCTGTGGTTGGCGCAAACGCTCCGAGTCCAAGAAAGAGGAGGAAAAAAAAAAACACGACCCTGCCCCCTGGACTGCACTGAAATTAAAGAGACAGTGTGTGGAGATGTCCGCTGGGCAGTGACATCACTGTTTTCAGCTTGTACACCGTTTTATATGACCCATCTGGCAGGGAGCCACTTGTGCTCCGAAATATTACTAAAACTGAAGTATTCTGCTGTTATTTGACTTAGATATTGAAAGTAGAAGTAAAACTATGTGTTTATCTGTCCTTGTTGAAAATTATGGAGTACAAAAGAAGACTTAAAGGTGCAGTTTGTAGAATTTAGTGGCATCTAGCAGAACAAATTTGGCGGAAATGGAATATAATATTTATAAGTATGTTTTAATTAGTGTAAAATCACCTGAAAATAAAACTCATTGTTTTCATTACCTCAGAATGAGCCCTTTATATCTACATATGGAGCTGGTCCTTTTCCATAGAGGCTGCCATGTTTCTACAGTAGCCCAGAACGGACAAACTAAACGGACAAACACGTTTTTTGCGAGTTTCTGGGCCACTTTAGGTTCTTCCCATAGAGGTTCTCCTACATGCTAGCAAAGGGAGGAGTATTCAGTTGGTTGCAATCTGCAACCTCACTGCTAGATGCCACTAAATCCTACACACTGCACCTTTTAAGGACCAGTGTACCTACCTATGGTTTCTGCAAAATTCGCGAAAAATGTGAAAGGCCCTCTCTGGAGCCAGTGTTTGGTTTGTCCATTCTGGGCTACTGTAGAAACATGACGGTGCAACATGGTGGCCTCTGTATAAGGCATGGATGTATCATAAGAGCTGGATAAGGCGCCGCCACTCAATTTTGCAGCCATTTTTCTCAGTGGTCACTCACGGTATTGCAGTGAAAAATCCCCCCTGCGGCCCAAAAAGCCTTTTCCCCATAGACGACCATTGTAAAAGAGACGTCTGTAAAACAGTTGACAGGACACCTTGAACTGCAAACAACGTCAATTACGACTCTTTCTATTGTGAACTTTTGATCCATGGAGGTTTTATATTTGTAAAACTTTCCTCAAACTGGCAAACCTGGAAACTTTTTTTGGTGTATGCGCCAGCCGAGCAATTCCTATAGGACTGAATGGGCGCCATTTTTAGTCCAGTATCCAGCTCTTATAATACATCCATGGTATAATGGGACCCACTCCCTATGTAGATACAAAGGGCTCATTCTAAGGTAACAAAAACATGTTTCTTATTCTCAGGTGATTATACACTAATTAAATCATCCTTATGAATATTTTATTCCATTTCTGCCAAGTTTGTTCTGCTAGACGCCACTAAATCTTACACATTGGTCCTTTAAAGCAGCATGTTGAATGTGGAAAAAAACAACATAGGTGCCATTAAATACAAAAATAATGTCCACCTGTTGTAATATAAACCAATCCAACACAGCAACACTATAATTTACAGCCTCATAAATGACCACAGATCTGAATCAAAACTCTCAGAGGATAAATATGACTCAGAGGTTAATGTCTTTATTTGCTGCTGGGCTGCTGTATTGAATTGCATTAGATTGAGAAGGACAGGTGTCGCTGCAGTTCAGGGATGATTAACATGTTTAAACATTTGGCTCGTTTTGCTAATGTCTCCTTTTAGTTTTTAAAGATAAAGTCTGTATGACATTTGTCAGAATATAATAAAAACAAGGCCATCAGGCTTGTCACAAATAACAAATAAATTCTATATAATTTTCTTACCGTCAACCAGAGCTGTAGATAAATACCAACAAGGACGTGTCATGTCCTCAGTTTTGTTTATGGGAATTTGACCTGTAGAGGAGTTTATATTCTACAATCACACACATACAACACACAGTGGGTTTTGAAGGCTGACTGATGTTTTAAAACCATTAAATTTGACAGTTTTTCTACATAAAAATGGGTTGAATTGAAACATAATCAGATGTAATGCATAGCAGTGGAACACTGTTTATTGCATTACAGATCTGTAAGTAATGTAAATTGGCAAACAGTTTCATAGTGTCTACTGTTCATTTATGAAGGCAGATACATGAAAACATAAGTGCCCTGGATGTAATATGTAAAAACACTTCCTGTGATACATCTTTTATGTTTCCTTTTCATTCCCCAAATGAAAATACCAATAAATGAGGCTGAACGTTGATGTGTAGTGCATCTGTGAAACGTGTTAAGACAAAACTTTGGCAAGCATCAGCCACATAAATCAAGGGGGGGAGAAAAAAAAAAAAAGACAAGAGTTTCAAATCCTCAAATCAATCTGCTGCCACTGTATTTCCACTTGTGTTAGAATCATATACAACTCATTTAGAGCGATTACAGTTTCAAAAACATTACATATCTCAAAAGAGATTGATTTAAACGTCCCTTAAATCTTCATAAAAGTCTTTTGGGATTCCATTTCCAAAAGTCCTCAAGCTCTTTCCCAGAGATTTATAAAAGTAAATACTGAGTTTAAAAGCAACATGCCACCCCAAAAGGTCCATCTTAAAAAATGATCCGTAAAGTGCAATGTCACATTGAGCATGATAAAAGGCTTAAAGATTTCAATAAATACTTTCTGTACAACATTAGTCCCATTGGGTTTGCGTCAGAGAGGATGAAGAGGAGGAGTAGTGGTCTGTCTGGGCTGTTTCTGCCAGAAAGTAGTTACAGTTTATGGAGTATGTAGCTTGTTTAATACGGTCGATTTCTCCCAAATGTTACGCCTGTGATTTCATGCTTCTGTCCCCCTCCAACCAGTATTCTTCCGTCTGCATCTCCGTGAGTCGAGAAACCGTCCTCTGGAAGGCAAACATCTCCTCTTCTCCGCTGAAGATGGACAGACTGCTGGCGTCTTCCTGGTAAACAACAACAAAATTAAATTGTAGTTTTTAGGTGTAACTCAGGATAGCGTCATCTGTCTCTACAAAGGTTGGGGGTTTGATTCTCTCTGAGGCAAAGCATGTGTGTATGTGGAGTCAGGCCTCTTTTACCACTACATATAGCCAAACAAGAATTTAGACTTCCATCAGCAGGCTTTATCTGTGCTTCGAGACCTGTTCTCTGCCACTGGAAGAGTCGGACGAAGCCTGATTTTGCTAAATAATTAAAATTAATGACGGACATTGCCTCCCTCGAATCTCTAATCACAAGGACAAATAGCTACCAAAGGAAGTTTTATGAAGTTTGGTCAAATTTTTTCAATGTGTATAAAGAAATAAACATTATTTTGTTTATTAAATGTGCTATTTATGTTGTATTTATGTGTTTATTATTTTATGTACACCATTTCCATGTTTGTTCTGTTTGTTCCATTACCTGTTCTTCACTGTAATAGTATGTCTGGTGTTGCATTATGTTTTTTTATTTACTGGAAATGTTGCATTACATCAGTAAAAAATACAAGAAAATCAATGTGCATTATAGTCTTTACACCACTGCTTCTTCACAGCAGACATTTTAAGTCGTCATTGCAGGAAAAGCACAGCCGTAACTCTGATGGCTCAGTAACACAAGTAGTGAAAATGAATAAAAAAGGGCGAGGACAGCACACTTAGTTTACTTATTTGTAATTCCCACATGGACGTTTCCTTCCCGAACAATTTCCCATCGCCAAAGTGACATGTGTTTCATTCCCAAAAATTAAATTCAATTAAATTGAGTACTAGTTGTGCTGTCCTAGCCCTTTTTAATTCATTTTCACTACTTTAAGGATTCAGCACCCTGTGTTATTATTGTGAGTTGAACACGTTGTATTGTATTTTTCAGTAACAAAAGTACACATTACCAGGACCTTCATAACAGGACAACTAAATGTAATACAGCAGTTATTGATAGTATTCATTACACCTGTGCTTCCTGTGCTAAGACATGTCTGAATGTCTGTATGTATGTTAAAGGTCAATTGCAAGACATTTTCCCACATCAGAAAAGCTCATTAACACTGCAGAGATGAAACTGTCACTGCGTTGAGTTGATGCCAGTCTGTTTTCTAGGACTAATAATATTTATAGGAAAGATTATTTTCATTATAGATTAATGAATAGTTGATATATCGATCACAATTTCCCAATGTCAAAGAAACATATGCTGTACAAATCAGTCCAAAACCCAAAGATCTTCAGTGGACTATTATGCAGGACAAAGAAAAGCAGCAAATCCACATATTTAAAGAAGCTTCAAATGTTTGGTATTTTACTTGAAAAATGACTCCAACAAGTTGCAGAATTGACAAATTGTTGATTGACAGGTGGATTTATAATTTCAGCTCTAGTTGTTTCCCTTGTTTCTTACTGTTCTTCTAAAAATAAAGGTTTTAAATCCTGAAATAAATCAGAACAAGCCTGATCGGTGCACTAGAAACACGGATGAAATAATTTTATATCTATATACAGACAGAATAGATTTTGTACCTCTAACTAGCATGTTTTCATTCCTGATTGTTTGTCAGTTTGTTCGAATCACAAAAACTTGACAGATTTCAATGAAATTCAGTGGACAGGAAGATGAGGGTCCAGGATTTTTTTAAGGCATTTTGGGACATTTTCTCCTCCATTTTTACACTGGCAGCTGTTCTTACTGGAATGAAAGAAAATCTGGGACATGTATTCCATGATTATCTAACTTTGACGTATATTTATTGCAGTTTTAAAATGACTCAACCTGTTATTATTAAAATAGGATTGTGCAGTCTAAGTGGAGGTACTGTATGTACTCAGGACTTTCAGACTGAATAACTGGTTAACACAGGATTTTTTTTGTGCTGTTATGTGTTTTAAGCTCTACTCACCGGCAGCCAAACACCTCAGCCAGCTTAATTACCTACATTTACAACTGCAAGTACACACCCAACATGAAAAACTGGTTTAGCTGTAAGAACAGAATCTGAACTCTTACCCTTTTCAGCCCCAGATCGTCCATGAGAATGTGGCTCTCATCATGACTGTGATCCCCCTCGTGTACAAAAATATCCTCCAGCGGGTGATCGGCAAGGATCACCACTCGAACCTGAAACGAGGAGAAGATTCATTGTTAAATCATGAAGGAAAAGCTGAAGTCAGTGTTTAAAGTGTCCGTGCGGTGTACCTTGTTGTCATAGAGCGCATCCACGAGCGTAATGAGCCGCCTGGCTTGAGTTTTCTTGTTCAGCGTCAGCAGAGGAATGTGTCGAATGAAGACGGTGTCGAACAGCCTGGATATCTCAAGGTAGTCACTGGCCCCTAAAGGCTGAAACATCACATTCAAACACTGGATGTTACCTTATTATTCATTAAAGCTTTCAAGAGCAGGATTTCTGATCTTCAGTCACATTGAAGTGCATCCTTTACTAGAACATTACAGGCTTAACTTACTGTAAACGTGACATTTCAGTGTTTTTTTATGTGATTAAATGTTATAAATACATCCGTCTCCATTTAGTTTTGCCCCAGATCCTCTCCATCTCTATAGATTGCTTCAAACTTCTTCCACCTCTACAGACTTTATCATTTAAACACATGTTGTAAAGCCAAGAATTATTTAACCCTCTGATCCAGTTTTTCATATGAGACCAAATAAGCTGAAGCTGAATTTCAGGAGATAAACAATAGATCCAATTTGTTGTATTTGCTGCCACAGTGCAACAATAAAACAAACAGAAATGGTCTTAGAATTTTAATATTTTATGCAATATTACCATAAAAAAGCCTCAATGAAGCAAGTAAACAAGCAGATAGAGAGTATGTGACACTGTCATACAGTCACACAGAGATATCAAGGGATATTTTAAGGCAACATGAGAGTTTATAAGGATTTTATAACCTGACAGCAATCTAAAACATCTGGAAATGCTTTGTCCATAAATAAATAGATATCCTCACTGTCGAGTGTTCTTTTATTTTTGATATTAGACACTCAACACAACAATAATGTGCTGACAAGTGAGCAAAAACCAGATTTTTGTGAATCAGTGTATCCTTGTTGGATACAATAGTAAAAGAAAAAAATCTCAGAGCAATAAATATGACAAAGATGTTGGACTCACTCTATCACACAGCTCCTCAAAGGTACAGTCTGCAATGGTCCCACACGCTTTGTTCAGACGGACTTTCCTGTTCTGGACATTCAGAGTTCTTGGTCGAGTTACTGTCGGGGGGAAAAGTAAAATGTTAATCTTAATTTTAAAAAAATGTTGCAATTTCTGCAGTAATACAGATAAAATGTTAACTATAGTATTTTTAACTCGACTTACTGTCATTCTGCTTAAAAGCCAGTTCATCAAACATCTTATCTAGAGTCACTTCTGCATCAGGCTCACTGGAGCTGAAATAAATATAACAGGGGAAACGTTTAGGAAAAAAAAACATTTATATGACTTTAAAAGTTTAAAAACGGGCTTTCAGCGACTGATTGAACTTCTTACAGAAAGTACAGTTTTCCAGCAGAGGGTCTGTTCCTTTTACGGTAGTCAATCCCTGAATCCAGGCGAAGAGTTTGGCAATATTTCTGCATGTGAGGGACAAATTGTCAACAACAGGTGCCTTTAAAATCCAGAGACAAAATTTCAATACGCTTGTCACAGATATAGTTTACTTTATTTACCTGCAGCACAGCAATGAAAGGCACAAAGTTGACTCTCTGTAGCCCGTTTTTATACAAGTCTGAGGGAAAAGAGCAAATAAAATGGTTTGATTGTTCTGTTTAATCTTAACTTTGGCTATATTTGGCTGCATTATTATTATTACGTCATTATGAGGCATTTAAAATTGCTAAAAAAGACAACATGTTTAAGCAGTTGTTTTAATTTGATGAAAATTACATATAAATCTTAGAGTTTCTTCTCTTTGTCACATTAATGGAGGCATACTGGTGTCTTTTTTAGATCATATATAATTAACTGAATCAAATTAAAGTTCTGTTGACATCTCAGGGACATACAAAGGAATCTGGAAGTGTCTGAAAACATCTGGGAAGACACTTAAAGACTTTTAAAAGGATATGTTACACTACTTGCTGCTCACCTTCAGGGGGACGGTTAGAAGTGGCCACAACTACAACACCGTTCAGAAACAGATTCTCAAAAAGCTGCCTGAGAATCATGGCGTCAGCGATATCAGTGACCTGAAATATGTGTGAGAAATAAAAAAATCAAAGCATGAACAACACTGCTGAGGTTACTGATACTGTCAAACAGCACTGATACTGTGGTGGTAGAAACACTGAAAATCATTACCTGAAACTCATCAAAGCACAAAAGACAAGCCTCCTCACTAATCTCCTCAGCAACAGGAGCAATGGGGTCATAGGATTTGGCCATTTTTCCCGCTTTCCTCTTTGGCATACTCTGTTTCAGTCGATGAATCCCTTAAAAACAACAACAAAAGAAAAAAACATTAGTGTTGGATCTAGATCTGTAGAATAAGTGTAAGAATAAAGAAATAGACATAAATACATACATACAATAAAATACATAAATGCTCCATCTCTCCTCTCTAATTAGGGCTGTAAGTTCGGTTGACAAAATGTTCAGCTATACATACTCAATACAGCAAAAAACACAGAGTGAGAGCAAAAATGATACTTGACACTTGGGAATAAGGGAATAGACCCTCAACTGTTTTGTCAGCAGTATGCATATCCTCTATAAGACATATGTAAGCTGTGCCTTAAATGTAACAAAACCGAGATGTGGTGACAAAAACAGGAAACACAAGCAGAGCTCAACAACCACAGCACTTTGTTCTACTGACTTTGAATAAAGACGACAGCCTTGTATGCAGATACAACATACGTACACTATTTCACTCCTACTGAAACGTGCCTAGGTGTTCTTAGAATAAAAGGCTGCCACGTTTATGATGAAAGTGTGAAGGCCTGTGTTTCCTCTTGGCATTCTGAGTCATTTATGAAGTTCAGCTAAGTTGATGGTAAAAAAAAAAAAAAAAAAACACCTGGCTGTTAAAACATGCTGAAATTACAAAATTATTCTCAACATTTGACTTCTGACACAAATACTGACAAGGACGCACAGTGTCATAGATACAAAGACTTTTAGGTTAAGGAAACATACTTGAGACTGGATGTGAATTTATATTCACTGTACAAGTACAGATGTCATATTTAAATATTTTTATGCCATGTTATTATTATTTATTATATATTTTTTTGAATCCTTATAGTTTAATCCATTGTACTCCATGTATATGTCACTATTATTATTGCTATTATGTTTTCATATCATCTCAGATGGGAGGAGAGAAGGAGAAGATGTGAACAGATGAGGGCTTTCATGGGTGTAAAATATTATTTAAAATTTTTTTTTTTTTTTTTTGTCACAATCCTGTTTATTGATACTCTCAATAAAGCTAATGTGGGAGGGAAAAGATACAGAGCACCCTGCATAGAGCTGCAGAATCAGTGTGTTGCCTGTTATGGTGACATAATGACTGAGTGAATGCTGAATGAATGAGCACAAGTACAACAAGACGCAGTGTCGCCCTCTGGTGGCACAAACTCTGCCTCAAATGTGTTTAAATGGCTTGAACTGAACAGAAAAATGGTAAAAAAAAAAAAATAAATAAAATTATATCTCAAGCTAAGCTCCGTCATTGAATTGGCGATGTAAGCAGTATATCTACTTTTTCTGTATCATTGCTGAGTTTTTCAACAATTGATCAACAGTGACAACAATGAAGAAACAGGGTGAAACCTTTTTAACTGACAATGTGGACGGTGTTTACAACTGGTGAAAATTTATGATTTTTTAAAGATTTCTCTGTTGTGTTGAACGTAGGGACATGCATCTAATATTTTTTTTTTTACCACTGCACCAAAACAGCTTTTACAGCTTGGAGCACATCTTCTACTTTTTAGATTTGAGACACCTCATCCTAAAGATGTCATTATTCACTGGTTTATCTGCCATCTACTGGCTTTAAATGGTGCTTTACATCTGAGCATTATTGCTACAAACATGAATTGTACTCACTTTTATGCACATCCAACATGAAGCCGTGGAAATGAACCCTCTTTTTCTTTTCAGTCTCCACATGTGAATAAAACATGTCCATCACCATAGTTTTTCCTGTGCCTGAAACAATGAAGGTCATGTGAGGTTAGGATCAAACCTACACATAATACTGTCAAAAAAAAAGTAATTTAGATGTATGTCTCTCCTGCTCATATCTCTTACCAACATCACCGTAGATGTAGTAACCTTTTGGAGGTTTAGGTTTTGTGAAAAACTGAAAGATGAATAAAGAAAAAGAAATCAGAAGAATTCTGGTGTTGCAAAATTATGCAAAAATAAATATAAGTCTACTGTGTAATAATAAAACAACTCTTTATCAACTTAGATAACAAAAAACAGTGAAGTTTAAAGGACGGGTTCACAATTTTCAAGTCTGTCTTAAAACAACAGTCAGGAATTTGATACTAAAAAGACTGTAAATTTGGCAGATATCCTCTTGATATGACTAACTGAAGACTGCTGAAGCCTCATATAAAAGGTCAAGGTCACTTTTATTGTTCCCTTTAGTAAAAAGTCATTTTGGACAAAGGGAATTGCTGCAGCAACAACAATCACAATAAAAGCAATATAAGAAAAAACACAATAAATAAGAATGAAATGTGCAGGCCTAAGATGAAGAATGATCAGTAAAAAAAAAAAAGTCTAAAGAAAAAAAAAGGCAAGCGTACACACCTCATAAACTTCAGATTAACTTTTAAATGACTGTGTGGACACACTGTGGATTTTGGACCCCATCCCTTACACTGAGAGTGCATTTGAAGGGGATCTGTTAATGGTCAACATGAACAGGAGGAATGATGACAGCGAGGAAAACGTCTTTCAGTGGTCATATGGACACCTGACTGTTGTTTTAAGACAGACTTGAAAAAATTGTGAACATGTCCTTTAATAGGAAAATGAAAACATCACGGGGTGTTTGATTTCTCTACCTTAGAGAAGAAGGATGTGGGTGTGTTGCTGTATCCTCTGAGTGTTTTGTGCAGCTTGTCCAGCGTCTGCAGCACCGTTTTCTGGTGCTCATCCTCCCGCAGACTCCCGTCTCTGATTAGCCCGCAGTAGTGATCCAGAGGCCCGCTGTACCCGGCGGCGCTGTTCCCGCTGTCCTCCAAAGCCTGCTGGGCTTTCACCGTGTAGCCTTTAATATAATAACAACAACACGGACAGTTCAGGAACTTCAGCTGGTTTATTTACTCCCTCGGACCTGCACAAAAACGAGTTTATTGATGCGGAAAGTTAACGATAATGTTGCTGCTGAGGACAACGACCAAAGGTTAGTTAAGTGACAGCTACGCTAGTTTGACAGCTGACAGGGCAAGAAAAACATAACAAGGTAAGTTTAAAAAAGGTTGAATATAGTAAATTATCATAAAAGTAAAACAGGTTTATTTTGAGAGTTTAAACTAGCTACGCGAGATGAATTAAAAGTAAACCTAGGTCGACTTTTAAGCAGTAGGTTAATAAGGTTAGACCAAAAAACACGTTTAACACGATCAATATCTAAAACGACTCACCAAAAAAACGCCTCACCTCGTTTGCAGAGGTCTGACAGAGATTTTAGCAGCTTTCTGGAGGAATGTCTCTCTGTCAGAAGACACCTAAAGCCCAGAGAAGCTGAGGGTGACATCTTTAGAGACAGCGGCACCCACACCGCCATCTTGGCTTCAAATTTCCTCAACGAAACTTTATTAGCAAACTCATAAACGCACAGACACACAGAAGTGTTGTCGCTCTCAGCCGGCAGGGAGCGACATTTATATTTCTTATTATAAAACAACATTTATAATAATAATAATAATAATAATAATAATAATAGTTATTATTATTATTACATTTTATAAACTAAGCATTATGACAATCAAAATTGGTTGCAGCAGTGCTGATAAATTCAAGTTTATTCACTTTTTAACAACAAGGCAATTAAAATAGCTTCATGTAGGACATAAAAGCCATTAAGACATCATATAAAATAAACACAAGGCATATAAATGCGATTTTAAAAGAGTAAAATGAGATAAATCTTGAAAATAAAGAAGAATAAAGAATTGAATACAACTGTTTAAACGGGAGAATAAATTATAGTGAAGTGCAATACATGAATAAATAGTTTTAAATATAATTGAATAAAATACAGTGGTAAACAAAAGTTTTGAGCCACAATTTGAAGAAAATCAATCTGAGACTTGCTGAGAAGAGTAAAAGTTATCAAGGCTCTTTATTTTTTCCTTTTCTAACATGTATTTTTTTAATGTTACTTAATAACAATTAGTTGATTGATTGATTAGACGATTTTGATCATCAATGAATGATTCAAGTCATTTATCAAGTAAATATGCCTACCACTGTAAACTGACTATCTTTGGGTTTTTGAGCTCAGAGAAATTGTGACCGCCATTTTTTCCACTATTTTTGGAAATTTTATTACTAAACAATTAATTAAAATAAATAAATAAATAAAAAGGTTAGTTGCAGCCACAATCTCAATCTTGCACAATACACACACTCCACCTGCTTTGGCATAACACAGATTTATGACTCCATTACCCGCTAGAGTAGCAGCACCTACTGAAATACCCAAATGTATTAAGGGGTAAATGAATGTTGCGTGGTCTCAGTTTACAACAGGCTAAATTTAGAAAACATACACCTGTGTCCAAATCATTGAATGCAGCACCTAAATGTGAAATACTATATTGACTGGTTGTGCATCACTGAAATGAAAAAAACAATATAACTAATGCAAGAATATTAAAATATTATTAAAAATGCAGTGATGGAAATAAAGCAATTTCAATATACACACAAAAATGAAGATAAATTAGATTTTCACAGCATGTAATCACAAATAGACGAGGTAGGCAAACATTATTAGGGTAATTATAACATATTATTTAGGGCTGCAACTAATGATAATTGTTATTATCAATTAATCTGCCCATAATTGTCTCAATTAATTGTTTGGTACATAAAATGTCAGATAAATAGTGAAAAATGGCTACAAAAAAATCACAGATCCCAAAGTGGCATCTTCAAATTCCTTTTTTTTTGTCCAATCAAGGGACAAAAACCCAAAGATATTCCATTTATGGTGATGTGAAAAACAGCAAATCGTCACATTTGAGAAGCTGGAAACAACTTGAAAAATGACTTGAATGATTGTTAATCTCTTATCAAATATGTCATTACTAAATTATATGTCAATCAACTGTTTCCGCTCTAATATATATAATTATATTTTGTGACATCAGATAACTACAGTTTGAATAAAAGCTACAAAGACTGGAGGTTTACAGTCAAATGCACACAGTTGGAGAAACCCACTATAAGAATATTATTCATACTTTCAGTTGAATATTCTCATTATAATTAACAGCAGAAAGTCTGTCCTCGGTCTAATTATACATCCACAGCACTGAGCTGGAGTTGCAGACAAAACATGGGAGGGTGTTATAAGGCTTAGAGGCTTGTTGCCATGACAACAGAGGAGCCCTTCTCCCTCTCTCTCTCTAATGCACACACTCTGTCACTCGCTCTCTGTCTGTCTCTGTTGTATACACACACACACACACACACACACACACACACACACACACACACATATACAGTATTACAGTGGAGTCCGCCTTGCTTTGAGGTCCGTGCTCTGCTATTGGAAGCACGAAAAATATAGGAAATACAGCAAAGGAGCGCAGGGATACTCCTCCAGTCCACATCTGTTTTGGATGGTGAGTGCCTGCTGACCAGGATATTGTTTGTTTACATGCTGCATCCTTTGTGTTTCTGTGTCAAATCTGCCCTAAAACAGGATTAATTTTAAATGTATAAATTGCAGGTTCACTCTACAGCTGCTGCTGCTGCTGCTGCATGAGAGGTGTGCCACATGTTTCTTCTCTTATACCTGCTGCTTCTTCTTTTCCTTTTTTTTTTTTTTTTGTTTTTTTTTTAAAGATTAGGGTGGAAGCTGTCATCGTAATGGTAATTCATAGCCGGGTAGCCATGGTGAAGTCAATTTTCCCCCTCCCTCTGCCACTGCCGAATGCATTAGTCTAATGAGATGTCTGCAGCCTGTGTGCCTAGCAGCAGCAGCAGTGGCAGCAGCAGCAGCAGCAGCGGCAACAGCGGCAGTGTTAACCAAAAGGGACGAGGAAGAGCGGAGAGAGGAGGGGGGGGGAAGAGCTACATACAGCAAGAAAAAGATGGCTTTCTCTCCATTGTGAGGGATTTCGCTTATTAGTCACCTTTAGGCTTCTGGGATTTAAGAAAAAAAAGGGCTTTGCTCCTTGGTTTTCACAATAGAAGACAGCAGGTAATAGACACCCTCCCCCCTCCTCTCTCTCTCTCTCTCGCTCTCTCTCTCTCTCTCTCTCTCTCTCTCTCTCTCTCCCTCTCTCAGGTTTATTGGTGTGTTATCAGTGCAGGATGGAGGTGCTGTTTCCTCCACAGCTCATGCATGGCTGCCTTTTGTGTTGTTCCATTATTATGGTGCTCTGCTAAATGCTGCTGCTCTCACCGCATTGCTCAGCTGAGTATTCTGCAGTCTCTTTAGTGTTTGGATGTTGCTGCTGATGTAAACCTTTCGCCAAGCCGTTCTGCTTCCTCTGTGTCTGCTCTAAATTGATGCTAATGCTGCTCTCTAACACTGTGGTGTGTAGCTGTTTAGAGGAGGAAGGGGGGGGTGGGGAGGGGGGTTAATGTGCAAGCAAAGTGGTATGTTTTTGTACGTTTCTCCTGCTTGAGCTCTCTGGTTGTTTGTGTCTCCTTTGTCTCCAGCTCCAAATGAGTGTACCTGCAGCAACAGTACAGAAATCAGACGGCAACAACAGTGAAATGCAATCAGCTGCAGTGGCTCCCTCCTTCATCCCCAGCCAGTCGGGGAAGATACCAGGCAGGAAGAGAGGGAGACCCCCGCTCCGCAATGTCGCCAAGATGGATTTTCCCAACCGGTATCCTGAATCCCTCCCTCCACTCAAAGTGCCAAAGAAGAGGGGGAGAAAGCCGGGCTTCAAGGTCAGCCAGATTATGGGGGGGGGAATAGAAACGGGATGAGACTGTGGTCTGTGGATGCAGCATGTTTAAAAATGCATGTGTACACAGGCTCACAGGCTCCATAGCCCTCAGATTTGGTGGGACCCCAGTGTAACAGAGACTTTGAGGCTTTGTTCAGCTGTAGTCAAATATTATGGAAATAATGCCATGTCAAAAGAGGAAGTCATTATATAGACAAATACGTCTGTTTTCTATTCATAAATACAAACAAAACTCATATCCTGCAGCATAAAAACTGCAGCTTTAAACAGATTTGGTATCCTGATTATTACATTCCTCCCTACATGATTTAGTAGCCTATGTGTAAATAAATGATATGCCCAAAATAAACACAGGAATGCAAAAACATTTCCTACTTCTGCTTACTTTTTCAGCTCAAACCTAGGATGGTGATGACGCCGTTGGCTATTTCTCCACCCAGCAGCACCCCTGAGCCCGATATGAGCTCCATTCCTCAGGATGCCGCCACCATCCCCCACTCTGCCACGCCCCAGGTGCTCACAGGTAGGACGGAAAACACTCTAAACACATGTAAGAAGCACTTTTATCTTTCCAATCCTCATTTAAAGGCACTAAAAGATCTCATAACTCACTACAAAAGTTAATAAAAGCATCAAACTCTTTCTTTTCTTTCCACATTTTTTACTTTTCTTTCCCATTCTGTCTCTCCCCCCTGCATCAGTCTGTATCTACATCAACAAGCAGGCCAACACAGGCCCCAACCTGGACAGGAAGAAGATCCAGCAGCTCCCTGATCACTTTGGACCCGACAGGCCCTCCGTGGTGCTGCAGCAGGCCGTCCAAGGCTGCATCGACAGCGCCTTCCAGCAGAAAACAGTGTTCACTCTCCTCACACAAGGCTACGGAGGAGAAAAAATATCAGGTATCATGCAAACACCCTCCTTCAGGTGTTGCTTTCTGGTTTTTACCACTTCACTGAGTAAAAAAAAAAACATGCATTAGTGAGCGATTAATGACCTAATTTGCAAGAAATTGCATCTAAACCGAACTGCCGTTTAAAGCGGTCCCCCCTGTTTTGCTCTTTCAGCCACGTTTGATGGGAAGCAGCACCTTCTGAGCCTCCCCGTAGTGAACAGCATCGACTATGTGCTTCGTTTTCTGAAGAAGCTCTGTCGCAGCTTGCACTGTGAAAACCTCTTCAGTGATCAGCCCATTACCCAGCACAGTGGTGGCTCCTACCAGTCAGATGGTATTTATACGTTTTGCCTCCTCAGTAAAAGCTACTGTGCTGATATAAACAGATTCTTTGTGCTGATTTTGTTATTGATAGCCTTCATCTTGTCTTTAGCTGAAACATCTATGGCCGAGGACTACCATTTAGACCAGTCAGATGGTAAACGCTACTCCGTGGACCCCGGGGAGTCTGCTTTCAGCTCTATAAGCTCCTCTTACTCGCCAAAGTCCTCCTACGGGTTTCGTTCATCACAGCAGTTCTCCAACGGCTCGGCCTCCATGAGCATGTGCAGGCAGTCGTCCACCAGCCCGAACACGTTCCCTGAGAGCAACAGGACAGGTGAGAGGTTGTCATAGGACAAAAAAAACAGAGATTTATATCCCCTGATGAGTTAAAGTAAAGCTGATTTTTTTTTCCAGGAGGTTATAATGCATCTCCAGAGTCCCAAGAGTCCAAGGCTCCACCCAATAAAGACCCATCCACCTGGTCTGTGGAAGATGTTGTCTGGTTCATCAGGGATGCGGATCCCCAGGCCCTCGGCCCTCATGCAGATGTATTTAGGAAACATGTAAGTCCCCTTTTTCATTGTGTTCCTGACAGGCTGCCTCGTTAATGAACTTCCAGAATGGAAATCACATCAGCTGGTCACAGATTTCTTTCCTGACTTCCTCTTCTGCTTTTCCCAGGAGATCGACGGAAACGCCTTGTTACTCCTGAAGAGCGACATGATCATGAAGTACCTCGGACTGAAGCTGGGGCCGGCCTTGAAGCTTTGCTACCACATCGACAAACTAAAGCAGACCAAGTTCTGAAACCCCCCTACATGATATTCCTTTTTTTTTCTGTCTTTCTCTCTGTCTCTCTTTCACCCAGAAGGGTCAAATCCAAAAGTACATTTTGCTGAAGATTTCCATAATGTCATGTAGTGATCACAATTTAAACCGTCTCTTCTCTTCTTCTCTTCTCTTCACTTCTCTTCTCTTCTCTTCTCTTCTCTTCTCTTCTCTTCTCTTCTCTTCTCTTCTCTTCTCTTCTCCTCTCTTCTCCTCTCTTCTCTTCTCTTTTTACTTACTTTACCTTTGGCACAGATTTTGAACTAAAAACGCACCCTTCATAACGTAACCAGTTAAGAAGGCCAGTGTAAGAAACCGTTTCAAGTCTCACAAACCTTCATGTGCAGCACATCTGTCAGCTGCATGCAGATTTCATTATATATATAAATATATATATAAAAATTCATCATCTGACAAGAAATGTATAACAGAAAACACTTTATACCTTAAGGCTACTCTCACTTTCTCAAATCTCACAAATATGATCTTGTTTACTCGCGTTTACCAAGCTGACAAACATATTTATAACTGTACTGAAAAGCAGTGCATTAAATACTACATTGCTTTTTTGATTGAGAGGTTTTAAAAAAAAAAAAAAATCATTTTGATACTATTTTTTCACATTACTGTGCAACAAAGGAGTAATGTTCCCATTGAATTTCTTTTTTAATTATAATTTTAATATTAAAAAAAAACAGTATAACCGAAATAAAACATAGCCTACATAGACAGACAGTAGCTCTCTTGTTAATATATATCTATAAGGAAAAACGAGAGCATCGTGAACGTGATATATTTATGTTTCAATATGCAAGATTGTTAGATGCCAATTATCTCCATAGGCTCTCCATGTATACTCATAAGGACGTTTTTTTAAAATTCATATGTTTCTATGTTTTTATCAAGCATCAGTGTTGATACAGAAGTTGTTAAAAGACACCAAACACTTAAATGTTACACTGAGAAAACCGAAAACGACCATGTAAATGGGTATATAATATAGTATTGCTTTTGTATACCACTTTTGGTGTACAGTATGCATCCTTTTTTAATCAATTAACCTTTGTAAGTGAATGCTGCTGTAAAGATATTACATGTAAGCCATGCCTAGTGAGATCAAGCTAAGGTGTTTTATTTTACAAATCATTATGAATAAGAGTTTTAGAGAAAGCTGAGTGATCAGTACTCTGCGCTGGTGCTAAAGTTATCTACGTATTTAACTGTTTGCTTTTGTGTTTGTGAGATGTAAAGGAAATCTTATGTGTATACTGTACTGTATGTGAGTATTAAATTAAGAAATCAAGTAATCAGAGCTCTGTGTGTGTGTGTGTGTCAGACTTTTTATTTCACTGCTTGTATGAGTTGTTGGTGTATTTTTTGTGTTTTTGGTTCATTCAACAATGGTTATCTGGTTTTCTGAATGTATCCAGATTTAGATCCACACGTCTCAGAATAATTCTGTCTGGGAGCCTCATCTGTGCTTCAACACACATGATTTAACAAAGGTGACCTATATCTCCCAAACTGGTGTCCAGGGACCTCCAGGGGTCCTTGTGGGGCTGCCCAGTGAAGTTAGGAGCACTTCTTTACTTCTGCACCTGCTTCAGATTAACAGACTGAGAGAATCACACAGGTTTCACTCCTTCTGTGTAATTCTGGTCAAAACTAACAGCAAAACTCTTCCTACGTGAAGTTATTGGAGGCCTGTGGTTCATATCAGATCCATTTAAGAGTTCTTTGGCATGAAATTGTTTGGGGTTTCTGGCAGGTATCATCACCAGGATTCAGTTAAATGAAATGTAAGATTAACTTGCTTGAAGGGCCACAGAGCCAAAATGAGCTGCTGGGCCTCTATTAACCTCCTCTCTTTACATTGTTTACATTTCTCTTCAAATGTTACACAGCCACCACATGTGGTTATTTGATTAAACATGATAAATTCAGGAATATGCACCATATATCAGCTTATATAATCAGTCACATGGTCTCAAGATCATGTGGTTAAGCAGTACCTAAACTTTATCATGTCAGCAGATAGTTGTGCATATTCCCAAACAAACGCACAGTTCATCAAATTATCACAGACTCTTCGCTACTGGACTGTAGCTTTCATTGAAGACACTGATGTCACGGCCTTGCCATGGCTGAATTAACCTGTAAAAACTTGCTGTCAGGCTCCTGCTGTTGCCTCATCAAGTACAGAGCGTACAGCACACTACAGATGTTGCACAAAGACATAAACTAGCCGGTACTCTGGAATACAGCATAGCATCGTGGAAATTGGATGAAATACAACTTTAGGAAGATGCAACATGTGAGCACCGTAAATTAAAATAGTTGCGGTTTCAAAACTAGAGTTTGACACAGTGACACTCTACATAATGAGGCCACACAGTTAGGACACAGTTGATATTGTATTTGTGGTTCAAATTTCCCGAATAAATTTGCAAAAACCAACTGACAAACTGAGGCAGTTGCCTGTTTTGCCCACTAGGTCATCCAGCTTTAGTTCTCTGTTCTCTGGGAAATTGAGGGTTTCATATTCTAACAAATTACGCTCAATATATTCATCTAAGAACAACAAAAAATAATTAAATACATAATCCAGCATTTTCTCACCATGATTATATTGCCTGACAGTGTAGAGAAGAATTTGAAACTAAATTTAAATGCTTTAGACCTCAAAATGTTTGGAGATAAAACTCACAGACCGGCCGAAGAAGCCTTTGGGATGACAAGGACATAAAGCAAGTCCAGCTGCCTTTTATCACCTACAGTAGACATGCAGCACCATGACCTGGACGATGGATCATCTTTACACACAGAACTTAATATGAAACACTTAAATAACTAGAAAGTATTTACAGACTTTATTTTATTTTAGGTCCTCTGAGGAGGTCATTTGAGGGGGATAACTTGAACTCATGACCTCAGCATCACTAAAATCCTGGCTGTGGCCCTGCCCACAATGAACCAGGAGCCTTTAGGGGCCCCTGGATAACCAACCAGGGGACTTTAGGGACCCCTCGTTGGTTATCCAGTCATGGTTTTTTCCAATTTATGTTCCTTAAATCCGCATTGAACAAATATGAACTAAAATATTTCACCCTACTATAAATTCCTGATTGCTGGCAGTGAATTATTTGATCATAATTAATGAAAGCAGCTCAAAATCTTGGTGTTTTACACAAACCAGAACCCTCAAAATGTTTATTTCCTGATGATGAAACCTCACGGTGGCCATCCTCATCACGATGAAGGATCCGCTCATAACGCGACAGCATCCAGCTAAACCCAAACGGAGCGGAGCGGCAGTGAACTTATGATCAGGCTGTGATGCGCACGGGTGACGCCGCGCTCCTGTAGTCGCATAACCAAAGACTGGCGTGGGATCGGTCCCTGCTGCGCCTCATCTGGAATAACGTCGGGGAAAAAAAATCCAGATATTTCATTAGCGGGTGTGTTTTTTAAGGAGGCGAACAGTGTTGAGAATAATCCCCCTTTTTTTGGGCAAACGTTTCCATCGGAAGGAGGGTTTTCTGTACTTTGCAGAAGCCAGAGCAGATTTATTCCGATAAAGAAACACCAAAAAAAAAAAAAAAAAAAAAAAAAAAGAGAGGCTGTAATAAGGTAAGAAGTGATTCCTGCATATGTACATGTCATACCTTATGTTCGGATTATAAAGGTGAATGGTTTATGTTAATGTGTCACGCATTATTTTTCATTATTTTCCTTCCGTGTGAATGAATGGGATCGAGGAGGAGAGGGGCTGGCACACTGGCACCTGCGCATCCCTTAAAATAAAGCCTCTGCGTTTTGCCTGGAAACAACCAGAAAAAGCAGATATAAAACAGCGAGGAATCACTGGACGAATTTGGCAAAATGTCACCAAAGATTTGCGCAATTAATTGGCTTTTTTTTTTATCCGCGTCTAACACTGGCTCTGCGGTGGCACCGAGGGAGCTGTCTGTTTAAAAATAGGTCTTTTTTGATTATGAGATTTTGACATATTTTTCGGGCCGATGCGCACGGAAATATGTCATTATAGCGGCAGGATGGTGGGATCTAATCTGAAAATACTCTCACTGCGTCGTTTCCATCGGAATGCAGCAGCGTCTCTGCTCTCACAGGAGGCGGTTAGCTTTAATAGCATTAACTCAGATGTCATTGCCCAAAGCGTGAAATAAAACAGCATCTGTTTAGCCTCAGTTTGGGCAGAACAAGTCATTCATACCTGCGGCCTGTGAGATATGTGGTAGATTATTTCTCTTTAACGCCGCAGTTGCGTGATGTCGAGCCGTTTTTTCTCAGTTCAAGGCTCCGTGAAACAGTTTTCTTTTTTTTTTGTCATCTTCCTGCAAAAAGGGGGTTTCTCCTCAAGGTCATTCAGTGTAGCTTATGAAACCTAAGATCTGCTCTCATGATTTACCCATCGCGCTAGTCAGGATGGGTTTCATGACGCGCAGGTGGTGGACATTAAAGGCTGTGGTTTGCACTGATTTTTTTTTTTTTTTTTTTTGCCCTGCAACACACATTTGTGCTGTTTGTTGAGGAAGGCCTGAGCCAATGCAGTGCTCTCTGTGGTGGAGCTGTCCAGCCCGCTGTCATGCTGCTGCTGCTGCTGCTGCTGCAGCAGAGAAGAGGACCATATGTTGGTCCCAAAGTGGTGGACATTCCCACACAGTATTCAGATATGCAAATAATATTCTGCTGTCTCATTTGTTAAATTATGGATTGAGAATTTACGCATTCTGTGGCACTTTATGTCATCTGCCACATCATGAGTCAATAATTAATGAATCTGGGGCTTCTGACGTGGATGCTCAAGTTGTCATGATGCTACTGAGGGCCTTCAGTGTGGATAACAAACTAATCCAGGCTGTGGATTTCTTATTGCACACAGCTGGCTTAAACACTAGATTATATACGCTCAATTATGCGCTCTATACCCCAATGATCCAGATTATATAGCAGGCCTACTGTGTGCTGCATGTTGCCCTCGCTCCTGTCTCTGGATTTGCTGCAGCAGTGCCTCTCGTACAACCGAGCAGTGGCTTTGTTGTCATTGTCAGGGTTATAGGACAGTGTTCGCAGTGGAAACTTGATAGCAGCGATCGAACATTTGATGAACTGGATCTGATCTGACAGTGATGATCCAGGTCAGTGCTACTAGGGCTACAGACTGGCACAAACAGGCTGAACAGACAGAAATAGAACAAGAGCATCAGGGAAATATTTGCTTCCTTCCAAAAAAAAAATTAAAAATATAAAGAAAACACACATATTTACTGTCTGTAGTCATGTTCGAAGTGCAAACATAAAAGATAGTTTTCTATGCTGTGCTACAGATTTTCATACTGCCATCGCCCAAGCATGGATAAATGCATTATTCACGTGTTCTTGCACCACAGGAACCATGGGAAAGCAGAACAGCAAGCTGACTCCCGAGGTGATGGAGGATCTGGTGAAGAACACAGAGTTTAACGAACACGAGCTGAAGCAGTGGTACAAAGGCTTTCTGAAGGACTGCCCCAGTGGCAGGCTGAATCTGGATGAGTTCCAGCAGCTTTATGTCAAGGTGTGTGTGTGAACCCTGCTGCTTCATCCTCTGCTTCATCCTCTGCTTCATCCTCTGCTTCTTTCACATCTCCTAGAAATGATGCATAGCTATTTCCCATCATGCTGTCACAACAAGAGCATAGCATCTTTAAAGCCCTGGTTGAATTATTAAACGGTAACGAGCACATCTCTCCTCTCTCCCCCCCACCCCCTCCTCCTCTCCTTACATTTACAGTTCTTTCCATATGGCGATGCATCAAAATTTGCACAACACGCCTTCAGAACCTTTGACAAAAACGGAGACGGGACCATCGATTTCCGAGAGTTCATCTGCGCTCTGTCCATCACATCTCGCGGCAGCTTTGAGCAGAAACTCAACTGGGCCTTCAACATGTATGACCTGGATGGTGACGGCAAAATCACCAGAGTGGAGATGCTGGAGATAATCGAGGTAAGGGATTATCCAGTCATTATAAGCCCTCGCTCATCAGGGGGGACCAGCTCTGTGTTTTTTTAGTTGTTTTTTTTTGTTGTTGTTATCAGTCTCCTGCACACCTGCAAAGCCTTGAGTACAGAGGCGTTTTCATAATGACAAAAACTGCAGTTGTATTGGATTACTTTATGCCATTTTTGGAAACACAATCAGCAGTAAATCGGATATGTCTCAGTGTTACTGGAGCGTATTGACAATTCCTGTAGTGATAAATATGGTGTGTGTTTTATTTCAAAGCGTTTACATCACTGATTCCCACTGTTTTTCATCTGACGTAACCTCCACAGCCCAATACGCCTTCATCTGCACCGTCATGTTCCAAATATACTGGATTATAAACTGGATGTTGGACACTTTTAATTCCATAAATGTGGTTATTATTACAATTATTTTAAGGTTTAGGTTGCTTTGTTCAAGTTTGCATTCATACTACTATGACATTGACAGTCTCAAAGCTGGACATTTCAACCATTTATCCTTTTACTTTTAACTACACCTGTTTCAAGTGTTTTTTCTTTAATCTTAACAATCTGTTTCAACCATTTAACCATTACTTTTAGCTGTCTATTTCAATTCACTGCTCATTTGCTCACTAGTTTTCTCTAATTCTCAATTGCAACATGTTAATGTGTTACAACTGACAGGTTGAAGGGCAGCTTACTGATTATAGTAAATTTACTAAAGATTAACATCTCATTTCCAATTTTTTAATCCTATTTGGCTGCTTAATTTCTATTTTTCAGTTTAGTTCTAGTTGAGTTTAGCTGCTTTCCTCATTCCCTCTGTCAACTGTAGATGTACCCTTCCTTGGAAATCACTGATCTACATCTTTATGAACAGACTTATACAGGTAGGCCTCTATGAATAACACAATAAACCACAGTGCTCTGCTAATTGCTCCCTGCGCCTCTAACCCTGCAGGCTATCTACAAAATGGTGGGCACTGTGATCATGATGAAGATGAACGAGGACGGTTTGACACCAGAGCAGAGGGTGGACAAGATCTTCAGCAAAATGGATAAGAACAACGACGACCAGATCTCGTTGGAAGAGTTCAAAGAGGCGGCGAAGAGCGACCCGTCCATCGTGCTCCTGTTGCAGTGTGACATGCAGAAGTGAGCCAGTCACTGCTCGCTCCTCTCCCCGTCTGTATCCACACACTCTGGACAGCAGCACACGTTTTAATGTCTCATTAGGTTCTCTGCCATTTCCACAGGAAAAAAAAACAAACAAACAATGCTTGGACTATTTTTCAATGGACTCGCTTCTTGTGGTTGTATGCATGAGAATGTCAAATGCTGAATAATTTTGAATATAGCTATAAGATATCATACATTTCTATTTCAAAACATGCCAGTGTGATTTGTGCACAGTAACCCTATACATTCTCATTCAACCCTAGCTTGTATATCAGTGGAGCACTGCGTTAAATTATGTTCCTGCAGTATTTAGGATCCCCAGTGTTCACTGCTGCAACTACTGTACGCTTTACATAATAGTAACAAAACAATAATTCCTATGATAATTGTAACTGTCTCTACTATCCAGACTTGTAGAGCTCTTGGAGAATAGAGAGGCTCCTGTCTGTTCCAGATGTTTTCACATGATGGAACCAAGAAGAGTAGGTTCTTTGCATGCATATATTATGTGTCAAAAAAAAATATAATCCTTAACCCTTTGCATCTCTAGGTGGTTATAAAAGAGAAACCCTGCGAAATTCATTTAGTATTGTTGCATGGGATGTACAGTATGTGACTCATCAGACCATTAGTTCACCTCCAGTAATGTGGGAGCATGCTTCCCTCCATTGATAACACGTGTATGTGTGACACTTGAGTTTTTGAAGGATTTTTGGGTTGCAATTGTGGGCTAATCTCCAAGAAAGAGCTTTCACATAAACATCGTATTATATTTTGCTTCTGGGATGAGCAGAAATACGTTTATAGAGCACCATTCCCGCATGATTTTGTTGTACTGCTGCCGCTTAATCTAGAGGAAAAGCCAAAATCCCAGCTGTTGGCACAGTACTCGTGCATTATTCCCCACAACGATACAAGATTGGCTGCATTTTTCAGGCTGCTTAGTTGATTTAGACTTAAACAACTTCACACAGTACATATCAACATGTTTACAGAAATGAAGAGCACTGCAAAATGAGTACATTCTTGGCTTTTGACCTTCGATGCTGGGAGCTCACTCTCTAGGCCGGGGACCTTGTGAGAGGGGCTCCACTTCCAAAGCAGCAGAAAAAAAAGGGGGAAAAAAGCCTCATATATGTTTACTGGATACACTGCATTCCTACTTATAAAACTTTTTTGTAAGGAGAAACTTTTTATTGAAAGGTCTCATCTTCTTATCTATTCCGTTTGCAGCAATCATTAATAATGCAGGACCCTCCAGAGAGGTGCTTGATAAAGCTTTTGAAAGAGCGTTTCAGTGTGAGTCTGCGACTTGCTGGTGATGTAGGTTAAAACGATTTGCGGAAATTCTCTTTCAACAGTTTTGCTTCCCCTATTTTTAGGCTATGCAAGCATGGACTGAGTGTCTGCTTGTAGTCCACTTACAGGAGTGGAGGTTGCAGAAGCTTTTCACTGTTCTGTCTATAGCATAACTGAAACCAACCCACACATTATTATGTCTGTATTATTTATACATTTCAGTCCAGTCACCATGTCGGATTCTTTGTCTAGTAAATGTTTATATCAAATATGAAAAATCATAATACAAGTGACTGTATTCTTTTATACATGTGGCATGTGTTGCACCCAAAATTAATTCTGTAGTGATTAAAATGAATAAACCATCAACAGGCTTTTTAAAAAGACACAGTCTAGCAGGTGCAGTTAATGGAAACTGGTTTATAATGACGGATGATGCAGGCTTAAAGGACAAGTTCACAATTTTTCCAACGCTTTCTTAAAACAATAGTCAGATGCTCATATCAACATTAAAAGAGGTTTTGCTCGCTATAATTACTCCTTTTCATAGTGGACATTAAAAGACCTCCTAATGCACTTTCAATGTAAGCCATGAGGGACAAAATTCACAGTCCTCGTTCTGTGCAAAAATATATCCAAATGTTCCAAAGTTACAGTTATTTTAGTGTAAAATTCCCTCTTTTTGTCACTATTGTTCTACTGCTGCTTAACAGGGAAACACAAACACGGAATTTTACACTAAAAAAGCCGAAACTTTGGAAAATATCCACTTTACTTGACTAACTCAGACTTCTGGGGCCTCATTTTAACTTTAGATAAACTTTTGAATATATTTTTGCACATAATAAGAACTGTGGATTTCATCCCATCACTTACATTGAAAGTACATTAGGAAGGGATCTTTTAATGTCTACTATGAACAGGAGGAATAATTACAGCAAACAAAACCTGTTGTCAACGATCAATGGGCACCTGAATGTTGTTTAAAGATAAAAAAAAAGTGAACTTATCCTTTAAGCACTTTGTTGAATGTATGTGTTGATCTGGGTGGATGAATGAATAGTCCAGGATGCATGAAAAACACAACACAGTTTATTGCAACAATGGTAACAATTCTTCATATTCAGCTAACAGCTGCTGGATGATACACATTTATGCCACAGAGCCCAAATATGATCAACTATAATCAGTTTCTCAAGGAGCAAATTTAACAGACGGAACCACCAGTTGTAAAAAAAAAAAAAAAAAAATATGAACACTGTCAGGCTGAATAGAGTCCTGGTCTCACAGAGTGAAAGTCTTCCTCTGTGGGACCAGACTCCTGAGGTAAACACTGGTGAGAAAAAGTAAACGATTAAAATATAAAACCATTCATAACCATTTGTATTATCAACTGCAAGCATCAAGATAAAATTACTACATAATCTTGGCAATAATTTGGTACATTACAACTGTAAAACTGACATAAAAACACTGAGAATAACTCTTGTGAATCATTTTGTGTACACTATTTTGTAAAAACACATAAAACTTATAATAACACACCAGACATTGACCAGATATCAACACATTTTAACAAGAGTTTAAAGTTGTACAGTGTACAAACCTCTATCTTCTGTGTTGTTTTTAACATCTGCACTGTTCACCATCACTAGTTATATTTATCTGGGAACTCAAAATCAGTTATATGACCTTGTAGAGATTGGTTTTCTATGTGAAGGGTGCTGTTTCTGTAGCAGGAATCAAATCTGTGACCTCCTTATTATTATCATGCCAGAAGACGCTGATAATGATGGAAATCAGTACAATTTAGTTGTAAATCAGGTCAAAACCGACCAAGACTTCAGGTATTAAGTGCTCAACATGTTTACTTTCCCACTATCAATAAATATTCTGAATATAAATAGCAAGAATCAGTCTAGTTAGCAGCTCCTTGAGGTTTTGCTTCCTCTTTAGACACCCAAAACAGACCAAAGAGGTTTCAGTTCACCCTTCAGAGTGAAAAAACTAATGAAATGTTGATTGACAAGTTAATGTACCTCTGTGTCCTGGCAACATATCAATATCATTACACAATTTCTGTCTCACAATATGGTCACAAATTTATCTCCTGCAAACAAACTGACAAAATGACATTAACAAGCAGTAACTCCCAAACACAAACAGTAACATGGTAACATTTCTTTTTTTTGGGGGGGGGGGGGGGGGGTTGTAACCAGTAGCGTTATTTGACTCTTTCTACTGGGATGGACTATTGTCGGGTACTGTCAAGGACGTGAGTAAATGTAACATTATCTTGTCTGAACTTTAAAACTATCTTAGTTTATTTCTGTACAGTACACAGAGTATCATATAAGTGAGTGACTTTCTGTGACTGATAAATGTATCCTTAGTTTATTTTTGTGCTCTATAGGTGTCTAGATGGTAACCCTAGATTTGTGAAACTCCCTTGAGATTTGTATGTATTGTTCCTCCATTGTTGTGCGTATTGTTTGTCATTGTACAAAATAATTATGTTTTATGATGTGACAACTCTGTGCTTAAGGTCTGGTTAGGTTTAGGCACAAAAAACACTTGGTTAGGGTTTGGGAAAGATCATGGTTTGGGTTAAAATGATCAGTCGCGGGATCTTTCATGAATCTAGGGTTACCATCTAGACACAATCAGAGTAGGTTTGCTCACAGACTGTTCATATTATTTACAACAGTTCCTGACAGTCAGTAGACCGATCCAGCAGGATTACACATTAACGTTACTGTTTACAGTTCGCGGCAAGTAGGTCTATCTGCAGACTCGCAGTATCTACACCACACACCCACCTGACCCTTCTCGACCAGGCTAGAGCTGGTTCTGCTCGAGGTTTCTTCCTGTTAAAGGGGAGTTTCTCCTTGCTGCTGTAGCCAAGTCCTTTCTCTTGGGGGAATACTGGGTCTCTGTAAATTATACAGTACGGTCTAGACCTGCTCCATGTCAAGGTGCCCTGAGAAAATTCCCCGGCACTATATAAATAAAACTGACTTGACTCATTCGCAGGTTTGTGTCTAAACGGTAACCCTAGATTTGCAAAAGAAACCATGATCTAAACCTAACCAGTCACATCATAAAACATAATTATTTTGTACAATGACAATGTGCACAATAAAAGAACAACACGTACAAATCTCGTGAGAGTTTCACAAATCTAGGGTTACCATCTAGACATGACCTGAACTGAGTTACCCTGCTGGATTGGTCTACTGACCTTCGGGAACTGTCCTAAATAATGTGAACAAACTGTGCTCAAGACTGCTCTTCTTGAGTCCTATTTTTAATTCTGTGCATTTTACTTTCTCTCTCCTGTTTGAGCTCCTTGTTTTTATTATTATTATTATTATTATTATTATTATTATTATCATCATCATGGAGTGAGAGTTTTCTGTGATGGATAAATGCTTTGTTGCATTTTATCCCCTGTAGTTTATTCAGACTAAGTGTCTCTCTCGTGACATTATACTTTTTTTACATGTAAATCTTTGTGCGTTTTTTGTCTTGTTTATGTCTGTGTGTGCACACATTTGTGTTTTGTGCTCTGGTGTGACTTCCTTTTCTCACCTGACCAGCTAAGAGTACGCAATTTTCATACTATTTTTAAAAAATTTTTTACAGTAGTAATACTGTAAAAGGTTTAAAAGTCAGGAAATTGACCCTCTGACAGCCTGAGTTTCTCACTATAGACCTAAAGTTATCACTCTTTCTGAAACTTGGTTCAACAGTAGTATTTCTGATGAGGAAATTCAAATTGAGTATGTTTTGTTTCGAACAGATAGTGCCAGTAGAGGAGGAGGCAACATATGTCACTTCTAGACTGAGGTCACAACTTGTTATTCCTCAAATTGAGTGTTTTGAGAGTCTTTTTGTTAAGATAAGTTTTTATCATTATAAACATTTGATTATAGGGAATCTCTACAGACCTCAATCTGCACCTTTTGAATCCACTAAATGTTTATTGTCTACAATTATCTCTCTTAATTGTCCATCCATTTTTGATTATTTTAGTGGACTTTAATGTAAATTGGTTTAATTGTTCCTCTTCAAATGATAAAAGCTTATTTGATAGCATAAATTTAACTCAACTCATTACCAAACCTACCAGAGTTACTGAAACATCATCACTTCTGCTAGATTTGATATCTGTTCCTCATGCAGGCAGGATTATTGAGTCAGAGCTGCTTTCTGATTGTTTCAATGACCATTCTGTTATTTTCTGTGCTTGGAAGATGAAAATCCCCCGTTTTCCTCCAAGATACATAAGTAAAAACATAAATATTGTTATTATGATGATTGTTTTGTGTCATTGGATTGTTTGATTTATTATCATCATTATTATTATTCATGTTTTGTTTTTTTTTTGTTTAAATGTTTGTTAAAACACCCAAACAGACCAAAGAAGTTTCAGCTGATAACGCCGCTATTAAGAGACATCGGTGTTGCTGGTGAGACCAATAACAGACCCTTCAGGGTGAAAAAACTAATCAAATGTTAACTTGATAAGTAAAAGTACCTCTGTATGCAGCCAGCACATCAATATCATTACACAATCATAATTTCTGTCTCATAATACGTTCACAACTTTATCTACAGCAAACAAACTGATAAAATGACATTAACAAGCAGCAACTCCCAAACACACACAATAACACTGAAATATACAGTAATCGTGCACATAAATGTCACCTTTCTATGTTTTATTTCACTGGAGTTCGCTTCAAACATCTTCATCTCCTGTTTGACTCGGCACTCTTTCCGGATCCTGAAGCTGATGGATTTTGATAAGACTGGTTCTGGGTAGACTACTGAAAGACACAAAGCGAAGGTAACATTCAGTCAGTTGTTGAACATCACGGACACAGTTAAAAAAACTCTTTAGAAAAGCAAAGAGGGACGATAGGAAATGAACTGTTAAAAGTAGAATATGGCAGCTGCAGAGTGGCGCTGTAATAAATACAAACATGTTCACGGTTTTGTAAACAAAAACTAAGAAATTATTTATCAAATTTGCTTTTACATCATGCATTTAAAAACTATTAGTAAAGGGCAAAAAACACATTTAATTATAATAACAGGAAGACAGACTAGTAAATAAGAAATGGTAAGATTTAAAAAGCCCTTTTATAGTTTTTATTCAAATGCAAAGGTACTTAATCACTTTATAAATTTATTTACAAATGCATCGGTTGAGTTATGCATTATAATTAACAGCAAAAACTATTTGTAATTAATTTGGTGCCACATTACATCCTCTATACAAGAAACAAAGATGTAAAGGTTAAAGTAAAAGTAAAAAATGTGGAGAGAGCAGCATGTAAACACAGACAGATATTGAAGAGAGCGTCACCTAGTGGTCAGCGGCGTAATGAAGATAAACTGTCGAAGGTGCTGCCGCCCTGACAGCTCCAGGAGCAGATCCAGAGAGATTCTCCGATTGTGCATGTCCTACGCAGGAAATGAAGGAGATTCATTAATGAAAGCGACTGAAAGCCACGGTCGAGTAAAGCTACAAACTGTGTGTGCGCTCCAGATCGCAGTGTGTGTATGTCTGACATCTCTGCGCGCTCACCATGTAGACGTCAAACTCATCGAGGCATCTGAAGGGTGACTCGGTGATCTCCCACAGGGAGAGCATGAAGCAGACGGTGGAGAAGGAGCGTTCGCCACCGGAGAGGGACCTCATGTCACTCACGTCATCATCCTCCCTGCCAGGAGGATTTACCTTTACGTGTGCAAGAAGAGAAGGTTTGTGTATTACTTGTATTGAGTTAAACAAAAAAAAAAAAGTTTCTGCCAGTAGCAGGTTTCAGTTATTTGTTTAAGGATTTTGGGTAGATTTTTTGAGTAGAGACAGGAAATGAGGAGAGAGAGAGGAGGGATGGACTCGAACCGGGGCTGTTAAGTTTACATGGTCAGCATCTTTGTCCACCAGGACGCCTGAGCAGGTTCCAGTTTGATGCATTCATGTGAAAATGTAAATCATCTTCCTTCAAGATTTCCCAATTTAACTGTAGTTTAGTTTGTCACCTTTCAGAATAAAACACAGCCTCTTTATTCAATATGATAGCTGCAATAAAACAGCTCAGTAATTCTAATTCTTGCCTTTATGGTAACTGCTAAACAAAACAAAAACACAATGATCATGTGACACGGAAAACGCTGTAAAACAAAACAGGCGACAAACTTTCAATGCATTTCCTAAAAATAACTGGTGAACACACATACCGAGATTGAGAGTGTTTCATTGTTGTGGTCAAAAATCATGGAGCCACAGCAGTTCATCTTTATCAGGAAGTTATTGAAGTACAACTTGCATCTCACAGAGAGTGACCTTCAGGAGGAAGAGGAGGAAAGCATCAGGCAAAAGCAGGATTTACTGTATCTCGTCCAATTAAACGTTATAATAATGTATTTATGAGTTGTTTTTTTGAACCCACTGGACTGTTATTTACCTACGCATTATTTTGTATCTGTTCTGCCGGTCTGACATGATGTTATCGAGCCGATCGATGAATTTCCGCAGATCTCTGACTTGGTTGGTTTTCTCTCTGTAGAGAGCGAGGGCCTCGGCGTACTCCCTAATGAGGGCAGAGGGAAGAAATTGGCACAGTTTAAAGATTTTTCTGATTCCTGCCTTCAGTGTGCACATGTAAAACGAGGACAGAGGATGATTTAGTGATGGCCAAAGGGTAGATTGGATTGAGGTATTTAAAAAAAAAAAAAAATGTCGGTGGCAGAAGTAATCTCATTGGATGAGTTGAACCTCACTGGCGAGAATTTTGTCTGACTAGTAAACCAGTCTAGAGGGAGAGAAGGACACTTGGTTCAGTAAAGTAGGACTGCAATTAAAGTTTTAATATATTTTCAATAAATTGTTAATCTGACAATTATTTTTAGATTAATATAATTTAGTGTATGGAATGTCCTGTGTCCTGAGAGCCTGAGGTGATGAAAACGTAAAGATATTCATTCAACAATGATATAAAACAGAGAAAACCAGCAAATATTAACATTTGAGAAGCTGGAATTTATTGTTTTTGCTTAATTAAACCATTTTAACAATTAATCAATTCAAAATTGTTGCTGATAATTTTCAACAATTGTCTCAGCTCTAGGATAAAGCAGTTATTTAAAGATCCCTTGCAGTCATGTTTGAAGACATTAAAAAAAAAAAAAATCCTCTGCTCAAAGTAATAAATTGAGTTTCCTTAAAATGACATTTCCTCTTTCTCCCTCATTTAAAAATCCAGAGTCTGCAAATATTGTTCATTTTAAAAGCTGAACTGAGGGATGAAAGATGTCTCCTACTTCACTGAAAAGTCCATTTTCACTGTATGTGCACTGGAGGCTTTTATAAATTGTATACTGGACCATGATTGGCTCCAGACTAGTTGTGATGTGACTGTAAACCCACCTGTTAAACTCAGATTTTCAGTTTCCCCTTCAGCGGATGAAAGTGAAAACAGCCTCCTAGTGTCAAACTCTACATCATTCAACTGAAGTAACACGAAGCAAAACACATTTCTGACTGGAGGGAGACTTTAAGTTTATATTTTCTGTATAGATCTGCTTCTTTGGCTCCATCCGCTCTGTCTCTGGGGAATGCAACTAAGATTCAACCACTGTGAAAGTTTTTTTTTTTTTGGAAAGCTTGTGATTTCTCACCTGACCACCTGCTCCTGCTCACCATAGTTGCTCTCGTACACTCTGATCTTATTCTTCAGCCGAGTGATTTCTATGTCGATCTTCTTGGTGCTGCTGGTCACCTGCTGCCGTTCGGGGCTGATCTTAGTGGCTTTGGCCAGATATTCCTGTCATCACATGTGATATCTGATGAAAAGCTGGGAACTCTGAATTTTTGCTAGAGACAGCTGCAGTACTCTCTTTGATCATCTCTCTAAATCATCTCTTTGATCGAGTTTTCTTACTGTTAGCTGATCTGGATAGCTTAATGTAGCCTAAATGCTACAACTGGACATTTACATGACCAAAAATTATATCCCTGAGGTAAATGTAACAACTAAAGATGACCTAATGAGCAACTTACATTAGCACAGCTCTTGTCAAACATGTTATTGTTACCTGTAACTCGTCTTCTTTTGAGGAAAGTTCACTTTTCATAGCTTGGATGTTGTCTTCATGAATCTTCAGTTTGTGTTCGAAGATCTTAAGGTTTCGTTCATGTCTTCCACACTCCGCCTCTAACTTCAGATGCTCATCCTTTGAGCAAACAACAAACAAATAATAATCAATATCACCATCTCCACTTCTGGTGGAAGGTGTGAGATTAAACTACATCTTTACAAAATTACTTCACGACACCGGAAATGATTATTCAAGAGAAAAATAACGTTGTCAATTTAAAATGCTTTACATTCAAACAATTCACACATCGCAAACGTTTTAAAAAGCAGAGGATGGAACAGTGGCGTCAAAACCACAGAAACCAGCCAGCAACAGCAGTGAAATGTTGCCTACACTCTTCTGGTTTCTGACACTATTTTTAGACTCTGAACAAAGTGACATGACAATGCAGTGGTGTACCTTCAACGGCTCCATGTCCTCAGAGAGCTGATCAATTCGTTCTCTAACAGACGAATACTTGGAGTCTGCGTCTTCTGCCATTTTTCGATACTTGTCGAATTCTGTCTTTGCTTCATGAACCGTTTGCTTTTCTGCCTCGATTTTCTGTTGGTTCTCTGCAGCGACTTCTTCCTGCAACGTTTGAAGATTTGAAAATATTACACCTTCAAAAAAAATGACAGTGGGATTTATGTCTGTTTTGAAAGGGTGCAAATAAAAAGTAAATGATCACCAAGGAGTTGATGTCATCAATCTGCTCGTCCCCAACAGTCTCCAGCTCAGTTATCGTTGCTTTAACTTCATTCACAGATACCTGCATTGAAAACATAAACAAAGAGCAAATTAAATCACACACTACCTCCTTTTTCTTTACTCTTAAGTTGGACCGTGTTCTTCACACTTTAAAAGAGTACGGTTCACTGACCAGAGTCTTCTTCAGGGTCATGATGGTGTTGTTCAGCTTGCTCTCCATGGTCAGGATGTCTTCGCTCACAGAGGTCACGTGGAGCTGAAACCTGGACAGCTGAGCCTGGTGATTCTCCAGGTCTGAATCCAACATACTGTGACAGGCAGGATCGATTATTATCTCCAATCAAAACATCACTCAGCTGTAAATTTACCTTGTTTCTAAAAAAAACTTATGATAATGAAAATAAAGTTTCCAAAAAAAACAAAAAACTGATGTTAGATCACTAGGTCCCATTTAATGCCATGATGAGAGGAGTCCATTTGAATAACCCACTGATGGGTTTTTGCATTCACATCCTAATGTTTTAAAAATTGCTTTTTAGATTTCCTATTATAAATATTTTTGTCTAGTCTTTTGTTGGTCCTCATATCATGACAATGAAATGAAAAAAATACAAAATCATTCACTATTCGAAACAAGGCAATAGATGACAAGGCACAAGATGCCCAATTTTCATTTCCGCTTGACATAAAAGAGGGTACAGCAATAAAAAAACATCATACTTTCGGTTTGAATATTTCACTCAGTGTAAGTATCAAATGGTGTCATTGAAGCATGAGGACAGGAAAACACAGACTACTGTACACAAGACAATGTTGATAATGTCAACGGTGTCTTTTAACTCAAAATCATCTAATTTTTAAATGTTATGGAAAAGTCGTTTTGACACAATTAAACATAATCTCTTTGCTGCCTTTTGTTCCCAGCTTATTTTATCGTCGTGAAAGCTTATCTACCTTATTTCAGTCTCGAGATCCCCACCGAGAAACTTTGCCATGCTGAAGTCAGAGGTGTAATAACGGTTCGGGTACACCTGATCTCCCTCAGCAGTGAAGGCCTCACGGCAGTTTTTGGGCGGCCAGCCTTGCTGCATGACCCTCCTCGCTCTTTCTTTTTCCTGCAATCCAACATGAAGAAGAGGTTCGACTGATTGAGGGTGAAATGAAAAATAACTGTGACATCACTCCTGCAACAATCATACATGCAAAACCTGTCTATGTGAGACACTAACTTTAATGATCAGAATCGATTCTATCCCTCTCATATCAATAAGGCAGTTGATGATGACTGGGCTGGTTGCTGTGATTATGTCCAGTACAGCTGGGTATTCTGGATGACACGCCTTCCTACAAACGGCAAAGTAGAAAAACAAAATGTAGCTTTAAAACATGTCAAAAAATGTGACACAAAAAAAGTGAACAAATCACAAAAGCTGCAGCTGCTGACCGTCCATGAATGTTGTAAACTTTTTCAGAGAAAGGACTGACGATGATCTGTGGCCTGTTGCCCCTCGGATAAAAGCGAGACATGAGCTCCTGAAGGACCGCCTCGTCCTTGTAATTGTCACAGCAGAAAGCCTTCATGAAGCTCCGCAGACAGCACTCCACCGCCACAGCTAACGCGGGATCCTTCAAACTGATGCACGCCCCTGAGAGCAAACACAGACTGTCAACTGAAATATGTACAATTGAAACAACTGAATTTTCTGCTTCACTTAAAATGATCAATTAAATGCATTTAAATGCAGATCATTCAGTCAAAAATGATCTGCATTGTAGTTTTTAAAGGATAGTAAGTCATTTAATTCCTCTGCTGATTAAATGACACTTTTACAGGTGACTAAGTTTAAACAAATAAATCAACATTTGAGAAATACATTATTTGCATTCTTACTGAGACTTAGATGAGAAGATCGATACCACTCTGAGAATGATATCGATCTTCTCGTCTCACTCTTGACAGGGAGGCAATAAATAATAAAGTCACCTATTGGACCAACAGGTCTCTTGACAAAGCGTCCCGTTGCATAAGCCTCAGCGATAGAGCCCAACAGGTCGGGCACATGATCTCCGAATCTTTTCAGCTTGTTTGATCGACTGGCGAGGAGCTGATTCTTCCTCTTCAGTTTGGACTCGTAGGCAACCTGGATATTCCTTTCTTCCAGTCTAGTCAATATAAACAGAGCTTAATCGTGAGATTTCACTGGAGTGCAGGGAAACTGGGCTCCGACTCATACGACACTCCTCCTTAACGGTATATTTATGAGAAAGAAAATATAAATTCTCGTACCTCAGTTTGTCCTGTTCTTCCTTTCCTTTGAAAAGAGCCTGATGGTTGTTTTTAATCTCCTGATTTAGCTGTGAACACTGATCGTCAAGCTCTGCAAGCTGCTCTTTCAGACGGGATAACGTCTTCTGTCGTTTCATATATTGTGTCTCTCCCTCACTGTTCAGGCTCCCACTGAAATACAGTACATACAATTAATCTATAACACATCAGAAATATATTGGAGGATATAAATTCTTATCAAATGTAATGAAGACTTCCTTTATAGTTGTTTTTTTTTTTACATTTCTTCTCTCCCACCTTGTTTTTGCCTTGTTAATTTTCTCCAGGAGAAGATTTTGCTCCTGCTCTGACTGTTTGAGTTTGTTCAGAGCCCGAAAGTAAACAAGCTATGGAAGAAGATAGATATGTCACCATAACCGATATATAACTCATGTGCACTTGACATATTAAGAAATAAATTGAGTTTTGAAGAGACACAGGTCCAGCTTGTCATATTTGTACATTTTGTATTACCTCCTGTTCCTTGTGAGCTTTCCTAATGACCTTCACTTGCTCTTTCATCTTGAGATTGTCCTCTGATAGTGATTCTTGTTCTTCTCTTAGACTGTCAATTCTGCTTTTGATGCACTGAAGTGTTTTATCTACTTGTATGACCTTAGTCTGTGTGAAAGATCAGAGAAAGAGTGAATGTACCTTCACAGGCAACGCCTAAAATAATTTACTTGCACGCTAGATCTTTTTTTTTTTCTTTCCGGTGGAGGAGACCTCCTGGTGGTGATAGTTCGTAAACAGACTTGTATATATATATATTTAACAGGAGATAAACATTTATGACTCACCTGACAGAGCTGAAGGTTGTATTGATGTGTGTAATTATTCTCTTCCTTTTCAATGTCCTCCTTCAATTGTTGTACCAACTGTTCCTTCTCTCTGACCTGAAAGTGATTAAAAAAAAAAAGTGACCTTGATCGTGTTCGAGTGCATTATGCAACTGATTGAAAATTGTGTGCTCAAAGGCAGTTTCAGGCAAAACATTCTTTCACTTTTCAAAAGGTTTTTTCTTCTTTTTCTTTCCCTTTTTCCCCTAATATTTGATAAAAAAAATCCTCATTTTTAAGAAATTCAAAAAGCAGCAGATAGTAGACTTACTAAAATGTACCATATCTAACCAAATCTTACCAAACACCATGCCATTGTTTTCTTCAGGTTCTCCAAAACCTCCTTCATCTCACTGAAGGACGACAAATTTTCATATCGTTCTTTCCTCTGTAGAAACTCTTGCTTCAGGTCCTTGAGACACTGAAAACAAACATTTGAACTGGTTTGTTTTACTTGAGGCAAGCTGAATACATGTTGCATTATTCACAAACGTATCAGTACCAAGAAAAAAGCACATGTAAGCAAATGTTAATATCAGGGCTGTAACTAATGATTATTTTCATTATCGATTAATCTGCTGATTATTTTCTTGAGTGAAAAATGCCAGTTTTAATTTTGCAGTTTCAAAGGCGACGTCCTCAGACTTTTTGTTTAGTCTGCAGTTCAGATCATTTTCAGGTTACTGTCATGTTTGAAAAAGAAAAGCATTAAATCATCACATTTGAAAACCTGAAACCAGCAATTTTTTTAGCATTTTTGCTTGAAAAATGACTAAATTGATTAATTGATTATCAAAATAGTTGCTGATTAATTTTATGTCGATCGACTATTACATTAATAGTTGCAACTCTAATGAACATTTCATTAGATTTTCTTGGTTGTTGATATCAAGAATTTGTCAGTAAATTTAAGTGTGCAGGCTACAGCCTTGATATGGAAAAACCTGATGGGATAAATCAATGGTAAGAAGTTTGTGTATTAAATATTTTACCTCCTCTTGTCTCTCAACCTGCTGCCGTGTGACTGTCTTAGTGTGTTTGATGTGGATGTAATCCCTCTTCATCTGTTCAAGCAGAGTTGCTTTCATGAAGAACTACAAATTAAATAGGCAGATAAGAGGGAGGAAACCAAAACATTCACTTAAAAAAATGTTCTATGATCATATTAACTTCTTTCAATACAGGTTGAATCTTAAATTTCCGAGCTAACAATGAACATGGTGGTGTTGTACCTTATACTTGTCCGCTTCACTTTTTGAATGCAGGAACTGTTTACTCATTTCTTGGTTGAGAATGGACACTGGATTATCCAGCTGGAATACACAAAACAAAAATAATGACAACGTTTCAAAAGGGCAGAAAAGATTATTAGTGCATCCACTGGAAGTACTTTTACCAGCTTGACAGTAAATACCTGGATATTGAAGTGGTCCAAAATGGCCGTCAGTTCCTCCTTCTTGTTTGAGATGAGTTGCCCTAAAATACAAGTTAGAAGTAGTGAGGTTCATACCTCTGTTGTCCTGAAAAAGATAATCATTAAAGTTGCATAATACTCTTTACATTTCATTTGATGCACAACAGCAACACAGCCAGCATCTCTCTGACAGAGATCATACGGTTGGTTGAACACATTTCTTAGACTGAAACGTTATCTTGCTGCCCAAGTTTAGGAGCAAACTTTTCAGCGTGCTCATTCAGTAACTGGCATGCTGGTAAAGTGCAGTTTAAGATCTTTTTATTTATAAAATAACCTAGTGACATTTACAACACATGAAAGACATCAGTCCAGCTGTGAATGTAAATATAAGATACAGACGGCGTGATGTGAAACAGTGCCATGCATATAAAATGCACACATGCGAGTTTATAGAGGAAAATTCCTAACCAAGAGTAAAGAATGTATACATCTTAGGCGAAAGGTCTGATTAAAATACTTTGTCTTCACTCCCAAGTGAGTCACCCTGGCATGAAGAATATCTGTAATTCAGCAAAGTCACCTGATTTACTCCTCAGCCTGCAGGTCCGACATCCATCAACTGAGATCCGATGCTGGATGGAGATGCAGTCACCGTAGATGTCCCTTTTATAAGCGTCTGGTCCTCTGTTTCTCAGTTTCACTGTTATATCTGCGGTACTAAAGAGCAAACTATACTGTGAGAGCATTCTAGTAGAAATACCTTGCTGGTGAAGAGATTAAAGCATTTCCAACAACATTAATAAGGATACACATTGATTTGTCATTGAGGACTGGGTTTGATTGATTGTCGACTCTTACTTACTTTTCACCGAACTTCACAAAATCCTTCAGTGACACTCCTCTGTTTGTGACAGTGGCCTTTCCACCGAGGCCCACAATCAAAGCTGTCAGGATGGCACTTTTTCCACCTGAGAATGAAATCGGGAAACAACATAGACGAGAGATTAAATCACTGCATGGAAAACTTACCGCAGACATATCGCAGGTAGAACTAAAGAATGTATGCAAATAAACACAAATCACGTATCCGCAGGAAATACATTAGGAGGGCTGGCTTTGAATAAACAAATTCTTAGTCCTGTGTTGTAAAGAGTGGTGTAACTTCTTTCCATAGATAATTAACTGCTTTAATTTAAAAATCCGTAAATTGGATTTTTCACTGTTATTTTCACTCTACAGATGAATTAAGTCATGCAAACGCATCTTTTTAAGTCTCCCTCCACTCAAAATTGTGTTTTGCTTATTGTTACCTCACTTAGATGTTTGACCTTCACACTAGAAGGTTGTTTTCACATATATCTGCTAAAGGGGGGGGGGGGGTCTGTCTCTCTATGTTCACCCTCTGAGTTTAAGATGTGTATATAAGATGTGAATTCTGTAAGATCACAACCAGTTTGGAAGCCATTCTTGGTCCAATATGTAACTTACTCTAGTGCGATGTGGAAACCAGAAACCTCCAGTGCACATACACATCATATGTCCAGCAGTTAAAAAGAAAAGAAAATTGCTTTGGTATTCATAATTTGTAGATTTTTAACGACTTAATAACTACTTAAAAACCCTATCAGATACAAATTATTGCAAGCAGAGTATTTATATATGTCTTAAATCATGTTTGGAGGGGATCTTTAAAATCTAGTGTCTTTTAAAAAACAAAGCATATCTTTGAATATTACCACAAATGTCACTGTCATTATCAAGAAATCACTAACGACTTGTAGCTCATTCCCAATAAAAAGACCAAATAACAAAACAATCATTAAAAATGTCTTATTTAGACAAAACCCTAATAAATCAAATAATCTCCTAATAATATACTGAGGAGATAACCCTAATTCGGTGCCCTACATTCTAACTACTTTTGTGCATTTTAAACACTATAATAACGATCTTAGTTTAAAAATGACAGCCCAGATATTTATGTATAATTAAGAAATAAAATCCAATTTGTTTGATTGTTTAACAAACAAAAATGGATGATCAAGTTGCCTCTTTTTGGTTTTATAGAGTAACATACTGCATATATGGATTTGCTTGTCACCCCGGACGGGTTGGAATGTGTTAAACATACAAGCCAAAGTCAACAGCAGGTTACATGACATTAACATATCCGGTTCTTACTTCCATTGTTGCCGACGATGAAGTTCACATGGGGCCCAAACTGGAACGGACCGAGCAAATAGTGACACATGAAATTCTTGACAGTGATGCTTTCAATGAGGCCGATGTCTCCCTAAAAATACATGCAGCAAATATTAGACACCCGTTAATGAGCTGCTGAGGAGCAAAGACAAAGGATTTGTGCTTTATAGGGAAATGACTCACCGTGTGAGTGAATTTGTTGGAAGATGGTTCCTGATAGTTTCTATCATCTGGTGCATCTTCCAGACCCCCAACTGTTACTCTACGGCTCTTAACAGTTGTCGGGTCACTGATCACTTTACCTTTCCTTTTACTCATTGTGAAACAAGTCACTGAAAATACAGTTAACAGGAAGGTGCAAATGAAACAGAAGAGCAACGTCAGTAACCATATACATATTTCCTTTACTCTAGGGCTGCAACTATTTTCTTTACCTGCTAATTATTTTCTTGATTAATTCATAATTGTATAGACCATGAAATGTAAAAGAAATTGTTAAAAAATGTTCTTTTCCCCACCTAACAGTCCAAAACCCATTTGCAATCATACAAAATAGAATAAAAAGGACATTTTCAAATATGAGAAACTGGAACCAATGAACATTTGGCCTTAATCGTTGATCAAAATAATTTGCCGATTCATTTTCTGTTGATCAACTTATCCTTTCAGCTGTACTTAACTCAAAAACAGACTTTCTATGAGTCAGTCTTGACAGGCTTTGTATCAGATTTTTTTGGCAATGAAAAACTTGCAGACTTTTCTTTTGTAAAAACCACTAAGCGTCTTTTTGAATTATGCCAAGTGTGTCAACAACTTTTATTTATGTTCATTGTTCCGTGCTGTCTAAGCACGCTCTACTAGTTCCTTCCTTTTTGAGTGATACTTTTGAAATGCAGTCCGGGTTGTGTCTGCTATTTTGAGAGGCGTAGAAAGGTGACGTCAGAGCTACTGCAGGGTAATATTTGAAGATACTGAATAGCTATAAATAATGCAATTGCAAAAACTGGTTTCCTAAAGAGTGAAAATGTGAAAAAAAGAGAGATTTTAACCTTTTGACTTCAAGCCAGGAAGCCACATGCTGAAACCAGCAGGCTCAGCAACAACAGCAACAGGTGTTATTATGCAACACAGCTCTGCAGATAAGCATTTACTCCAAGTTTTGGGTTTCCAAATGTTAGTACTGATTCGTACTAAGATTGAGATTCATTAGGGATATATAAACCTATTTCAAAAAGTTTTGTTTATGTAGATGGATATGCAACATGAAGGCTGCAGCTCTAAATGACTCTCAGTGAGACAATCTGTCTGAATAATAGATATCCCAGACAAATTACGGCATATCTATCATTCAAAATCCACTAAACACGCAGTCTTTTCCCCGCCAGTCAGCAGAATTTTAGAAAACCCTCAGATCAGTGACGAAACGTTTTCAAGACAACACACATAAGTCCAGAGCTACAGCCTAAAGCAACATGTAAATACAAAACAAACTCTGGTATACTCTTTTAGCACTTTGGATCACAAATATGATAAAACTGATTATAGACTTCGCCTACCATTGTGCGATTGCCTGTGTGTGCAGCCTGCAAAAATAACATGGTCATACAGGCAGCAACGTTTTAAGACTTCCTGGTCGGAGTGTTGTGAAGTGAACTGCAACACTCTTGTCACTTGTGGGGTGACTTCACTTGCAAACACGGAACACAGGACGCGCTGCGTGATTGGCTCGCCGCCCACCTGTGTATGCCTCCAATATCAAATGCTCCTCTTTTTCAATTAAATGTATGCTTACAAGAAGCCTTACATCGTCCGACATTTGCAGTGTAGCTGCACTATGACAACAACTATTCAAAATGTTACGCTTGATGTCCTGCATGTAGGTATTTTTCAAAACGCTCAAAGGAAGACGCGCGCAATCAAAACCTTTAAAAACACGTGTGAGTACCCGCCCCTCATCTCCTGCCATTGAACCACAACATGAGATGTGTCGCCTGTGTCAAACACGGTGAGAAAATACAAAGCGATTCGTGTTTTAGTTTGTAATAATCTGCAAACCGTCACCAACCAAAAGGAAATCTGATAGGCTCCGAATTTTTTCCAAGTCTGTCTTAAAACAACAGTCAGGTGTCCATATGAACACTGAAAGAGGTTTTCCTCGCTGTAATCATTCCTCCTGTTCATACTGGCTGTTAAAAGAAGCCCCTTCAAATGTGCATTCAATGTAAGTGATTGGGGGGCAAAATCCACAGTGTGTCCACACAGTTATTTTGGGCAAAAATGCATTTAAAAGTTTATATGAGGCTTCAGCAGTCTGAGTTAGTCACATCAAGTGGATATCTGCCACATTTACAGTCTTTTTAGCATCAAATTCCCTCTTTGTGTTTCCACAGACAGTGTTTCCCTGTTGAGCTGTGGTGGAAGTATAGCAACAAAAAGAGGAACTCTGGCACTAAAAAGACTGTAACATTGAGAGGTGTTTACATGATTTTTCCAATTTGGATGGCTGGAGGTTCATATTAGCGTCATAGAAACTTTTAAATGCATTTTGACTCCCATCAGTTATATTGTAAGTGCATTACGAATGGATCTTCTAATGGTCAATATGAACAGGAGGAATGATAATGGAAAGAAAAACCTGTTTAGGTATTAATTTGTTTAAGTTGTTTAAAGACAGACTTGAAAAGTTGTGATACCGTCCTTTTAAGAGGGCCGTGTAGCCCTCTGTTAAATGCACCTGAGAAACTATGGGATATTTTGTTTTAATTAGTTACCATTTATTTTGCATTGGGAGTTAAGTTGCACTTAACAATTTATAGAATCTTTAGTAAATTTCCAGAGTAATTTACATGACATCAGGATTGTTTTACATAAGTATTTAGCCTAAGTAGGCCTATGTTCTGGAGTAAGACCACTGTTAGCTAAACTGTTTAGACCTATTCTTTACACCCTGGGTGTCGGACCCCCCCACAGAGTCACAAGACAAATTTGAGCGATCACGAGAGAATCCCAAAGTCAGGAAAATGAAACAGAAAAAGCTAAAAAAAAAAATTGTTTTATTCTGTATTCATCTGTTTGGTTTTCTTGTAAAATACAGGGTATCTTTAGTGGTTAAGGCCTATTCAAATTAAATGCTGTGAGAAGGCAAGACTGTTTGCTTGAAGTGCTCACAGTTTACAGAAAAGTGTCTGATAGGCCTCCTCTGTGCTGTAGACCACCATTTTTGTCCATATATGACTTAAAAACACGTCAATGAGCCACACTGGTCCTTCACCCTGATAAGTATGGGCATTAGTTTGTCACAACCTCTTGACTTTTTACTGAAATTCTTTGAGAAATTTACAATGTAGTACAAAGTCAAAAGGTTGTGATATGTAGCATAAGAAGCTAGTGAAGCACTGTGAAGAGAACAGCGTTTTAACTACTCTCTGGAGAATGAAAACGTGATCACTGTTAAGTGTTTGGGGCAGTTTTTTCAGTTTTTTTAACAAACTAACTTGCCCATACTCTTCAGGTGAAGGAACATGTCACCCAGTGCAATGGTGTGGCTCACTGTCATGTAAATGATGAATGAATGCTGACATTATTGAACCATAAAAGTTTTGTAAGAAATCTTGCACCTAAGTGAAGCATGAATTCTGGCTCATACATGTTAAAAATGTTGAAATGTTCAGCAAATGAACAGTGGATGGCACCAAATACCAATTGGATGAAGCTCATATTGTTTGGTTTTTTTTTTGTTAAAGCTATCAGAAGTGTTGATTCAACTCTCTGGCTTTTTTTAGGCCAAAACATTTATTTGTTTTGGGGGTTTTTTTTGTTTTGTTTTGTTTTGTTTTTTGTTTTTTTTTACATGCAATTGACCTGTCACGTCCCTGTCAGTCAATGTTGTTCAGGATTTTGACCACTCTTCCTCTTTGCAGATGCAGATTTCCTGTGTTTGGCATGTGTTCTAATGATTCATGAATTGGTTCCTGCTACCACATGATGCATTTGCAATTTTGTAACTAGAACAGCAAAAATTAGGCAGTGACTATCACATCTCTTTGTACAGTTAAAGTGAGGCAAATTATATCAGATATCTGTTATCATCACAATTTCAGTAGTAGTGGTTTTGGGAATAAAACAACCAGACGGTCACTGCCTTAAGAAGAAAAGTCTCAAATATTCTGATAACATTTCAAAACAAGAAAAAGTCATTTACCAAAAAAAGTGTCATCGCAACTAGATTCTTGCAATTACTGACAGAAAGTCACTTAATGGGACATTTACCAAAACATACTAATTTTGTGGAGTAGTCAGTGGCTTTAATTTATAGATAGGAAGTATACATTTTTGAAGTTGTAGTGCTGACTTTTTTTGATAGGACAATGTAAATTAACCCCATTTTGTGCTTTCATGTATTATCATTTATGTATGAGTCTCGTAGCTAAGAGTCTATTTTTCTCAACGATAAATACCTGACTGTGTTTACAGACTCTTCTGCCCATGTGGATTTAAAAAATTAGTCTGTCTGCTGATAGAATCTATCTACAGTGTGTGTGTGTGTGTGTGTGTGTGTGTGTGCGTATACATATATAATAATATGCACTTTGAAAAATGGTTTAAAATGTTTTTTATTGTGCAGCAGATGGTGGAGTTAAGTGTGTGGTTAAACACCCTCTCGGGTTCTGAAATGTCACTTGGATTTGTCTTCCAGAAAAATAGACACTATGCTCTTTTCCATAATAACCACATGACTGTAAACAATGACATAAGTTTAACTTTTCCAATTCAGCTTTTATGTGAAAATTGTAAGTTAGTTTTTTAGCCCAGTCAATTGGTTTTGGAAACACGTAAAGTTGGCCTATAGTGCAGAAAATTAGCAGTGCCTATTCAAGGCTCAATAAATATACTCTTCCCTTCACAATGCCCTCTGTATAGATAAATAAAAAATATGTGCTTTATTTTTCATGGTCAACAATTACACAATGCCAAATACCTTTTTTCTTTTTTTTAACCATCTTTTTAACCATCTACATCTTTGTTCCAAAAAAGCTGTTTGATCATAGTGGCTGCTGGAGAATGTATTGAGCTGTGCCCTATAAAAGCTGCTTCTTTACCTCATGCCATATCCTCAAACTATGCCCCCTTTGTAGAGGGTTAAGGTTGGAGTGGGTTTGTTTTGATGCACATGGTCTGCATGCAACAGCTAGACTAAACTGAGCAACTAGTGATGTATTTAAAAGTAGTGGCATTACCTCTGAAGTGCTTTTTAATAATTGATTTGAAGGCCTGTTTTGCTTTACATTAATATATTCCTTTGTTCATTTTTGCAGGTATATTTGAGCTCTGAGCTTCACAATGTGTTCGATTCCTGGGCTTCCAACACCAGGATCAGATGTACCTGTTCTCATCACGAGGGTAAACCTAAACCCCAATTGTGGTCTTGTAGAACTATGGGTTAACATGGATGATGGAAGGAAGCATGTTTATGAGAAAATGAGAGAGGAAATTCAGATTCCTAAGAGGAAGTTTTGTGGATCAGAAGGAAAACCAGGGGACCTTTGTCTAGTCTGCATCAGTGACACCTGGCATAGAGCTCGAATTGTATCAATTCAAAGTGAAACCTCCAATGTTTTTCTAATTGACCAGGGACAGCCCCATATTGCCACAAGTGAAGCTTTAGCAAGGGGCCAGAGTGACAGTTTTCTCCTTCCTCCTGAAATTGAATCATGCATACTCGCAAATGTCATCTCCCTTGAGAATAACTGGCCTGAAAGAGCCACAAAGTTTTTGAAGTCTCTGCCTGGCAAGAAGTTTAAGGGGCTGGTTCAACATGTGCTGATGCCAGACAGGACAATTCTCCTTGATATACCAGTTATTTCCAAGCACATGTGTAAACTTGGAGTTGCAAAGAAGATCCCAGTGGGCGAGTTTAAATGCCTTGTACTTAAATGTCTACATTTACCTAAAGGAGATGCTTCTGAGGCCTACCGTATAACACAGGAACAGAATCTGAATGTTAGTTGCCAACTTGAGAAACATGACCAATACTTTTACCCAGAACTCTTAACTGACACATTTGAAACTGTTAATGTGACAGAGGTAATTGATCCACAGAACATTTTTTGCAAACTTCTGATTTTTTCCAAGGCAGTTAAAATATTATCAGAACAGGTCCACCAACACTATGAAGAAACTTCAGATTTTGGAGAGGCACAACCACAGACCAGCGGGGATCCATGTGCTGCTAAAGGAGTAAACGGCAGATGGCATCGCTCGTTACTAAAGCAGAACATTGTGACTAGCGATGGTGTTGTAGAAGTCTTGCATGTGGATGAAGGAAAAACTGAATTTGTCCCAGTTGGAGACATCAGACCACTGCATGGAAAATTCCTGAGAATGCCAGTGGTCACATATCTCTGTTCTCTAGATGGAGTAAACGATAACGGCACAAGATGGACTACAAACCAGACTGAGTACCTGAAATCACTACTGCTGAATGAGACGGTTGTGGCTGGGTTTAACCACCACAAAATACCTCATGATGTCTATTATGTCACTCTCTATACAGCTAATGCTGCATGCATAAACAATTGCTTTTTAGAGAAGGCAGGATTTTTTCCACCTTGTAAGACTGAACAAGATTCAAATGTCCAGAACGACCCCATTGCATCATCATTTCTCAGTTCACTTGGGGATGAACAGTGTGTGGATTCCCAGGACAAAGTCAGCTTAAATGTTGATGCTTTAGAGGAAACCTTGCCATGTACCAAGAACCCACCAGTTAATCGCAGGGCAGATGAGATACAGACTTCTGGCCCCAATGTTCATCCTATCAAATGTATCTCTGAACATCCAGACCCTCTAATACACAACAATGGGCATCTTTCAACATGTTGCTCCTCTGAGGTGCAAGATACTCATCATGACGATGTGTTTACTGTAGGAAATTCTGTCAATGTAAAAGTATCTTGCATTGAAAGTCTACAAAAGTTCCGGTGTCAAGCAACTGAAAATGATGACTCTCTTAGTCTCCTTATGGAAGACCTGCAAACCCATTATGCCTCTGCCCACCCTCAGCCACTTGTTGAGTCCATCTTTGTCACCCATAATCCAGAAAACGGCATGTGGTATAGAGCAAAGATCATTGCAAGTCACCACTCCCCAGTAGTAGATGTGAAATTTATAGATTATGGTCAAACTCAAAAGGTCCCTCTGCGAGATGTGTTCCCTATTGACCCAGCTTTCTTAGGCGGAGTCGATGGGGCTTTTCAGTGTTGCCTATTCAATCTGAAGAATCCCACTAATTCCAATGCTGTCACTTGGACTGATGCTGCGCTAGAGTTTCAGAAGTTTGTGGATTCAGGTGCCTCTTCAAACATTGGATTGAAAAGTATTGTAAAGGCTAGAACATCTGATGAAGAAAGCCTGTCGGTTAATGTTGTAGATATTGAAACATCTTCTCAGAGTGCTTGCAAACAGCTGGCTCAGAAATGTGCACAGGCTGACAGTAAAGTCCTTCCTCTGGTCCCATCAGATGCATATAATTACTCCACACACAATATTGAGGTGGGTGGAAAAGAAAAAGTGTGGGTTACCTCTTCAGAGAATGTAAATCACTTCTACTGCCAGCTAGACAGGAACTCTCATTTGTTTGACAAAGTGATGGAAAATGTTAAGCAACTAATTTGCCAGCCACAGTGCACAGATCGCCTAATTGAACTCAACAGTGTTTGCTTTGCTAGGTACACTGATAATCAGTGGTACAGAGGTCAAGTGGTAGAAATGTCACCAAAACTTAAAGTGCATTTTGTGGACTATGGGGATACCCTTGCAGTGAATGAATCTGATATTTGCGCCTTCCCCTCTGATGCAAGTATTGCCATGTCTGTTCCTGTGCAGGCTGTTCCACTTGGACTGTTTGATGTCCCAGCCGAAGTACCACAGGAAATCAACCAGTGGTTTGCAGATAATGCCATTGGCCATAATTTTACCATTTCAGTAGTGGCAAAAGGGGCAAGAGGGAAGCTAATCGTTGAACTTTTTGATGGTTCCTTGAATGTAAATGGGAAGGTCAGAGAGAGCATAGCAAAGATAAAACAACAAAAGATGAATGGCCTAGTTCAGCAGACTGACCAGCAGAGTCCTAACAGCTCAAAACAGGCTAGTGTATCAGATGTTGACTGTTTAACTGAAGAGTTCATGAATATGTCACCATTAAGGGAGATGACAGAAAAAAGTAAAGGCCACAACAGCAATGGAATTTGTGCCAGAGATGAGCCAAAGATTCATTCACATTCCACAACTCTTGTCTCCGTACCAGAGGTTGAACATGAAAAGACTTTGGATGAAGGAAGAAAATCAACTTTGGATGTAATTCTTAAGGACAAAGAAACAGTGGTGGCAGAGACGTTCATACAAGGTGGCAACACTGACTCAGAAATGACACATCTTTCCCTTCCTTTGTACCCTAAGGGAATTGAGAACATATACATGTACAAGAGGCCAAATGTTTCACAAAACAAGACAGAGGAGGTATACGCTTCTTGCATTGTTGGACCCAATTACTTCTGGTGTCAGCGTGCCAACACTGAGAACCTGGACATAGTGTCAAGACTTGCTCAGGAGGTAGGACAGGCACAACAGGGCACAATGTTCCCCAAGACTTTGGATCCTGGTTGTCCATGCCTTGCTCTCTTTTCCAGCGACAACCAGTGGTATCGAGCTCAAGTCATTAGCAGAAATGACGATAAATTCAAGGTTGTGTTTGTTGACTATGGAAATGAGTCTGAAGTTGATATTAAGGATGTGAGAACATTGCCTCAGAGTCTGCTGGAGCAGGCTCCTCAGGCTTTTTTGTGCTCTTTGAATGGATTTGATGAGTCCAAGGGCTACTGGGATGACAAAGTTTATGATGACTTCTACAATTTCCTGGTTGATAAGCCACTCAGAGTGACAGTGTTTAATATGGAGGACCAATCAGAGATTGGAGTTCCTCAATATGCAGTGAAAACTGAGTGGGAAGATGTGGTTGTGAATAGCGTGATGCAGAAATACTGGAAACCATTTTCCACAGAACATGGTAAGAATGAAATTGTTCAAACAGCCACCTTCCTCCAAGGTATTCAAACTGAGTCCAACATGACACGCCTTAAAGAAAATGTGAATACTTATGTGTACAAGAAGCCAAACATTTCCAAAAACAAAACAGAGGATGTATACGCTTCATGTATTGTGGAACCCCATTTCTTCTGGTGTCAGTACGCCAACACAGAGAATCTCAGCAAAGTGGCAAGGCTTGCGCAGGAGGCAGGACAGGCAGAGCAGGACATGATGTTCTCAGAGACTCTTGGTCCTGGCAGTCCATGCCTTGCTCTGTTTTCCAGTGACAACCAGTGGTATCGAGCTCAAGTCATTCGCAGAAATGACGATAAATTCAAGGTTGTGTTTATTGACTATGGAAATGAGTCAGACGTTGACATCAAGAATGTGAGATCAGTGCCTCAGAGTCTGCTGGAGCAGGCTCCTCAGGCCTTTTTGTGCTCCTTGAATGGATTTGAAGAGTCCAAGGGCTCCTGGGATGACAAAGTTTATGATTACTTCTATAATCTCCTGGTTGATAAACCACTAAAAGTGTCAGTGTTCAACATGGAAGATCATTCAGAGATTGCAGTTCCTCAGTATGCAGTGGAAATTGAGTGCGAAGGAGTGATTGTAAATGCAGCAATGCAGGTATGCTGGAAACCAGTTGCCACAGAACATGTTAGGACAGAAAGCCCTGAAACAGAAACTTTCCTGCAAGATGGTCGAGTTGAGTCCAACATGAAACGCATTAATGTTTCCAAAGAAAATGTGAATACTTGTATATACAAGAAGCCAAACATTTCCAAAAACAAAACAGAGGAGGTATATGCCTCTTGTATTGTGGAACCCTGTTTCTTCTGGTGTCAGTACGCCAACACAGAGGATCTCGGCAAAGTGGCAAGGCTTGCGCAGGAAGCAGGACAGGCAGAGCAGGACATGATGTTCCCAGAAACTCTTTGTCCTGGCAGTCCATGCCTTGCTCTGTTTTCCAGTGACAACCAGTGGTATCGAGCTCAAGTCATTCGCAGAAATGAAGATAAAGTCAAGGTTGTGTTTATTGACTATGGAAATGAATCAGATGTTCACATCAAGAATGTGAGATCAGTGCCTCAGAGTCTGCTGGAGCAGGCTCCTCAGGCCTTTTTGTGCTCCTTGAATGGATTTGAAGAGTCCAAGGGCTCCTGGGATGACAAAGTTTATGATTACTTCTATAGTCTTCTGGTTGATAAACCACTAAAAGTGTCAGTGTTCAACATGGAAGATCATTCAGAAATTGCAGTTCCTCAGTATGCAGTGGAAATTGAGTGCGAGGGAGTGATTGTAAATACAGCAATGCAGGTATACCAGAAACCAGTCACCAAAGAATGTGTTATGACAGAAAGCCCTGAAACAGAAACTTTCCTCCAAGATGATCAAACTGAGTCCAACATGACACACAATGTTTCCAAAGTAAATGTGAATACTTGCATGTACAAGAAGCCAAATATTTCCAAGAACAAGATGGAGATGGTATACGCCTCTTGTATTGTGGAACCCCATTTCTTCTGGTGTCAGTACGCCAACACAGAGGATCTTGGCAAAGTGGCAAGGCTTGTGCAGGAAGCAGGACAGGCAGAACAGGACATGATGTTCCCAGAGACTCTTGGCCCTGGCAGTCCATGCCTTGCTCTGTTTTCCAGTGACAACCAGTGGTATCGAGCTCAAGTCATTCGCCGAAATGACGATAAATTCAATGTTGTGTTTATTGACTATGGAAATGAGTCAGACGTTGACATCAAGAATGTGAGATTAGTGCCTCAGAGTCTGTTGGAGCAGGCTCCTCAGGCCTTTCTGTGCTCCTTGAATGGATTTGAAGAGTCCAAGGGCTCCTGGGATGACAAAGTTTATGATGACTTCTACCATCTTCTGGTTGACAAACCACTAAAGGTGTCGGTGTTCAACATGGAAGATCATTCAGAGATTGCAGTTCCTCAGTATGCAGTGGAAATTGAGTGTGAGGGTGTGGTTGTGAGTACAGTGATGGAGAAATACTGGAAAGGATTTGCCACAGACTATGCCTTGGCAGAAAGTCTGGATACAGGTTAGTTGACCATACTTGGTGTCATGTTTTGAAATTTTGAGTCCTGTTGGAAACTTAGATTAACTAGATTTTTTAAAATTTCATTTGATCTCTTATCTTTAGTTGACCAGGATGAAATCAGGACCATGGATGAAAGTGTTGGGGTTTAAAATCATCAAAAAGCCATCGACTGAATGGTAGGACTTAACATGTTTTTCTCATCCAATTAGTCCTCTTCAAGGACAGTGGGAAATTTAATATGTCATGAGGGTTCTCCTACTACAGTAACAGCCTTTTCATTAATAGCAAACAACAATTACATTTTAGGAATGTAATTTTCATATGCAGGTATCACAAAGTCAATTCCCATAAAGGAGAATGCATGAAAGCACTTTTAAGTTTCATATTTTGTTATATAATGTTTTTTGTTTTTGTTTTTTCTTTCAGGACTGGATCCATATAAACTGCTGTGGAGAAAACATGTTGTGACAGTACAGTCAGACTTTTTTTAAACAGACTATAGTATGTTTGTTGTTTTACCATGTCTCCTTGTATTAATAAACGTACTTGTGTGGATAAATGAATCAGTGTAACATATTTGTTTTCATGGATTGTACATCTTTGAGCAGGCTGTGTTATTCTTGTCTTTTCAAAGGACCAGGGATGAACAGGCTTCTTTCTCTTCAGCCTTACACTATGTTGAGTTGTAAAGTCACTAGGCTCATGTTGAAATGAAAATGATGAAATGCAGGAAGGCTATCCATTATGATATTGAACCTTAAACCTGAAATACAATTCAGATATCGGGGAAATTTTTTCAGAAACAAAAGTGTTGAAGGTTCAAACAAAAAAAAATCCCTAGATGAGAAGGGACACTACAAAGAGAGATTTTAAAAGTTAGACAATGATGATTACATTTTTATAACATTTCTACCAATGACTGCCAAATCTCAAAATATTCTAATTCAGTAAGGACACAGCTGTTAATTTCTAGGAACAGTCAAACTAGAGAGAATGCGAGTGCACAGTATAAACACGTAAAGCTAGTTTTAAAAATGTTTTTGATATTCTTTTAGACATGTAGCCTAATATTTGTAAAATTTCCCAATCAACAATGTTGTCGGTCCAATGAGAGATTAACGTGTTTCTTTTTTTTTTTTTTTTTTTCTTCTTTTTTTTCTTTTTTTGGTCAGTGGGTTACAGATATTGTGCCAGGAAGTGTGGACTACAATGCATAACCGGCTACAGTGAAAAAAGGATCTTGTTCAATTCCACTTTTGAAACAGATCTCTGATCATTTGAGTTTTGGATTGATGTAGAGATGATTAAGGAAGTTGTATCATTCTACCATTCACAGTAGCTGACACACTTTTTTTGACACAAGTCTGACTGAAGTTCTTTTATCAATATTAATATTCATGTCAGATCCCATTTCTCATGATTAATGCATGTCTATCTTTGGCCACCCATTCATCAATAAAGAGTACAATCTTGAACTGTTGAGGGATTTATTGCCATCACAGTCTTTCAGATATTGCATTCCTTCATAATGCAAAGTCCTTACAATTATAACTCAGTCATAGATATCATTCTGGTCCAAAGGTGGTTTAGATTACTGTATAAAAAGGGGAAGGTTGAGTAAAGAGATTTCACATAGATGCCCCATGACCTCAACATTATACTCCTGCAAAACGTAGGCTGTATTTAAGCTTAGGTTGCTTCCAATGTCAAACATTTAAAAGTTTTAAGCTGAATTATTGATATTGCACTGCCTTTCAGTTTAAATAGATGAATTTAGGTGTTATGAGTCCACTGTTTTTTCCATCTCTCTTCATCCTCAGGCTAAATTTAGCCTAAAAGTCGCTAAACTCAAATTTAATTCACAAACTTTTAAAAACTGACTTAGTCTTTCACCATGATATTAAATGCTACTTTTCAAAGCCAATATAATTACTAAATTAAATTAGAGTGACTCATTTACTCACAAGAGATACACTCGGGTTTCATCTCGCTACAGCAGGTGGCAGCATTGCCGTTTACAAATGCAAATGAGGATTTGGCGCCATGTTGTGTTGGTCAATCGTTGCTAGGCAACCTCTGTCACGACATGTCAGAGTTGCACCAGGCAGCAGCAGCAGGGGATTTTGATCAAGTTGAGGAGATTTTGAGGCAAAATAAATGCAACCCTAATCAGAGAGACATCGACTGGAGCTACAAGACACCACTCCACTGGGCTGCAGCTAAAGGTAGAAGTGAAAATGTACAGTATCCTTTTTCCTGATACACGTAACATAAGTTACAGGTTTCAAATGTCGCTGGTATCACCACTCAAATGCTGTTTTTGTTGACTTCCGTTATAGAGTTAGCTTAATGGTCAGTAGAATAGGTGTTAAAAAGCTCTAAAATTGGACAGTTTCACACATTTCACGCACAAAGGGACCAAGTTAGTATTTTTATTATGGCAATTTACAATTTACAAATTACTCATTTTGTGCTTTCCAAATGACTAGAATTGAACATATTTGCTAGTTTTTTACTCTTGTGTCATGAGGTTTAAACCAAACTATTTGAAACAGTATACAGTAGCATCAGAAAACATCATTAACTTGTACTTAATGGACATTCAGTATTAGTCGTTTTATTAAAAGACTTGTCTGTAAATTTGCAAGTGATTCGTTCCAATCTTGTGTTTTGCATTGATTGAAAAATGTTAGACCTTCAACTATTAATGATTATTTTCATGATTGAGTCATTTTTTTTCATTTTGTTCAAGAAATGTCAGAAAATCTTGAAAAATGTTAATCACAAGTTCCCAATTTAAGTCTAATTTTGTCAGAGCAACAGTCCAAATGCCAAAGCTATTCAATTTAAAAAGGCATAAAACAGAGAAAAGGAGCAAATCCTCACATTGGAGAGATTGGAATCAGGGAATGATTGGTGTTTAGGCTTGATATATTACTTGATGAATTTTCTGTCCATCTACAAATTGATTAATCAGTTCACCTGTAATGAATATACCCTTAGCAAAAAGGTTTAAAAATCACTAAAAAATACATGTGTCACATCCTACTATGATGATTTTTTCACAGGACATACAGAAACAGTCAGGATCCTCATTGAGCACGGAGCCAGACCATGTCTGAGGACAGAGCATGGATGGACTCCTGCTCACTTTGCTGCAGAATCCGGTCGACTGGCTGTGCTGCGGCTTCTGCACTCTCTCCGTGCTCCCATAGACAAGGAGGACTGTAGTGGAGACAAACCAGTACGGATAGCCGAGATATATGGACACCAGGACTGTGTTCGGTTCCTTAAAAAGTATGAAATGAAGCCCAACAGTATTCCAATTCTTCCACTAATGGTGTTGTTATTCTGTGAATCATACTTCAATGATTTTCACATACTTTGATTGAACTTTTCTTTTAGATACACAGCTTTCCTTTTAAATACACAGCACAGTAACCATAAGCAGCAATTTTGATGATCAGTTAAATAAACAAATTTCCTTTTTCTGTATGCTGCAGAGCAGAGATTGAGTGCCAGGCCTACCGCAAGATGGCAGCCGAAAAAGGCATTTCAATGGATGACACAGATGAGGAGTGGGCAGAGCAGGGCAAAGAAAATGAAGAAAACAGGATCTGTGAGTGACATCACTGTAGACTTAAAGTTGTTAGTGTTTCAGTGGCGTTTAAGTGCTGTAGTACTAATGAAAAACGTGTAATATACTGAACAGTATTGCAAACCACATTTGACATTAAATTATAGTTTAATTTCAGTTTAGCAAAGAGTATAGAGTAAAGAGCGTATAATTTTGTCAAAAACACAGATCTACAGTACTAAACAAACATTACAACTCTGTACAGTTAGTTGTTTTTTTTTTACCTCCATCAAAATTAATAAACCAAAATAAACAACAACAAAAAAATCACGTTAGAGTAAATGTAGCTTAAGCTATTATCATTGGTTTTGTGTGTAAAATGTAGTTTGTTGTGATTTAAGAGTGCACGTGTTTTCACTTCTTCCATGTTGAGTCTAACTTTGTCGAGCTGCTTGCGGTGGATGCCAGAGTCTGGAGATCAGAAGGAGAAGGATGTGTAAGATGTATCAGTACTCAATGTTGTATTTTACATGAGTAAACCCAGATGTAGTGCACTTACTTTGTTTCTGAAACGATTCAGCAGTGCTTCACGCGTCTGTCAAAATTAGATTAAAACATTTTTAATGATGCTGTACTACCCGTTTGTGGTTAATACTTTTTCTATTTTTTACATAATAAACAATACCATTTCATAACTACACTTTTAACTTAGATGTAGTAAGTAAGTGTAATTAAGTTCCTTACTTGTTTTTCCCCCAGGCATGTGGTCAACAAAATGAACAAACCCTGCAAATGAAATTACAATGGTTACTGAGCAAGAAATACTTTGACTGGTCCAGATATTTAGTTGAAAGTTGAATTGACCATACCTGGAATGCGTTCAGCAGGGTAAAGGCGTAATTGACCGCAAAGGCTATGTCTCCATGTGTGAGGTCAAGAATTGTTACAGCAAATCCAAAAATCCATGTCCCACCAAAGATAGGAGTCAGAAGAATAACGGATCTCATGACCGTTTTGGCAGCTGTTTTTTCTTTTTCATTAGATTTTTGTATATTCTTAGGGTGATCCAAAAGCTTCATGATTACAACCAGCATGGAGAACACGTTGACAAAAATAATTATGCCAATTGGTATGAGAAATGTATGGATGGACCCTTTCATAAATCCTTTATAAACCAGCCAACAGGTCCTCCTGGAGAAGTACAAATCTTCGGCACCGCCATCATTGGCAATAAACGTGATAACAACGATAAGCAAAGGACACACATAGCCCAGGACTAAGGAGAACCTCAGGTAGTTCCTCTTGCTCAAATTATGGAAAGGGAAAACGGCTTTATGAAGAAGTGTGGTGCTCAGACACAACATCCAAAAGAACATGGAAAGATAACAGAAATGCTTCAACACTACAGAAGTCTTACACCAGATTTGATCTATTTTTTCTGGTGTAGAAGATGCTAAAAAACAGCAATCTGCAACCAGCAAACAAACAGAAATGTTTATGTGGGCAGTGTGCCGTAAATATAAACTATTTGTCTTAACTAAAGCACTCCAGACACTCATTTCTATCACAAGGCTGATAATGAGTGACACGATCGATACAGACAGTCCGACGTAGGTTATCTCAGTTATCCCAGGGATTGTTAGTGGTGTCTTTGACACTAGCATAGCAAATGAGGACAAATGGTGGCAAACACAGCGTCCCTCCTCAGAAGGACCCTCCCACTTGCACCCATACTCTGACCAGCTTCTTGTATTGTTGCACCAGTAGACACACAGTATCTTGGTGTTCGGAGCCCTTGGATTGGTTAACGCAAAGTCAATTGTAATCGTATCTCCAGCCGTTTGTTTTCCCTTAGTTGTTGCTGTCACAACAATGCTGTTAGGCTCGACAGTATCATTGTAAGGCAAATACTTCTCTAGTTGTCTCATCCCGGCTGTTTTTACACTGTTAGGGATTGAACTATGAAGAGAGACATTGACATTGAACACCTTGTTGGTACATTGTGAACCCTGTGTGCAATTTCTTTCCTCTACCTCTATATTTTTTTTTCTACTGGCAGTCGTGAAATTTGCCACCACAATTAACTGCTCAACAGAACTCAGATATCTCTCAGCCAGAGAGACATGTGACGAACTGCCTTCCCCTTCATTTGTCTTGAGATGCCCTGATTTTGTATTATCAGTTCCCCATGAGCTGCTAAGAGATTTTTCCAGCAAATTGCTGGATGACTCCAGAACATCCTGGAAAGAAGAAAGCTTGTTTTAATTTATTTTGATTTAAGTACAACATATTTGCTCAAAGTTAGAGAAAGTTTATATCCTGGTATAAAAAGGGAAAAAAAAGTTCATGGTCAAATTTAGTGAAAATAAGTCTATTTGAAAATACTGAATATTGGCATTATTGGCAGTTTAAAGTTATAATCCTGAAGAGTTCAGCCCAGGTTGATTTGGTGACACCTGTGGTTACTGGTGGTAGGTTTAATACTACAGCAAACACTTGAGCAGCCACTTTATCAGAAATACAACTGAAGAGCAGCAGTGGGATGCTGAGTTTGCATTAGTAATAATTTAATACAGTTCTGATATAATGTAAAGAGAGGACACTAAACAGTGAGGCTGTTACATGCATGCCTTGTTTGCTGTGAATCCCTATCATGTATGAAGGCAATTTGAATGCAGGACTCCGCCAATAACAATAAGAACTACTATATAAGAGGTGTAATTACATAATCTAAATATATTGAATGCCTGTTGTAGACAAAATGCTGCAGATAAATAGTTTCAACAAGACCAAGACTCTACAGCCATGCTAGAAGCCTTGTTAAGCTATACTTGTGGCGCTTTTCATGCACACATCAGCATGCTAACATTCTCATAATGATAATGCTAACGTGTAATGTTATAATGATTTGTCATTTCCATGTTAACATTTAAGTACAGCTGAGGTTGATGGGAATGTCTTTAGTTTTCTGGGTATTTGGTGGTAAACCCAAGTATTGGACAAGTTGAACTTTTGACCTGATGATGATAAAAGGTCAGGGATTCAAAGTTTTTACAATTCAATGTCTGAGGACCATAAATGTCGTTTCGCGATATTTCAATAAAAAACAAAAATGTCAATATCATGGTAGCGCTAGAGGAAAAGTCAGGGGAGCACCGAAGTCATTAGGGTTCATCCTGTGGGTATCATGAATATCGATGCAAAATTTAATGCCAATCCATCTAATTGTTAAGAAATTTTTCATTTGTTTGGACAAAGTCGTGGACTGACTGGCAGACGGACATTGCCATCCATGGAGCCATGTCATTAACATGGCTAAAAATTGGGTTTGATTTCATGAAAATCTTAAGGATTATAACTTTAAATGGAAAATGAAAGTAATTCTGTTTTTGAGTCCATATCGGTTGATCATCAGTAATAACATTCAATGAAGACAATCAAAGATTCGGTAATACTTACATTCACTGTCGATTCATTGTTTATGTGGTTTAGCTTGCTACTCATACTGACGAGTACTTCAACAGATGCATTCATATTGGCAAATGAGTTGATTTTGTCTGTGCTATTAGTGACATTCTGAAGACGGGAAAACACAATGGCAGCATTGTCAGCTAGCTCGCCAAGTCCAACGTCAGCAGTCTGTAACAACAGGGATGATTTATTGGTGATTAAATGTATCAAAATGTAAACCGTCAGTTATGACTTAGGATTTATTCGGTACAAAGCTATGGTCTTTCTCTCACAGTTGATTATAATTACTTCAGCTTCTGAATAGCAGGCTACCTTAATCTGTTATTTTATTTTCTGATAAGTAAGTTGTTTTGAGCCTCTTTTCTATCAAATCATGTAGATTTTACACAGAGTGACAGACTGAGTGACAGAGTGAAAATGTTAGAGATGTTTAAAGTTAGGCTTACAATTGCTCTTTCCAGCACATCGTGCACTTCCAGGTTCACACACGCTGACTCCACTGGTCCCCATATCCCCCTTGTAGGATTAAAATGATTGGTATTGACAGAAAATGAATCACATATGGTAATTGATTAATCGTTTTAGTCACTTTTTAAGCAAAAATGCCAACAATTCATTGGTTTCAGTTCTAATTGAATATTTGAAAGTTTTCTTCGTCTTCTGTGATGGTCTTTTGGACTGACATTTGGACAAAATAAGAAATTGTGAAAGCTTGGACATACTTTCTCATTCAAGAGAATGGGAGCATGTGTCCAAATTTTTGACTGGTACTGTAGGTCCAATGTTTTAGTTTTTGATTTAGGATTAATCAAAAAATAATCAGCAGATTATTCAATTAAACAAAATTACTGGTTGCAGCCCTACCTCTGATTTTCCTCGTTGCATTTCCTTTTTTTTTGTCCAGCTGCGTTCTTACATTGCAACACTGCAGTGTAGTTAGCTTTGGTTTCTTCCCACTCACCGTCAGCTTCACAGTAAGCATCATTTACTGTTTTGTAGAAGCAAAGTTAAGATCTATTAACAGCAGCATTACAGATTAATTGAAGACTCGATTTATCATTTATTCCACTCAAAATACAAAGTTAACTTCAGGATAACAAGAAGTTAGATGATCTACTTTTTGCAGTTTGTTTTGGTAGCATGCAGATTGCAGATGCACACACACACACATATGTTTAGGTTTAGATTTAGATGTATATGTATATATGTGTGCGTATTTGTGTGTGTGTGTGTGTGAGAGAGAGAGAGAGAGCACTCAGTGGAAATATGGAAACAGTGTGGCCACAGCAATTGTTTCCGGACAATATTTTAACTAATACATACCATTTATTGTAATGATTTCTATTTCAGCCTTTCGGGTTTGATTGAGCCTGTTTTTAAATGTGCATGTTAGAGTTGGTATCGGTGGTTGACAGCCAACGAATGTTTTAGCTTCATAAGAAAGGATTTTTTCAGGAGGACCTGCAAAGATCACATCATATTTATGTCATGTATTTCATAACAAGTTTGCACATGGTTTAATTTAACTGAATGAACAAAGAAGATGAACATAAGAAAATGTACTTACTAGGAACAAAAGTATCAATTTTTGAGTCAACATTTTTGTTATCCCAGTTCACTTTGTATGTTTCAGAGCTATTCCGTATCTCACATTTGACTGTCACATGCCGTAAATCATTACTCCTTTGGCAGCGTGGAAATGATGGATCTGTGGTGATGCGGATGTTTGGCAGAAGAGATACCCTCAATACAGCACTGGCCTTGTGAGATATGTGTCCTTTCTTGTAGGTACATGTGTACTCTCCTAAGAAAAAAACAGGGATGAGAGTTAAAGCCACTATATGTAGAACGTGTAAGGGATTCTTGCATCTTCCAAATAATTCAGATTTTTTTTTTTCTGTTTTTATTTCTGAGAAAAATAGACAAACATGGTGAAAATCCAGTTTAATTATTTTACACAGGTTTTGATTTCCTCTAAATCCTGAGGGGAATATTTATCATAGTCATGTGACCAGTTAATATGAGTTCCCATTTCAAGTTTTTCTTTAACTAATCTCTTCAACATTACTTAACATAGAAACTAAGGATTCTCCCAGATAATGTAACGATCCTATAGGCTTATATCATGACCACCAATTTTAATTATTTCTACTTTCTTTATGAAAAATAATGTTTTGTCTGTGATTTTGGCATGGCAGACAGCTAAAAAAAATACTACAATACCCATGAGCCTTGGCTGCAGTTGCTATGGAGAAGAAGCCATGAGCATGAATCAGAGCATAATGAATTCAAAATGTTTTGTTGCTGAAGTTGTAAACGATAGCCATAGTTTCTGAATCCACTCAAAAGTGAACCAGAAGTTAAAACTAAACCGATTCACTCTGTAGATGGTGAAATAAGTTTTCTCAACACCGTAAGCTTTAGCTTCTGACTGCTGTTAGCAGAGCACATGATTGAATATTAAGCTTGGTTTCTTGCTGAAATGCAGCTCGGGAGTTGTAGTTAGTTAACTTCTATCTCTAAATTTCCATGGTACACAGTCATTTACAGCATCAGTCAAAAGTTTAGACACACCTTCCCACATTCTTGAATAAGAAGGTGCCTCCAAGCTTTTGACTGGTGCTGTAATTTTGACTTTTTGCCAAAGAGCCATTTATTTTCTAACACAGTTACTCATCTTTTGTACTGATGATTTAACCGGGAGAGTTTCATGCTGATCCAAGCTATAGAAGTGCTCAAACTATAAGTCACGTAACGTTGTCTATGAGAGAAATTAATGGCAATTTTATTTCCAGAACCAGGGGCGTCTGAAATAGCTCCTTCTACTTCACAACTCTATAGCTGCTTTAAATGTTTAAAGACACGCTGTAGAGTTTTTGATGACAAGTATAGCTTAGTTTTCACTAATGGGTCGTTTATTCGTATTTTACATGTTGCCTATTCCGCTGATCAACAGTTGGTGGTGACAGTTTGCTAAAAAACGTAGCATGTGCTGATGAAGTGAGATAGGAAAAAGACTGCAAGCTAACAAATATGGGTCTTGTCAATGCTTTGTAAATATTTTATGAAAAAGGAAATGCACTGAACACATTTCTCAGACCTCAAGGAAATATACAGTGTGTTTTGTTTTTTACAAGAAAACTCTATGAGGCACAGGTTTTGTATATGGATTTTCTCATAAAGACATTTTTTCATCTATCCTTTTTAAAAAGTGAAACTTTTTTTGTGGCGTTTTTGTCTATATTCTAAACTAATTTGGTATTACTCAAACTTGCTTGTCCATAATGTGAAAAAATGTCTACTTCAGTACACAGAATTGTAAACCAACACAAAGCAATTAAGTGAGGACAGAGGCATCAACCATACAGTTATACATTTCAAAAGGGACAAGATGCAATTTTGTTAGTGAAAGGGGCAAAAGTAGGTTATTGATTCAATAATTTGATTGCTTTTGGTAGAAGCAACTGCTGTCATTGTGTTATTAATGAATTCTGGCATCTCTGTGCTTGTATTGTGTCTGTATGCTACACTGTATGCGTTGTCAAATTGTTGAATTTGTTTTTCCAATGCGATTGTGATTTCTTTTTTTGCTGCTTTTTTTTTTTTTTTAAAGAAAAATGCAACATGCAATACATGTTGTCAAAGTTGTGAAGATGCTTTCTTATTTTAGTTGAGATGTGTCCATTTGCACGTTTTATTAGGTTGCAGAGCATTGTGCTCTCTCATCCCTTTGTACTTTTGATCACAGGAAGGAAGGAAGCTCACAGATTCAGCTCCAGGAACAGGCAGTGGTTTTGTAGTACTGTCTAAAAACTAACCACTGAATTTCTTATGACTTATCTGCACTTAGTGTAAGCCAGCTAATGGGTAAAATATCTGTCCTTCTAAAATGTAAATACAGGGGAAACAAATATACCTGCCCAGCGTTCTGATGTGTAGTTGAGCTTGACTGTGGACTCACTGCCATTTATTATCACCTCTGACTCAGTGCCAGTTGTTATGACATTTGTGTAGTCTGTTTTCAGGTGCCACTTTGGTTTTCCCAGGTCCTCAGTTGTTGAGCAGCTGATAGTCGCATTGGAGTTGTAACGCACAAGGCCAGATGGTATGCTTAACTTAACAATACCTGTAAAAAAACAAAAACAGAGTTTAATGAGTTAGCTACACCCAGAGGGCATGATGTGTGTGTGTCTGTGAGTAACTGCTTCACTTAGAGCCATAAAATTCTCTTTCTTATTTGCTCATACTTTGAAGCTGAATGAAATAATCCCCTTTTTCCTGCCAGTGACATTGCTGTCCGAATGTCACTGAACAGTGTTGTGTATCTGATCTTTAATGATATAAAATGATTTCACAGAAAACAGCTAAACAGTGTTTTTAAAGGGTCAGTTCATTCCAATTAAAAAAATGCAGTTTTAGTTTTATCTCGTGAGACTTAGAGATTTCTACTTCTGGGATGAGATTTGAATGGAATTTCATATGTGCTCTTCAAAACCCAAAATATAAACATAAAACTCAGCAGCAACATGTTGTTCCAGAAACACGGTCCTGGTAACTCTGGATATTCTACATTCTTCACCTTTAAAAAAAAAAAAAAAAAAAAACATTCTGTCAAAGATATAGTTCTTTGTTCTTTGGAAATTTGTTGATAGTGAAGTCAGTGGACTATTTTGAGTAAACAGGATTTTTTTTCTAGAAAGACACATGATTATTGTTCAAATTTTCAAAAGCCATTTCCCAATGCTGTGAGCACCACAAATGAAATGTCATTTTCACCCATTTGTATAGGGATGTAGGCTGGAATCTTAAAGCCTCATAAAAATAAAAAAATATATGCATAAGGTTAAGTTAGAACTTACTTTTTATGGAGCTATCAACCATATCAAGCAGTCTTCACTGGTGAAATATGATTTCTGCCACAGCACTTTAAGGTGTTCTTGTCTTTGTTGGCTTCAAGATTTTTGGAAAAAGCTAGAATATCAACCTTGAGTTGGGAATGTTTTGTCAAATTGCCAAGATCAGTGAAGAACTTGAACTGATATAATCTTGTAATATTAAAGGTTATAGGTATCATTCAATGAGCTGTTTCTTCATAATTTAGTTAAAACTACCTCAGATTTCACTTTAATTGAACCCTGCATTAATTGATTTAGGCACCAATTTACACATCTAGCAACCACACATAATCACTGATCCATTGTTTTATAATATAATATAAAATTATCGATCGGTTCAGCTTTAATCAATTTGATCAGAGTTTAAATTGGAATACTAACAAGTCTATAGCTGTGCTAGCAGCACTGCTTTGAGCTAAATGCTAACATTGGCATGCTAATGTAACCACAATTAATGCTAACATGCTTATGTTTGGCAGGTAATGTTTACTGTGTTCACCATTAGATGTTGGTATGTGGTCTAAAACCAAAATATTGGAACAATTCATATTTTGACCTGATGGTGGGGCTAGATGAAAGGTCAAAGGATCACCAAAGTCATTAAAATTCATCCTGCAGGGAACATGAATGTTTGTACTACATTTTGTACCAATCCATACAGTATATGTGGAGAGACTAATAATTGAAATCTTTGAACTGTTGGTTGCGGTAGATGATAAGTCAAGAGATGAGAAATCATTGGGATTCATCCTGTTGGCAGCATGGATATCTGTATGTAATGTCATGGCAAGATGTTTCAATTAAAATAAAAAATGTTAACCTGATGGTGGTGCTAGAGGAAAAGACAGGGATCACCAGAGTAGGGAGGATATATTTTCTAGGAACCATGCATGTTACACACACCAAATATAGATATAATTACCTCTAGTCTCCAAAAAAATTGATGCATCCAGTCCATTCTCATCTTTCGGATCTTTCAGCTTTTTCTCCAGTTCTTTAGATTTTGAAGACAGCTTATCTGTACTGATTGGGCCAGCAATGGTCATTGTGAAATCTGCAATGATGCTTCCAACGCTTCAGTGAAGAAAAAAAGCCCAGATTTCAGTCACATATTGAAAACAGACAGCATCATATAACATAACTGAAGTGTTATATAGTAAACAAGCACAAGTACCTGTAATTGCCAATTGCTATGCTGTCAAATCCGCTCAAAGTGCTATACACTTTTTTCATCTGAAAGGCAACAACTTATTCACTGAGTTAAGTTTTAATTCAATGGTATTGTTGGTGAATGACAAGACAATTAATTATATTATTCCTAATCTGATTAAGGGTATTGATTGAGTAATGTGCTGTTCATTCATAAATATTTGTTTTTACCTTTTGTAACAAATTGTTTGTACAATTTATAACTTTATCTTCCTTGTTAGACAGACAGTCGTGATAGGACATACCATACAAAGTAAGTGATCCATTGATATTAACTGTAAAGAAAAAAATTGTCAGTTTTTGGGATGCTTGTATGCTTGCTTGATACACTCAAATACACACACACAAGCGCAGAAAATTGACTGAATACCTGTATTGTCTGAAATACACATGGGATTCAAGTTTTGGGTGAAGGTACACTTGTCACCAGAGCAGTCATTCTCATCAGATTGATAAACTCTGTCTCTCCATCTGTAGCCTTTTGAACATGTACACTTTTTGCCAGCGCTGACACTCTTACAGGCTCATTAGGAAAAAAAAAAGCACAATAGTTTTAATCAGGGATCAATTCTTTTTTTCCAATGAAAATTTAGCAGAACATGCAGTATTGAAAATATTAGAAAAGTGTTTACTTGTTGTGAAGTCAAGCTTTTCAACTATCAGGTTGTTGTCACGCACAAAAGGTGTCTTCAGTATGGCAGTTATGTTATCGATCGCACTTTTGTCTATTATCAGTTTGACATAATACATTTGTGTTGAATTATCTGAAACATGAAAAACAGACAGACATCAACATAAATACAATACATTCCTAAATATCACATATACACTATCTGTTTAAGAACAGTGTTACACTGAAACATGTTGAAACTCAAATATAATTTTACCTTCTCCAGTAGCCTGTGAAAGTCAAAAGAAAATCATTCAGTTGAAAGTAATTTAATGTTGCAGTTTTGAATTTTAAGACCTGATGTGTAGTCCTATGATACTGACTTACCTGACAGATGTTTAGTCCCAGAGTATAAAGAGTATAAAGAAGTATAAAGGTCCACATCCTGTATCCTGCAAATAATCATATAACATAAAAAGTCATTTATATTGAGCTGATGTTACAAAACAGAAGTCTAGTCACTGACTGATAACATAATGTAGAACTTCACTCAGCGAGCACTTTATTAGGAACACCTGTGCAATCTAATGCAATCCAATACAACAGCTCTGCCGCAAATTCTACTTTTACTTTTAAGTTTGTAGTGGGTGGTGGTGGTATTGGGAACACCACTCAATATAATGCACTCTAGTACACTGCATAATAAACATAAAGTAGTATTATCACCTTTCTGACAATGTCAACAAAAACTGAAAATTTATACGCTTTGTAAAAGTAGATTTTATGGCAGAGCTGTTGTATCGGATTGCACAGGTGTTCCTAATAAAGTGCTTGGTGAGTGTATAGACATTTTGTGACATTTTCACTGTGCTACCCAGACTCCTTTTTCACTTGAGGACTGAGCAATGAGAAATACATTTTGAAGTTTCTATTGCCTCCTCTGCGGCTTTGTTACCTTTGAGCAAGGTATCATAATATATAATGAGGTTTGTGTGTCTTAAAACAGTTAAGAGAGTTATAGCTATAAACTTTCTTTGGCCTTCATAGTTACTATTTTATCTTACACATTTCTTATGGGCTTATGTTAAAATAGTAAAACAAAAGTCACCCTAGTTAGGTGTTAAAGATTATTTAAAAAACAAACATTTAAGGCGTATAGAGAAAGCTAGTTGACTATTCATTCAGTCTCTACAGAAAGATAATAAATAAGTAAATTAATCCTCACTGTTGTCAAACTCAAAAATCTGGATGATCAATTCGTGTGTGTTATGGGTATCCAAAATTAGCCCTCACATATTTGATATTTGAGATAGTTTGTAATTCAAAGACAGGTTCACAATTTTTCACGTCTGTCTTACAACAATAGTCAGTTTAAAAAATCTGAAAGCAGGCAGGAGTCATAATTTTATAATTAACAACAGAAGTTCAGATGATCAAATAAATAAATTCTATTATGAATTTGTTGTGGAACCACATCAATCAGATGGATAAGTAAAGACTTATTGTGATCTTATTTGATATGGTCAAAAGCTATAAAAAATATGTTTTGATAGAGAACCACAACTTTTAGTATCTAATATCCTTTAAAACTGCAAAAATATGTAAAACTATATTCCATTTTTTTCAAATGCTGTATTTTTCATTTCAAGGGTTCCATAATACATGTGTTTGGTATGAAAAATATCACATACTGTATATATTATGAAAGATAATCAATAAAGAAAGATCAGCTAACCTGTTTTCCTCGATTTGTATCAAAGAACCATCACTGTAGCGCCTCCCGATATTCGAAGAACTCGTTCTCTGTGCAGGTGAAAGACAGCACTGCAGCGATGGAGCTGTGGCTGCAGTAATTTATGAGGAAATGAAGAACACAGGGGGCAATTTTTAGTAGACTAGCAGGCATGTTATTGGTAGCTGGCAGAGGTCACTGCAGGTATATATGCAAAGTGTAAAAGGCTGTTATGTTGGACTAATTTGGCTTTCAAAACTGAGGCTACATGGTGTAAAAGTGGTGTGTCATGCCCTGAAGCTGTTTTCCTGTGTCCATATTTCTAGTAATAAATACAATGCAGACCTAATCTCCTGGAATGAATTTGAACATTTTGGTTAAGATTCAATATTTTATACTATGGTAGAAAAAGGATTATATTTAAAAAGGGGAGATTATTATTCAGTGGAAGAAATCTGAAATTTTAAATTAGAGATAAATGCAGGAATATCAGCGAGTCTAGCAGGAATGTTTTACGTCCTCTCAAAATGTCAAGAGGGATCAGGACTGCCCTGGGGGACAACATATCACACCTGCACACGTTATCACTGCTACACAGTTCCAGCAGGACTCAGAAATATAAAAATTGTATTTAAATGAGAGGATTTCCCAACAGTTTTGTTTTTAATGAGGTCTGTTAATTTGAGATACAATTATTGATTTGTTGTTTTTTGTTTTGTGAAGGACTCATTACGACCTTGACTTTGACAAAACAATCTCCACTGAAAGTCCACTGACTTGCTTTTTCCAGAGCTTTTTGACGGCATCACATGGTCTCCATCAGCAGATGGAGTTTTCTCAGAAGTCAAGCTCCATTTCAGTCCTGAGTCATAATCATGGAAAGTTTGAACATCTGCACAGCAACTGAGCAAGCACGAGTGGTTGATGAAGACCATTTGATATGGTCAAAAGCTCCACAGTGGACAGCACAACAACTTAGGGGAAACCGAGATTTAAGGAGAAATTATATTAATTTAAGATGGAGAGATTGCTGGAAATTAACAAGAGATATTACGGTCAATGAAAATGTGTGTTTAATTCAATATAAAATTATGTACAGTCTATTGTACAAGAGATTAACTTCATAAATATAACTGATATTTCAGGGAACTGAAAATTCTGATTTTTGTCGCAAAATTAAGATAATCTGATGTAGTTTGGTTTCATTCTGTCATAAAAACAGCTGACACACTTTGCATATATTCACCAGAAAAACTGACAAAAAAACACAGGTCAAAACATGAACATAATGCACAAAAAAAGGAAAAAAAAACCCACACAAAATAAACAAACAAACTGTAAAAAGCACACAGTATTACACAGTATTATGCATAAAGTTGAAGCATGACACAGGATGAAAACAGAAAGTTATTTCCACAGTGGTCCTGGACTGCCCCACGACTGAGTTCCTGCTACATTTCTGACTGAAAAGCTGACATGCAAATATAAATACTTGTTATACAAATTAAACATTTTCAGATGAACACTAGATGCATTCACTCACCTCTCCTCTTTTTCTATTTCCTTTACAATACACTGGAAGGATTTAGATCTAAAAGCACCATATTTTTGTATTTTCACAGAGTGTTGGTTATATGGTGATCTCTAGCACGTTCACACACCTACAAGTAATAATAGTCTGGTGTTTGACCATTAAGGCATTTATACACATGAATTGATGCAAGATACCGAAGCCTGTTTGCAAAGCTTAACCACTGTAGGGAGTTAAAATGTCCTGCATTTAGATCAAACATATAATGAATCATTTTGTTTTGTACCGTTTGCAAGCTGGTCTGTTGTTGTTTAACTTTGCTAGTTGCTAGTTTGTTTCTGGTCTTGCTGTCATCCGCTATTTCTAAGGTCACTGATGGCTCACATCATTATGACTTGTTTAGGACTCAAACCCCAAATTTAGGACTTGAGTTGGAAGGTTTTAGACTAATTTGTGACTAGTCTGTGACTAAAGTAGTCAGTGTGAAGTCATAACCTTGATATGCTGCAACTACAGTGTCTTTTATTGGTTTATTTTAGTTTTTATATTATTAATTCAAAAGGTTTAGACATATATATTTCTGAATGTTTGAAGTATGTCTATAGTTCTTTTGTACACACATGGAGCAGAAGCAAAATACCAGTGCACAGATATGTTAAATAGTATGTATTTCCTGTCTTTTATATGACCAGGTTGTATAGTTTTACAGACTGGATTGAATTATCTATAACCCTAGTTGGACTTTCATAAGCAGAGCACAGTGGAGCTTTGTGAAACAGGACTCTCTTTTTCTGTTCCCATTTGGATAATACAAACACTGAGGATCTCATTTGTTTAATAAAATATAAAATACAATGTCAATACTAATGCTCTGTCAAAGTATATTTATGAGGGACATTTTATTTTAGTCTAGACCCAAACTTTTCATACTGTGTACAGGAACATACTTTTTGATTTATTGATTGGGACCTGCGCTAATGAGAAGACCATAGATGGAGTTTAGACTCAGTGGTCACACAGCTGATTGGTAGATTTTTTAATTTCAATGTATTGTTCTTCATATCATCAGGTAGGGCATTCCACTGAGTTGTGGCTTTCACAGAGAAAGCTGACTGCCCAAATGCAGTGTGATGAAGTGCGACAACATGGTATGGTACAATCTTGTATAGAGGATATTCCGGAGGATCTAATTGAACTTACTGAGTGAGTGTACACAAAGTCACATAGCGGAGGAGGGACCAAACCATTTAAAATCTTATAAACTAGGCACAAGTGTCCAGACACGTTAATACCATAATAATTATAACCTGGAACCTGGAATTATAATTGGAGCAATTGGAGTCAGTCAAGGAGGGTCTAAGGACACTATCAATTTGCATTATGGGAAATGTAGGATTAATTTTTTAGGGGCTTGACCAGTACTAAGGACCAAAAGTCCATGTTGCATCAGATATGAATCCATCCATCCTTTTTAAATCCATCTTAAGTAACTCCCTTAACTTAATGGACGTGTAAGACAAAATTGCTGTAGTGCCCATTTTATATGGCCTTAAAGTTTTTTTTATTTTTATTTTGCCTTCATTTTACCAGGAAAACCTCATTGAGATTAAAAATCTCACATAGACCTCACAAGACCTCACATCAGTCAATAGGAAATAATAAAATCATGAACAAAACTACAGCAAAAGAGGAAATAAAAATACAACCCCAATACTAGAACTGGACTGAGAAACAGCAGCAATTTGAGCCATAAAAACACTGGCAGATAGATGATGATGTACCAAGTTCCTGCAGCAAAGCTTTTAACATGTCAAGAGAAACCAGTGACTATAATTTTAACTAATTTTGTAGATTACAGGGCTTAAAATGGTCAAACTGAATAATATTGGGTTCTGTTACAATTTATCAGCCATGTGTGACTTTGATCTAGCTGTAGGTGTTCTGTAGGAGCAAGAAACCCTGAAGAATTACACACACATGCAAATAAATATCTTTTCAAATATACATATCTTAATGAACTGATCCTTTTAGACGTGTAATTTAGCAAACATTAGTAACGAGGGAAGGTTACATGATTTAATTGAGCGTGAAAGTTAATTCTTGACCTTGGAAACAGTAGTTAGTGGTACAATAGAAACACCAGTCAAGGTCCACTTACTGGCCTTTACTTTTTTTTTGGCTAGCTTTTTAATCCAGCCACTGAAAGACTGTGAGAGGCAGCTGAAAGCTCAGAAAAAGCTTAAGGATCTTCAGGAAAGATTTTTTTTTTCATTATTTTTCAGCTGTACAAAATTAAAATGACAACACAACACTGCAAAAGGTACCTACAAAATCTTTAATCCTTTTTTAGAAAAAAAAAAATTCAGTGTTTCAGCTGAATTATAAACAAAATTCACTCGTACATTCTTAGAAAGCAAGGCACCGTCATCTCAAAGAGCATGACAAAGGACCACTCATACAGCTGCAGTAGTGCTGAACAATAATCAAGTACATAGTTAATACCGGTATAAAACATTTTAAGTTCACTAGACATTCAAGAATTCTCAAATAACAGTATAGTGCAGTATTTTTTTTTTTTGTATACAGAAACATCCTTCATGCAAGGAACCAACTGAATGTAAATCAGTGACCATGCACCTGAAGTTGACCATCAAACATGTGACTTTTTGTAGAGCAGTAACAGACTCAGCTGCACTCAGTCTTTTCTTGAAAAAAGAAACTCATCTAGTGTTGACTGACTGATGTTTAGCTTTGTCCTATATCTGAATTTGAAATTACATTCTTCATCGCAAGGCATAGGCAACAAAAAGTAACAAAAATTTGTATATGTTTTTATTCCAAGTGCAAAATGTGTAACCGTTTCACAGCCTGAGATATCAAACAGCTGTTTCATGCTCCACAAAAAGTGTGTGAGTGTCAGGGAGAAAACTCTCCGTCTCTTCCTGGGATGATCCGTTGTCTAGTGTGAAGGCCAATCCATTGCTTTCTTTGAGTTGCGGAGGTTGTCTTTGTTGTGGTGACAGCTAAAAAAAAAAAAAAAAATTAAAAAAGGTACATTTATAGCAGAACAGAGTAAGTAAATGGTGTTTCAACTGCTCATAGCTATGACTTGAACAGGAAGCATGTGGTAAAATAAACTAGGGAACTGTTGGATGCAAATAAGTGAGAGGATTTTTTGTATGATTGACGTGGAGAAATACAGTGGCATGAGGAACACTGCAGCTACTCTGGATTGCAACACATTTCAAGCTGGGCCTCTTCTACAGGCAGCTTCCATGATGCCGATTCTAAGTTAGGCTGCAAATTCTCTCACTTTTTGGGGTTTTTTTTGCAACCAATGGCTCCCTTCTTTTTGTCTGAGTGTTAAGACAAAGACCTTTAAAATCCTGCAGGTAACAAGTAGTACAAAGTTCTTTCACTCCAGAAAGTATAATGGGCATTTGCGTCAGATCATAAACTGACTGTAGAAGGACCAAATCCTGCACACTGTTGATCACTTGTACTCATTTTATTAACAACAGGCAAGGTATCAATCATACTAATTTTCAAAAACAACTGCGCTCTGAAAGGGAAACAATCAAAAGTCAAAAAAGCTTTTGCACTCTGAAAGTTGTCTTAGTATTTCAGTATATATTCAGAATACTGTAAATTTCTTGAGAATTGGATGAAATTTATTTGTAGTTTATCTTTGAGACCACATTTTGCGTAAATATGTATCTTAAAAGCATCTTTCAGTGTCATTTTTAACCTCCTATTGTGTGTGTTACTTCATTTATCTATTTCTAACCCCTCTCCCCCTTTTCACTCCTTTGTTTAGAAGGTCTTCATGTTCACATGGTGTTGATTTTGCCCGTTGTGTTCAATTGATTTTTGTAAACTAAAGTTTGTAAACTAAAATTTCTGTTGTTGACCTACACAAATTACAAGATTGTGTACAGATTTCGTCAAATTCCAGCTGTATTAATCAAACATGTTTAATAGAACCTGTTAGTAGACGTGAAAATCACTCGTTGTAAAACTGAGGTTGTACTCAGGGTGTAAATTATAGTGTGTCTGTGTGTGTGTGTGTGTGTTCCAAAATAATGAAGAACAGAGCTCAACATGACGAATTGCATCATTAAAATACAATTTAAGTTTTAATTTTATTTTAATTTTACCTGGAATCTTTTAGTCTGAGGGGTAATCAAACGTAATTTAATTATTTTACTTACTGTCTGTCTCAGAGGGGTCACACAGCAGAGCTTCTTTTTGAGGCGTTCGGGTAGAAAAAACAGCAGTTTCCCTAACAAAGGATAGAATGTGCCTGGTGTCACATCCTCTTCTTTCATAGGACCTAAACAGAAACGTAAACATATAGACATTTTAAGATTTTAAGTTAAAATTGATTATAAAGAAAAGTGCTGGGCTGCAGAGAGCACTCGAGAACTCGCCTACCTGTGAGAAAACTGATGATCAGGCCTACTAGGATGACTGTGAAGCAGCTGAACGCACTGTACCACATGTAGGACAATGAGTAAAATCTTTTCAGTCCAGATGGCGAGCTAAAGAAAGAGAAACAGTTAACTTCTGATACAACAATATTAAAAAAAAAAAAATCCTTCTGGTGTTGCGATGCTGCCCGTGTGTCTGATACCTCAGTGTGACATTGCCGAGGACAGTCTGAACGGCCGTAGTCGTGTTGTCCGACAGCAGGGTGGCTCTACAGTCGGGTGGCAGTAGTCTGGTGCTGGCGCTACGAGTAACGATGCTCCCGATGCCGACCCAGAAAGCCACAGCCAGACCTGACCCCAAACCTACCAGTGCGCCCTGTAACAACAAGAAGACAAACTAAATTTACTACAGATACAGATGCGGTGATAGTCAGTTTGAACTGTTTGTGCTTGAAAGCAACATCGGATTCGGATGATACGGCACCCTCACTGTCCAGTCAACAACATGGTGAAAAGATCAATGAAAGGAAGGATCTGTCATATATTTTATACTCTGTGTACGAACTGTTACCCTCTGGTAGATGTTATAGAGCCAGTAAATACAAAACAAACAGTCTCACGCTCTTGTTTGTCTCTACCTCCATAAGACTGCAGAACAAAGAACCTGTGTGATTTTTATTTGATCAATGGCACAGTTGTTTATTTTTAGACTAGGATGTAAACCCAGTGCAATACGGTTTCATGTACGGTACGGTAATATTTAACTTTTTAAAAGTTAATTAATGTACATTGCCTCCTTCGCACATGTTGTTTTCACTTTTTTTATTGTTTTAAGTATTTTACATATGCTCTGCCACTTCAAGGTCAAAGTCAAGGTAAACTGTGAGGTGCAGAAGTACACAAAGCAGTCATAAAAATAAATACCTACCACACACACAAACAATAGTGTATTGTGTATGTATCTGTAGATTATGTACTATATGTATTCTATGCAGCTGTATTCAACACTTGAGCCTAAGTGTTGGGGACAATAAAATGTATCTAATCTTATTTAAATACTATATAACACTGCCAGGTGTTGATGTTATCACAATAACCGAACCATAATCCTGCTACTGTAACGTGTTACACCCTGTCACTCACTCGGTGAACAGAAGAGGAACTGAGGTGGCAGAAATGGCACACAGACGCATCATATTAACGCTGAAACAATGAGTCAATTAATCAAATGGTCAATCGATTAAAATTGAAAAATGCCAAATATTTGGCTGGTTCCAGCTTCTTAAAATTTGAGGATTTGTTGTTTTATAAACAAAGAAAAAAGGAAAATGTGACTGGAATTTTTCACTGTTTTCTGACATTGATTAATCCCCCAAAAAATGACAGATTAATCAGTGATTAAAATAATCACTAGTTGCAGCTCAAGGTTAAATATAATGCTGTCTGACTGATTTGATTGAAAGGGATGGTACGTCATTTTTATGAACTTCGTGCCTTTTGTGTTGAAATAAGGGGTTATTATTTTGCTCTAAAGTAGACCAGCGTTCGTTTAAGGTAACTGAGGTATTTCTGTCCATTTTAATCATCAATTCTTTCCAATTTAATCATGACCATAATATTGTACATCATGATAATTTTAACGACAGTAAGCATAGCAACAATATATCAAAATTTGAATTATGTCACATGTCTAACTACGCGACACATCTCCTTAGTCAACCAATAAGCTTCTTGATGAGGTTCAACTCACGGTGGAATTGGCCCACGGAAAGAACATCCCGAGACAAAACACGCCAAGAATGGGACCACCAACCATCCCGAAGATCTTCAAAGCCACCTGTAGTTCAAACATAATACGAGTCAGCGCATGTTTAGAGAGAAATGTTGGTTATTATTTGATCAGCTGTGAGCTTACTTGAAGAACTGAATCACCCATTAGGTGAGTTAGGTAGGCCATGGCCAGACACAGCAGCCCGTAGGACATAGCTTATTGAGAAGACACAAGTTCAAAGTGTTTTAATTCAATTCTCATTGGCGAAGTTTTCATTATAGTGTCACTCTGTATCATGTGTTGGTGAATTTAAAAGCTAACCTAAAGCTTTGGACAGCAGGGTCGCTCTGGCTTCTGTCATGGCAGGGAACTGCGGTTTGATGAGGTCTTCCATTGTGACTGTGGCCAGAGAGTTAAAGGCAGAGGAGATGGTGCTGCACAGGAAAAAACATGAAGAAACAATCAATGGTAAATAGCTTGTTCACCACTTTAACCCATTATATCTCTTAACAGGAAGCAAACAGACAGATCATTTTTTGAGCAAAAGCCTGCTTACTGTCCTCACTTACAAAAAGAAATGAAAAGTGATGCAACATTTCTATGATCCTGCCTTTAATAAGGGATCCTGCCTTCTCTCCCAAACTGATATCCTACTTGTTTACGCTTTTTTAAAACTTACATACATGCCACACTATCCTGTTTCATACATCAATCTAAGGAGGCTTGACAATCTGAAAAATGCCATATCATTGTGACTTTTAACCTGAAGCCTAATTTGCTATAATGTAGAGCTGCAGCGATTAGTTGATTAATCGATCTATAGAAAATTAATCACCAATTTTTATAATTTTCAGTATTTTTTTAAAGAAAAAAAAAGCCAAAATTCTCTGGTTATGACTTCTCAAATGTGGATATTTTTTTTTAGTCTTCTATGACAGTAAACTAAATATGATTGGATTGTGGACTGTTGGTCGGGACAAAACAAGGTTGCATCTTGGGCTTCAGGAAGCTTTTTCACTATTTTCTGATATTTTATAGACCAAACAACTAAACAATTAATCAACAAAATAATCGACAGATTAATCGATAGTGAAAATAATCGTTAGTTGCAGCCCTACTACAATAATTTGCCATTTTAGTTCACAAAGAGCACCTGTGTCATCATATACCTTTTCTAGTAACGACTATTAATGCTCGATTTAATTTAAAAGCAAATAATAGACTGACACTGAGGAAGGTTTCATACCTGAGAGCTGCACTGAATAAACATGCAACAAAAAGTCCAGGTAGCCCAGGCAGACCTTGCAGCATATCCATCACAAAGTATATGACCATCTGTGGAAAACACACAGTTTCCTTGGAACTTCAGTTTAGTTTGTATAATTATTTAATAACCACAACAACTATAATTATACAAATGTGTATCAGAACCCAGCATGGACAACACATTTACATAATGAGCCTAATATGCCAGAGGGACTAAATATGCAAATACTGATGCTGCTGCAGTGTGACGTGACTGTATGTGCTCTGGAGGGTCAGGAGTCTTTTACCTAACTTGGCATAAACTTAATTTTCATATTTCAAACCAATCCCTTGGGATCAAGGTCACAACTCCTGTTTACCGAAAACATGAAGCAGATCATTCAGGTGATAAAAAGAGGAAAAGCACCACGATGAAACGAAAACTCACCGCATCCCTCGAAGAGGTGCCCAGCTTGTCAGAGTGATCCTCTCCGCAGTAACGTGCGAACATAACCAGTCCCATCACACAGCTTAGTGCTAGAGCCAACTGCAGGGAGGGAAACACCATGTAGCAAGACCTGCAGAAAGGTAGAAGCTTAGTTAAAGTGGTCGTTTCTTAGTTCAGCTTTCTGTTCTAAATGCTCGTTACTTTGGTTTTCAGGCTTTTTGAGACAGATATAGAAATTTGAGAGCTACTGATATACTGCCTGATATTATCTTTGTCATATAAACACATACAAACAAACATCCCCTGAACACAGAAACCAGATATATTACGTGATGGTGACACTAAATAACCTCCAACGTCTTGCTGACATTTTTGTACTGCAGTATCTTGTTCACCATCAAATTTCAGTGGTTGTGCAGCAAACCTCTACTTGACATTAGATATCTGGCAGAGCAAAGGAAACTTGAATGAACCGGATATACTGTTAGTGGTAACAGTATCCTGCTATATAAAAGTCGGTGATACAGAGAGACAGAATGGCCAATTCATTAGGTACACTGTGAGCAAACTCTTATTCACAGTGCAAACATATATGTCACTCATGTGTGCGTGTCTGTGCGTCTGGGAGAGGGATCCCTACTCTGTAGCTCTTCCTGAGGTTTCTTCCATTTTTTTCCCCCATTAAAGGGTTTTTTAGTGAGTTTTCCTTATCAGAATTGAGGGTCTAAAGGACAGAGGATGTTGTATTGCTGTACAGATTGTAAAGCCCCCAAATTTGTGATTTGTGATATTGGGCTATACAAATAAAACTGACTTGACTTAAAGATTTGAAGTCCATTCTTAGGCAATTAACAGTCAAATTGCATATTTCCTTATTTACTTAGGAAGGTTTTAAGAGGTTTTGTGCCAGTAAAATGGGAGAAAAGCAGCACTGCTGAAAATTGTGCATTTAGTCTCATGCAATATGTACTTTAAGATGTTCCTTTTTAGAGACACAGCTGCTGACTTTTAATGGCTCACAGTGGCTCCAGTCCAGTCTGATATCAAAGAAGCAGCCAATAATACTGACTAAAAAATAATATCACAGCCCATTTAATCTGTTCACAGATAAAATCTATGCAAAAGGAGGCTAAAACTTAGATCAAATATCCTACAATAATCTTTTTGTTCAGCTGGCAACATGCACAGCCCTCCTCTTGACGGATGAATACATGCTTGCAGTTCCAAAAGTGTTTTTGCTTAAACCAATATAGTTTAGCTCTATATAGTGCTCTATTACTTTAACAGACATGCATGAAAACAACCTGGCAACAGATCTTAGTTGGTGGCACTTTATGCATATCAGATGAACTGCTGCTGGGCTTGTTTACATCTGTAGTCTCACTAAAAAGACAACTAAATTGCTTTGACATAAAATTTTACACCCCTAACTGTAATTTGCAGCTCTCTTTGACTGTAGATTATACATATTGTGCCTCTTATACAGTCGACACAGTGCAATCAGCCAAAAGTAATGTGTCCAACAGGCTCATTTCTATTCAAACTGTCTTGCACAATTTGTTGTTTCCTCTTCTGTCAGCGTTCATTGTGAAACTCTAATAATCAGACTGGAAACAAAGCACTAAACTTAACTACTGTCTGCATACCTGACAGCATCTTTCTCTGTGCGAGCACTGATATATCTCTGGACCTGAGACTGGTTCACTCCATAAAGGGACAGCATGAGGAAGATCCCGCCAACGCCAAGAGTCCAGAAAGTATGTCTCTCTGTAGGATCTGGGTTTAAACTAAACACAAGAGAGAAAATACAGTGTAAAGACCACACTTTAGTACCTCAGAAAAAACCTTTACTCTAACAGAATTACAGTCACTATTATTTAAGACATAAAATATCTTTTTCTACATTAGTTCAAACAAACAAGTGAGGTGCTCTTAATACAGTGTATATGTATTAGCATTCACTCTATAGTATGTATAATCATTGTAGCAGCCTGACACAATGTAGGTCAACCTCACTTGACTGGTTGAAGTTGTGCAACAGAGTGAAATTAGCGGATGTGGCATCTGAATAAAAACCTGCAGCCAATTGTTTCTACATTCTTGAGGTATTTTTATTATGTCTCTGAATTCAAAATATGTGTGTAAAAGCTGCACATAACTCGCAAACATGTTGTTTAGTAACTGTATTCATGTAATGACACGTTTGTATATAGAATATTGTTTAGGCCTTATGTTTTTATTTGCTCACTTAAAGCTGGCTGCATTTTACCTTTTTCATATATTTAAAGCTGCACTTACCAATATTTTTATATTGAAAATTGATCAAATAACTATTTTTAGTGTAAACGGTGTCTCTTGTTGGGACAAACCAAGATTAAAATTATCACCCGACGCTGCAGTTCCCCTCAGCTCAGGGGAGCATTTTAGCATCTTTCAGCTCATTGTTTTGGTTTTCACGACTTGCATCTTTTTCTTTTTTGGATCACTCTTACCATTTTAAATCAACCCCGTTTCCACGCAGGCAGCATTTTAGCACAAAAAAAAAAAAATCTCACAGTAAACTACCTGCTCGGGACTAAACAGACACACAAAGTTAGTGATTTGACACAGATGAGCCTTTAGCAGCTAAAGAAGCAGATATTTCCCACAGGAGACCAAATCAGAGCTAAAAGGAGAGTGAATATTGGACTCATATTCACCAGGTGTTCATAAACATGACTCTATGTTCAATGATAATGTTGCTTCATGTCTGCTGGATGTGGCCCCAAGTGCCCAAAAATCTACAGTATGGCAACTCAAGAGGGAAGTGTAGTGAGTGTATAGTCCTGCATCAATCCACTGCAAAAAGCAACAATAACTGACAAAAACCCTGTCTTAATGCAGTAGAGAATAATATTTGTTTGTTATGAGTGTTGCAAAGAACTTACAGTATGTGTTTGGGAACTGGAGGCAAATTCGCGCAAAATTAGATTTAATTCTCCAATAAATGGAGCATCATAAAATAAGTGGAGGCTTGTGTAAACCACCTACAGGACTACAATCTATATAAAACCAAAAGAAAATCTGTTTTTCTGTGAATTAGCTTAAAGATTGATTTTTCAGCAGCCGTTCCTGATGCTGGAGGTTGTCCTACAAACAAACTATGGACTCACTCGAGACCAGAGATGCGGTTTCCCTCCCAGGCTTTCCTCCAGACTTCAGACACTCCTCCAGTTTGCTGTATTCCCACCACAATGACAGCCAGCTGCCCTGCAAACATCACAACAGTCTGAAAGACGTCTGTCCAGATGACAGCCTTCAACCCACCCTGTCAGGAACAGACAAGACACACAGGAATGAATCTGATAAATACTAATATGTTCCTCATTAAAACGCTAGATATCAGCTTCAGAACATATTTTTGTTTTACCTTCATATTATTGCATAATATCTCTACAGTGTATTTGTTGTACCATTAATCACTTTGTAAGATTACCGCCTTTCACAGATTAAATATATTTCATTTTTCGCAAAGCAAAGAGTCACTTTATTGGATATTGAACAGTAGTGAGATGAAGTTATTCCTGAGGTCTGTACCAAATACACAACATGAAGAGTTGAGATGAGTGAATGAATCAGGGTGAACCTTTCCTGTGCAGTAATGCTGATGAGTATGTTATGAATATTCAAATGCATCAACATCAACTTAAGCTTTATAAAAACTATTCTCACTTTCTTACCATTGTTGTGTACAGTGTGCACACAAGTCCAGTAGCCAGCACGACTCCCCATAATTCAAATCCAGTAACTGGAAGAGAACACAGATACAGTGTACTACAGATCTTAACTATTTAAAAAAACAGTCATATTGAGTCCAAGTAAAATATGAATTTCCAACCTGCATTCAGTGCAAAGGCAGGAGTATATACACAAACTCCCATATAGACAACCTGTAGCCCAGAAAAGTAAAGACAAATTAGTGATTATCAACTTCAGACTTTAAAGGCAATAAATTGACATCTCTTTATTTTTCAGGCTTTATTTTAGGGACCTGTTGATCCAATCTGCTGGATTAGTATTGGGTCGATAATAACCTTTTTAAAAAGAAATAGTTTGACATTTGAGAAAAATGCTTATTTGCTTTCTTGCTTAGAGTTAGATGAGAAGATTGAGACCACTCTCCAGAATCGATGTGGTATCAATCCTCTCATCTAACTCTTGTAAAGAAAGCAAATAAGCACAAATGCAAAATGTTGAACTGAATTTCTTCTGATCTGCATAAAACACAGTTTCTTCATCAATGTCAAAAATTCATTAAGATGTAACCAAGATGTGAGGTATACAGATTTAAAATTTGGGGAAAAGGGAGCACTGGTATCAGATCAATAACTCTGCAGATGGTTGAGGTATTGGTATTAGGAAAGAAAAAGTTGGATTAGTGCACTCCTAATTTATTGTGTAAAGTGTTGCACATACCGTCTGAAAGATGAAGGTCAGAGTTCCACAGATGCGCACTGCTTTACTGAATCGCAGTTCAAGATACTGTGGAACAACACATCATGAGAAGTGAGGGAAGGAGAAACTTTTAATCTGGATACAACTGAAAAAAAAAGCAGCTTTGACATACCTGGTAAGCGCTGGAGAGCTGCAATCTGTACAACACGGGAATGAAAACATGAGCTGGAATGAGGAGGCCGAGAACGTAAGCACAGCCGATGAACCAGTACTGAGTACCGTGAGTGTAGATCTCTGCTGGTACACCGATGATCGCCACGGCCGACTGGAATGAGGCGATGAGCGACAGAGAAACAGGAAGACAGCGCATACTCCTGTCTGCCAACAAGAACTCCTGAGTGGTGCGCTGACGCCCACCAGACAGAGCATAGTACAGCCCGATGCCCATAGAGGCAGCCAACAAGATGGCAAATATCACATAGTCTACAACCGTGAAGTGCTTCTGGTTGGACGGGTCCATCGTGATTGTCTTTAAGTTCTGACTGAAGTCGGAGAAAGTTCTGATCTTGTCCCGTTGCGCAGTCAGACTGGTGGGAAATGTCTTTGTCCACACCCATCAGTCAGGAGGGTCCAGCAGCCTTGAAGAAAGCACGGCAAATTGAAAACACTGATTAAGAAACTGTGAGAAAGTATGCTTTTGCTGACATGCAAATCACAGACATCCAAAACTGTAGCCAGCTGCTTTTATCACAGCCAAATAACTTTGCCTGACCTGCAAAGAAACAAACCTACACAACCTGATTTGTCCCACCTGAGCTGGTTTTACAGATTTTCTGTTACTTCCCAGATAAAGGTGAAGTCACTGCGGCCTTTGTCATCCCCTGACCTGAAATATTTGCAGCAGAAAAGCTTTGTTACATGAAGAAACCTCCAGTCTTTGGTGTACACAGAAACCGAGGTCACACAACCTCTGTCAACTTTCCCCTGCTTGTGCTGATCCAAAAATACAGACTGCTGGTTTGGAAATGGGAGGTTCCTTAACACTCTGCCATCTGCTGTCTTTGTGTGTGCTGTTACAAAAAGATAAACAGCTGCAATCAATGTCTGTGTGTTTTGAAGGTCAAAGTGTCTAGATTTCAAAAGTTTCCCTTTAATGCTGCAAAACATGGCAGGGAAAGAAAAACTTAATGTTTTTTTGTTTTTATCATGAGAAAAATGTTTTATATCATCACTTTACAAATCAAGGGGACACCAATAATTAGAGCTGAAACAATTAGCTGGCAAAATTTTTTTGAGTCATTTTTCATGTAAAAATGTCAAATACTTGCTGGTTTCAGTATACTGAACATTTTTAAGTTTTGAACTGTTTAGTTTTGAAGCTACTTAAAGATGTCACCTTGACCTCTGGGAAATTGTGATCAGCAGTTATTACTATTACTTCTATTTTTATCATTATATAGGCAAAATAATCAAGGAAAAAGTCCTTAGTTTGTATTCATTTACCATCACTTAAACTCATAAAACTAGGGCAGCAACAAAAGATTATGTTCACTGTTAATTAATCTGACAATTATACTCTCAATCATTTTTTGCTTTTTATATTTAATAAAATAATGAAAAACCTCCATCAAAATTTCCCAGAGCACAAGATGACCTCTTTAAATGTCTTCAAATGTCTGATTAACAGTTGAAAACCCAAAGATATTCAGTTTGCAATGATACAAAGCAGCAGATGCTCATTTTGAAAAAAGCTGGAACTAGAGAATGTTTTCCATTTCTGCATGAAAAATGACTTCAACAATTAATGCAGTATTAAAATATTATATTACATTATTTATCACCTGTATTTTGTGGCACTTATATTTTCTCTTACCTTCTGTTTGTTTTTTTTTTTATTATTGTTATGCACCACAACACCAAGGCAAATTCCTTTGCAACCCTACTTGGTAATAAACTTGTTTGCGATTCCTCTTCTTATCAATTAATCATTTCAGCATAAAGTACATTAAGGTCACAATAAACTAACTGTTAAAGATTACAGGAAGGAAAAAAATCAGGAATATTACATTGACTTTTTATTCACTTGCAGTTACAGTTCATGTAGTTCTAGTTATAAATACCTAATACTGGTGTTCTGATGTCCAATATGAACTGTACAGGAAATTGAAGGTACTGCATCCAGTGACCCTCAAAAGCTCCTTAAACTTTGCTTACCATGAGAGAACATGAGCAGAATATAAACTCGGTCAATATAATAGCACATGTCTGAAAATGCAGTGCAGTAGTGAGGTAAGAACAGGTGAAATAACATTAGAGGCTCACCTTCACACGTCAGGCTGACTGTTATTGGCACCATGCTGGTTACTGACAGACACTCAAGAGCGTCACGTTAGTTTAAAAAAAAAAAGTATTTGTGGCTAGGAACAACATCTTACATCTTGTACAGTCCTTTTCTAGATGATGAACGTGTATGTTTTCATCTCTCCTGCTGTGTTAATAAAGTGTTAAATTAACCTACTACCGGGCTAATCTGTCGCTGTATGCTCCATGTGATCACACGATTTGGGTCGTGTTTAGGTGGTAACCTCACACCTGCGAAATATCTCGCGAGAGTGAGAGTTTTAACTCAAACAATGATCTTTCCCTAACACCAACCAAGTATTTTTGTACCTAAACCTAACCAGACCTTAATCATAGCACTGTCACATCATAAAACATAATTATTCATACAACGCGCACAATTAAGACACAACACCTGGAAATCTCGCGAGAGTTTCGTAAATCTGGGAGCCATCGATCTAGGCATCTGTTTTGAGATTCCTTCCGGGGTTCAAGTAGTGTGGGGCGTTGCAAGAGATGACGCAGGAGCAGCCGCCAAAATCAAACTGTTTTGCTTTGTCTGTTTTGCTTTTAGCGCAAAGAAAGCGACATTGTCAAGAACAAAATAGGTTAAAGTGACTTTGGGAAACATGCAGGGAGCGTCCACGAAAGGTAACTCTCAGCTATCTCAACCGTTAGCTCGTAAAAACATTTGTTTTGATACTAATGCTAGTCGAGGCAGTTTGTTAGCTTCAATGTTTAGCCGTACAGCTCTCATGTTTGTCGTTTGAGAGTTCATAGGAGTATTTTTTTTGTTTTTCGCAGGTGTTTTGAGTCATCTGAGTCTACTGGAGGTTCAGGCAAGGAGCCGTAAAGCGCAACCTCGGCAGCAGCAGAGTCGTGTGAAGGAGCTGAAGGTTAAAGTGGAAGAGCTGATCATGCAGAGAGACCAGCTGAGAGCAGAGATACAGACACACCAGGTGAGATGAGTTAAGGACAGTGGTTCTCAAATCGAGGTCCGGGGACCCCCAGGGGTCCTTGAGGGGAATCCAGGGGGTCCCCAGCAAAAAGGGAAGTCATTTATTTTCATTATAATTCTTTCCATAGGTAATATGATGACAGAATGTATGACTATGTTGATCATGGGTTTCATACACTTTATGTAATAAAACATTTAAAAGCAAAAATCTTATCCCATGGGGGACACTGGGACAAAATCTTATAAAATGGGGGCCCGTGGTCTAGTTTGTGTTAGTTTAAGGGTCCTTGATGTGAAAAAGTTTGAGAACCACTGGTTTAGGATGACAGAAAAGGTTGAGATTACATCATTTGTACTAATAATACTGATGGTGAGTCATAGTAGTAATGGTAGTTTAGATGAGATAAGATATGACACTTTAAAGCGGTGGTTCCCAACCTGGCTGCTGTGACACTTTAATTTCCTGTTGGGATTAGTTCTAACTATCTATCTACAGCTTCATATTAGCTTCAGAGAAACTTTTAAATACATTTTTGCACAAAAGGAGGACTGTGCATCATGACCTACATTGTAAGTGCACTATGAAGGGATCTTCTAATGGCCAGTATGAACAGGAGGAATAATTACGGCAAGAAAAACCTATTTCAATGTTCATTTGGGTTCCTGACTGTTGTTTAGGACAGACATGAAAAATTGCGAACCGGACCAGAATCTATGAATATGCAAATAGGTTTCTCTTGTGTAGAGCTGAAACAATTAATCAATAAGTCAATATGCAGAAAAAAATATTTGCAACTATTTCAATTATCAATTAATCCTTCAAGCAAATATGCCAAACATTTTAGGGTGAATGTGAAAACAGCCATTTAGTGTCTCTGCATACATCATTCTGCATAGTGAAGGTCAAACATCTAAGTGAAGTTACAATAAGAAAAACACATTTTTGAGTGAAGAGGGACTTTAAATTATTTAAAGCATGTATTGATTCAACTTTATAGTAATTTTGGAGGCTGTAGTTTGAGGTGCTGTTTATTTTTATTGTGTTACACTGACAGTCGTTTCTAATATTTTATATCAGTGAGGATAGACTTAAAATAAACATAAACATAAATTAACATGAAGTTAAATCAACACGTCTGAAACTGTCATCACTGCTCCATAGTGATTTATATGGATATTTGGATATAAAATTGCATATACCCCTTTTGCCCATATCACCCACTTCTTCAACAGCAATTAAAAAACATTTAGGTGTATAATACTGTTGCAATTATATGTATTAATGTCAGTGCATCTCAGTGAGCAGCCTAAAAGGTCACCCTGTGTATCACTAACTTTATCTACAATTCTGTTCTTCTTGAGGGTTTTTTTTTTGTTGACTGATTACGTTGGTGCTGTTTTAATCGTCCTGCTACAGAATCTCCAGAAACTGAGGATGTCTATGGACAAACAGTGTGCACATGAAGAAGACGAGGAAATGGATGAAGACTCTGAGGACTCACAGATTTTGCGTCTGATGGCCAGACATACACAACTGAAAGACCTTCTGCATGCTCATCACCTCATTGGTACTGTTACATTATTGTCATTACATTATATTCTGTATCAGTCTGTTTTAACCCGCTCTCCTCACCTCCTCTGTTTCATTCAATGGTGTCACCAGGCGGGTACGACATCATAAAGACTTCTCAAGGTAAAGGAGTGTGCGTGTCTCTGGCGACTGCCTATGAGGGGACTTACTTAGACACGTACAACCTGGAGATTGACCTGAAGCCGACTCTGAGGATCAGTCGCCATAACATCCCCTCGTTCATCCCCCTGAACAGCCTGGCTGAACAGAGCAACATGCAGACAGACATCAAGGGTTTTCTGAACACCCTCAGCCAACATCTCAACGCCTTTGCAAGTCGCAAGCAGCAGCTCAAGCTTGTTAAGGTGCTAAACTTTGCTATTTTTAAGTTGTATAATGTTTCACAATGACTGAGAGATGTTTGTCAGTAGCTGTGCTGTGAAACTACCCTCCAGTATAAAATGATTAGACTCAGGTTTCCTACATGAGCATATACTGTTATATAATATTTTTTGACAATTATCCCTCAAATTTAAATATTAAAAAATTGTGACAAAAATATTGCACAGAGGCAGTACATGTGACTGTAGAACAATTAACTTTATTGTCAAAGCGGAAACTTACAGTAAATACAATAGTACATTTTTAACACCAAACATCATTATAAATTATTGAAATAACTTGAAATGTTTTTATTAGTAATAATTGCATAAAAGAAATGCAACAAATGATTCAACTTGAATTAAGGAAATAAAGGGTCTAATATCTGCAGCATATAAAACATTTATGTACCACAGTTTCTTTTTGCAATTTTGACAACATACTGAAGAATGTCACTACCAAAATACCTGTATACTGATACATTAATCTATCAGAAACGTACAGTAACCCGGTCAAACTGTCAGATCACACATCCTTATTTGTGGTGTGGGACAGTAAAAATCTTCCTGAAATCTTACAGAAAAATGATGCTTGCATAGTTTTTTTTGCACAATTTGCAGATTTTTAAAGACAGACATGCAGTTTTTCTTAAAATACTATTCAATGGTTTCTAAGCCTAGATACACTTGACTGTTTTAATAGTTTGATAATCTCTTATAGAGAGTAGAACTGTAATCTTACTAGTTTGAGGATAGCATGCATGTAGTTTGTTTTGGGAGATTAACTCACTTATCTTGTCCTCCTGCTTGTTTACAGGAGCTGTTCCATAAGTCTGTTGAGGTGCTGGAGAGTAATGTTTTATGTTCAATACTGGTGTTGATGTTCACCGTGCCAAGAGAAAACACTGCAGTACTCTGCAAGCTGGAGTACACGGATCACACAAGATGCCTTCCCACACAAGTCAACTTTGAATGTGAAGGTAGGTTTGTTATACTGTCTGTGTCTGTACCAATATAATCCATAAAACAAAACGGTGTCTTCTCACACCAACGCTGTAAACTGTGGACACAATCATGAAGAGTTGAACAAAATAATGTTTTCCACACATAATTCTTATCTGCTTCATATAAAGTCTTTGTCTCAGTAGTTTCACAACATATACAGAATTACTTTCTGCTGTTTTTCTTCTTTAAATGTCACTATAAAGCATAATCAATTAATCTGTCAAACAAAAATATACAAAAAATCACTGGCTTCATTAATAGTGACTATTAATAAAGGCATTGAGGGGCTGCTGCTGTGAGATTTGTAGTGACTCGTGCTTCCAATAAATGTCCAGGTTGCAGATGATCAAAGTTCAGATTTATTATAAAAGTCTTTACAGCTCACCAATGCTGTTCCAGGATTGTCCACAAATGTATAAACACAAAATAATTAGGCAAAATAAAGGCTGGGACACAGTCAAAAACTGTATCTCTCTCACACAGATCAGCAACACCTGCAGCTGAATTCCTGAGTTAAGCTCTTAATTACCCAAAAGAAAGAAGCGCCACCTGGTGGTTGGAGGTGTAAAAACAATTAACACAAATATATACAGTACACAGCTGCAACTGCAATGATTATTTTCATTTTTTCATTGTTTTCTCGATTAATCAATTAGTTGTTTGGTCCATAAAAATGTGAGAAAATGGTGAAAAATGTTTATCACTGTTGCCCAAGATGCAATGTAAAATGTCTTGTTTTGTCCCAACCAACAGTACACAACTCAGAGATATTCAGTTTGCTGTCATAGAGAACTGAAGAAACCAGAAAATATTCACATATTAGAGGCTGGAGCAAAAGAATTTGGAGATTTTCTTCTCAAAAAATGACTCAAAAGGATTAATCGATTATCAAAATAGTTGGTGATTAATTTAGTAGTTGGCAACTAATCGATTAATGATTATGCTCTCACATTTCCCTGTAATATTTACTGTTTCTTGCAGACGAGAAGCTTCCAGAGTCTCCTCAGTGGAAGGAAAACTGCAGCTTACTCATGGAGACTCCTGTGCACCAAGCTTTGATAACCATGAAGAAGATGGGGAATATTGCTTAATTTATTCAGAAACGAGGCGTTGGATGTGTATAAAACTGAGTACTGTTTGTGTATTCTAATGAAAAATAATGTATATACTTAATTTGTGTTGTTTATGATGAAACACTATCAGTTAAATGCTTTCTTTTTAGTTGAGGTATTGGAATTGTAAGTACAGATTAAAACGTTTTTCCAGACTTCCTCTATGGAGGTTGCACAATTAATTCCATTTGAATTTTGTCCTTGAGATTTTCAATAAATGCTGTGACCTTCGTTTGTAAAGCTTCCCTCTGAAACTTTCTCAGCCTCTCTACTTCCTCTCGGGCTTTCTGCTGTTGCCTGGCCAGCTCTTTTTCTGATATTGAGTCAATAGTTGCGATATTTTTCATCTTCATGAGAGACAGGTTGCTCTGGATGTTTCCTCTGTGTCTCACTGACCTTGTGGTCTTGACTGACGGTGGTGGTGCCGATATCGACCGACTCTGCTCTTCCAGTTCAGATTCGTGGTCGTGAGACTGGATCAATCTCCTGCCATCAGATGTGTAAACGCCCCTGAAGTGTGTCTCAGCATTCTTGTGTCTGCCTATTTCTTTCATAGCGATGTTAATCGTAGCTTTAGGCTCACAAACTTTTACTATTGCCACTCTTCTCTGTTCTTTTATCACCAAGTCTCTTCTTTGTTGAAGCATTTTGCGAGTGTACCTGTACTGTTTGTCAAGCAGGTCTAGTTTATGCTGGAGATCTCTGTCTTCCTTTTGGTTCAACACTCTCAGCTCTCTCTGCAGTACAGGTCTACTGTAGACTTGATCCATTATAAACAAGGTACTAGAGGGAGAAAAGCATGTTTTTGGTCCATTTATTTCTGTAATTTAGTCACTTATAAAGTAAATCAAAGGATGTCATTTTCTTACCTGATAAGTGTGCACCTTCCCTCAGAGTACTGTCATACAGGTGTGTTTGCTGCTATGGCTGTCTCAGTATGTGTAATATAATAGCCTATTGTAAGTGGATGGGGTTGTTTGTAATTGTGCATTGACACATTCCTTAAGAGATTACATTTCAGGATTCCTGCAGAGTGCAGTCACAGGGCTTCTCGCAAGTCATGCAATCAATAAATAATGATTCACTTTGTGCAAAGTACTTAGGCTAAAAGTGTTTCCTTTGTGATTTTATGCAGCTGTAGTGTTTTGAGGAATTTTAATATTCCAGTCTCACATCATCTTTTATTGTTTGGGATCTAAGTTATATTTTAGGTTGGGGTAACAAAATCATCAATCAAACTACTTCTACAATATTCTTCAGTTTCACATGATAGATCTTTAATTTATTGGTCAATTCTTCACTGTAATGTCGTAACCCACTGCACAGATAGTGTAGACAGTTGTATCATATTAAATATCAGGCATTGCTGATCAGGGCTGTATCAATAGGAATACTGATGTCACGAGTCCAAATTCCCACAGCAAACCCCTCACTTTTGTAAGTAATGTTTTCCAAAACACAAAAGTTGAAAAATTCAGCATTATTTTCTGTTACTTTTATCTCCCTACATACTCTTGAGTTATTTTTTCTAAGCAAAATGGCAAAAATCTCCGATTGCAGCTTCTCAAATGTTAACATATTTGTAATCTGTGATTTTCTTTGATATCTTGGTTGGACAAAACAAGACATTTGAAGCCACTGACGTTACCTTGGGCTGTTTGCTGACATTAAATGGAACCAATAAAGAAAATAATTTGTAATGAATCATGTTAACTGTCACTCTACACTGCCAGAAATATAACTAATGGAGAATAAAATACCTCTTTTTACTTGTATTTAACTAGTTTTACCTAAAATAAGTGACATTTAAAGATATTGGCCCAAAGCTTTAAACACACCATGTGATAGGTTTTCTGTAATTGTTGAAAATAAACTTCTTTTTAAATTCCCCTGACTTTCAAAGCTGAGTATAAGTTTCAATAAACGCTTTTAGTGATGACAAAAATGTTTATTATGGAGCAGCACTATCCCTTTAATATGTCATGTGTTAGAAAGCCTGCCCCTCTGGTAGTTTGATCCCTCCCGCGGTAAAGTGAGGCACAGTCTGGATCATGGCACCACAAAACTTCCCAAAAAATCATGCAGTCGTCTTAAAATCGATGAACTGTTGACATCTCTGTCCGGTAAGTACATTTGCTAAATGCTTGAGCACAATTTACTGGTAACAGTGATTCACTGCCAAATTAGCCGTTATGCATCATTTATCACAAACTGCTGCATGTTTTCATTCAAATCATATTGATAACACATTTGAATAAATCTGTTGTATCAGTTCAGACACTTTAATCTCAGATTTTTGAGCTCTTGAACTTGTAGACATTGCTGCGCATGCGCACTTCTCAACTGAGGTGCAAAACGTAATCCTGGAATTTCTCTGACCCTTCCGGTCATATCAGTACTGATAAACCTACTACAGTTTCTTCTGTCTTCTGCTTTTTTCTTCCCTTTTTCTTCTGCATCTTCCCCTAAATAGTTTTGTTATTCATCACAACTATGTTCACACCAGTGAGGCCCCCTAATAATACATCCATGACCGTCACCCAGCTATGATGACGCCATGGTTCTTGCATGTATGGAAAGTCAAACGGCTCATAATTCGTCTTTTTACACGTATTTATTTTTTTACATTAATGCTTGAAAGGTTGGTTCACTGTGAGTAGGAACAGTAATAATAGTAATTACATTTTTCTCACTCATTCTTTAGTGGTATTTAGATATTTTTGGTTTCATTTGACCCTCTTACAGACATAAATAAACATTTACTGAAAATAATCACGGAGAATAAACATTTTATGAAGATCCATACAGGGACACTGATAAAGCCACCCTCCTTTGATTCCGAATATTTTTTTATTGAGAGTGTTATAACATTCTGCATCCTTTGTTGTTATGCTAACGGTAATGCTGCCCAGAAGAACTTGTTCTGCAAAAGTGTGAATACTGCCAGCAAAATAATAGCCACGAAGCAACACAGCCTTAGTGACATCTACAAAACCCTTGCCCTCTCTAACTTGTTTTTGCCTTTTTACCTTGCCTTTTTGCCTTCTGATTTGGATGATGACCTGTGTACCGACCTTGCTCTGATTAAAAGGACTGATTTTGAACTGCTACTCAGTCTGTTTCTGCATTTGAGTCCAGGCCTGTGGTTCAGTATTGACAGTACTCATAGCAGTACTACAGTTATTGCTGCGCAGTGGAAAGAATCGTATTGTGTATATTTGTGGGCTGCGTTGTGTCTTCTCTCATATTGAATCTTTGTAATCTTTGTCTTTGATTGCTACCGATTGCTTCTCTTTCTTCCTTAGTGTTTATGTTTTTTGTTGTTTCATTTCTTCTTAGTGTGTATGTTTTTTTATGGTGTATGTTAAGTTTTGTGGACACACTGCAAACCAATTTCCCTCTGGGATAATAATAAACTTAATCTAATATTACACATAGGCTGGAAAGAATTGTGGGCCATTTTTCAATGCACCTGTACATTTCCAAAGGATCACTTTCTATAGCCTATAAATTAAGGTAGAATTTAGTTTGTGATTGAACTGGTCCTCTCTTAATCTGTTCAGGCATGGTTGCTATTGCTGTTGACAATAGCTACCTGTTTTTTTTCTTTATTTTGAACAAACCACAGTGGTCACTGCTGGAACTACTAAATGCATCACATCCTCCGCACCGGGAAATCTTTACTAGGAAATACCGATCAGACAGTGAGTGTTCAAAACTGAGTAAAGCCTTCATAAAGCTGCTACAGGCATTTCTTGACTTAATTTTAACATTTTAAACATGTTTTTCTTCTGTTTCTAGGCGTGGCACAAGTGTTACTCTAGCTTTGTAAAGATGATGCAGGCAGTGTGTATTGACGTACCAGGAGGACCAGAGAATTTGCTGCTGAAGACTGTCCCCAGACCTCAACCCAAAGATGGAGAAGTCCTAATCAAAGTTCATGCAACTGCCCTCAACAGGGCAGACTTACTACAGGTTCAGTACAATGTACATTCCTACAAAGCTTAAGCACAGTAATGCTGCTGAATGTGGTCATTTCACTTTGACTTTTCACATATGACAAAATATAAGCATTTCTTGTCGTTTATAAAGCAACATGTGATGATCTTGATTCCAAAACACATCTAAGATCATGTAATTACTGTATGATAAGAGGTCATTTGTCTTCCATAGAGGCGAGGCTTGTACCCACCTCCTCCAGGTGAGAGTGACATCATAGGCTTGGAGGTGGCTGGTACTGTGGATACTCTGGGCCCAGGGTTGAAAAGAAGCTGGAAGCCAGATGACAGGGTAATGGCCTTGCTCTGTGGAGGAGGATACGCAGAATATGTTTCTGTGCCCGAGGGGCTTCTCATGCCCGTACCGCCTCACCTCACGCTCTGCCAGGCTGCTGCAATCCCAGAGGCCTGGCTCACTGCTTTTCAGCTGCTGGATCTCGTAGGTATAACATGAATTTTGATCAATTTTTTTTTAGCAGTTTGAGATAAAATATAGTAACATGGGGGAAAAAAACATTTAAAGGCCCATACAAGCTGTTAACAAAAAATTAAAGACAACAAATCAACAGCAAATAATAGAAGTGTAAGCCAGCACATTCCTGAAACTTTATGAAAAATAAATAAACATGAACACAGTTGAGATGATGATCAGCATTACATGACCACTACCACAAGTATTGCATCCCCTCTTGTTATTTATAATAGAATATTCATTTTTCAGCAGGGGAATATTATTTATTTTAAAGCAAAGTAACCGTTTCATTATTTTGTTATGTAATATGAAGCACTTTGTAGCTTTGTTCTGATAAGTGTTAGTTGTAATAGTAGTAAAAATAATCTTACATAATGTAAGGTCTGCATCAGAGTAATACAGTGTTTAAGCTGTAATTTGACGGTCATAGATCTGTAAAGAAACTAACAATTCTCACTGTGATGCTCTCATGGTCTCTGGTTATTTTCCCCTAATTTAATGCTTAATTTTAAATGACCAGATTACCCCCCTCTTCTTTCTTTCTACAATTAACAAGGAGTCAAAATTCAATTCTGTTTTTTGTGTCTTCTTGCCATCTGTCTTACAGCTCAGGTGAAGGAGGGTGAAGTGGTGCTGGCTCATGCTGGAGCCAGTGGAGTTGGAACAGCTGCTGTTCAGCTGGTTCGTCTGTTTGGTGCCGTGCCCGTCGTTACTGCAGGGAGCCCAGAAAAACTGAAGATGGCTGAGAAACTGGGAGCAGCAGCAGGGTTTAACTACAAAGAGGAAAGCTTCGCACAGGGAGTCTGTGACTTCACAGGAGGTGAATTGTGTAGCTGTAAAAAGTCCGCTGTACTGCACACAATGTACTAACCTTACTGATAATCAGTCACTGCAGTGATGTTTTTGCTATTGCATTAATATTGTCAAACAATGCGGGAAGTCTTATGGAGCCTTTTCCTTGTATTTTCTTCATCTGTGCAGCAGTGGTAGCAGTGCTGCTCATGATCACTACCAAGTTGTTCTATTTGTTCCAAACTTTTTTTTAATGGACCTAAGACCTGTTTAAAATGTTAGAATAGAAATTTAGAGTTGGTATTTCGTGCACAACTTCACCTTCTCCCAAGTTGCATGGAGAAAAGAAAAAGTCCAAAGACGGCAAAACTCTTCATCTCTTGCTTCAGGTTCAAACTTTAAAGGATAAATCTGGTGTAAGTCTGTATTTTTAAGATATATCAAGTAGTCATTGATGTGTTTTTAAGACTTTTTGGACAACAATGGGCTGTGGTGCAGAAGAATAATATAGTTTATATCAGTCTTTGGCTACTCACAATAAGCCTCGCTTAAGTTGTATAACTATACTGTATCTTCACAGGCAAAGGAGCAAATGTCATCCTTGACTGCATTGGTGGGCACAACTGGGAACAAAATGTGAACTGCTTAGCCACCGACGGCAGGTGGGTGCTGTATGGCACCATGGGAGGCAGGGGAGTAGAGGGAGATCTGCTGGGCAAACTGCTCTCCAAGCGAGGCCACTTGCTCACCAGCCTCCTCCGCTCTCGCAGCCTGCAGGTGAGAATTCAAGCCAAGCAGAGATGACACACCGACACACCAGCTGTGTTTCATCATCTGAGCGTGTGAACGTGCTGGCTCGTGTCAAATGAAAATTCACTGTTCAGTCTGTGCCTGGTTTTAGTTTTGGTTAATTTTGACACATTTCTTGTATTTGCATGTCTGTAACTGAGACTGATTTTAGCTTTTCATTTGCATTTTCCCTTCACAGTACAAAGCAGACCTGGTGAAGGCTTTCTCACACAGAGTGTTACCGTTTTTCTCGGACCAGCCTGCCTCCCTGAGGCCAGTGATTGACAGCACATTCAACCTGGAGGACATTGCAGAGGCTCATAGACACATGGAAGCCAACAGAAACATGGGAAAGATTGTCGTTAATGTAATTCCACAGTCTCAGGAAAATCTTTGATTACAACCATATAATAATGGCTCTGGAATGTATTAAGGAATCTTACAACACAGTGTTATTTGAAAATTATTTGTCTCACACAGATGTTGATTGTGATTTTAAATATGCACCATCCACCAATAAAATGATTCAAAGATGATTTTTACAGTGCAGTATCTTCTGTAGTGTTATAATACGGTGGTGATAACAGGATTACCTATCACTAAAGGTTCATTATGATTATTATCAATATTGTGTTTAAGGTGGAGTCAAAAAGAGGCTGTGTAAGTCTTACCAAACCCTCCTGCCACAGGAGATCCACAATGACAGTCCTCTCTACAGATACCATGCAAAATACTAAACAAACTTTATAAAATATTATAAGAAACCATCACAGGAAACCCTGCTGTCAAGCATATTCAGATTTAAATTTACTCCTTCACTACTTTAAATAAATAAATAAATAAATAGTAAAATAACAGAAAAGGTAGGCAATAAAATCAGATTTCTTTAAAAAAAAATCTTGAACTGTATGTGCACATTTCTTATTGTTTATAAATTGGATAGACTCTAAATACTTTCTAAATTCAATCATGAAAAGTTCAGACAATGGGTGAGAACTTGGATTTATGAATGCGAACCTATCCCAGTAAAATTAATAAATCTGCCAAACTTATCACAAACTTGGCTTCCAGCTTAATAAAATACATGTTTAGTCGTATCTTTGAGCACTTTGAGTTTCACTATGAATGAAAAGTTCGGTACAAATGTATTATTATTTTTATTATTGTTATTATTGTTATTATTATTATTATTATTATTATTATTATTATTATTATTATTATTATTATTATTATTATTATTATCATTACTACTACTACTACTACTTCTACTAATAAAAATAATGATAATAATGACAATATCATAATATAATAATCATAATAATATTAATTATTATTATTACTTTGTCGCACCCTCGAGCGCATGCCAATGTCACCCCTGACGTCACAGTCTCTCTTCCTGTCTCTCACTTCCTGCTTCGCTGCGGCTCCTCTGAACTTTTTTCCTCCGGTGTCATGAGGAGAGCTGCGGTTTGACGAGGCAGGAACCGTGTATCGGCTTGGTTTCGCGGGACAGACCTGGAAGGCAACCAGCGGACAAACTCTATGATTCGACCTCAAAAAAACAGGAAATTTATTTATTTCCAGTGTGTAAGAGCCAAACTTGTAACTTTTTCCTCCCGCTGCTGTGCTAAAGTTGGCTAGGACAGTTAGCAGTTTGTGGAGAGTTGAAGTAAACCTAGTTAAATATTTGCCGCAAATATTTAGTCCTTGTTTTTTCTTCCTAATCGATCAACGACCTTTTCTCTTGTTTATTGACTTCCTCACTTAACTTCTATAAGCTCTAAAGTTACTTCTCTGGTCTGCCCTGTTTCTGCTAGAAAGTCATTTGCAATGTTTATGGGGTTATTTTTTTCTGTCACAGGCACCAAATCCTGAAACATGGAGGACCCAAACAGACCTCAGCGTAAAATGTCAACAGCAGGAGACAGCCTGTACGAAGTCCTGGGCCTGGAGAAGGGAGCATCCCAAGAGGAAATAAAAAAGGCGTACAGGTGTGTTCACACTCAGATCCTTTACTTAAAGGTGCAGTGTGTAAGATTTAGTGGTGGACAGACTTGGCAGAAATTGAATATAATATTCATAAGTATGTTTTAATTGGTGTATAATCAAATGAAAGTAAGAATCATTGTGTTTTTATTACCTTGGAATGAGCGGGGAGCAGGTTGCCAATTTTTTTTTTCCCAGGATGGCAAAGTCATGACTTGCCCTACTCTGCCTCTGATTAGCTGGTACTTGTTGCCTTCGTTGGTTGGGTTAGTTAGTTAGGTTTAGGCATGAGGAGTGAGATTGGTTAGGGTTCAATCAGAGGCAGAGTAGCGTGGGTCATGACTTCACCATCCTAGGAGAAAAAATATTGCGAGCAGGTCCCCGCCCCCATGGAGGCAACATGTTGTGCTGCCATGTTTCTACATTTGCCCAGAATGGACAAACCAAACACTGGCTCTAAAGCAGGTTTTTCGGGTTTTTAGGGATGCTTGGAAGGGGTGTTGTATTCATTTGGTTGCCATCTGCAAATCCAACACACTGGTCCTTTAAGTAAGAATCAATACCACAATGTAAAAATGTTTCATTACAAGTAAAAGTCCTCCACTGTTATCAGCTCAATTTACTTAAAGTACTCAAGTAAAAGCACTAATTTTGCATCAAAAAATCTTAACTTAAATCTTAACTGATACATTGAATAAATGTAACATTGTTAATACTGATGAGCCAATGCATAAGAAGCATTTTAGTGTTGTAGCTGCTTGAGGTGGAGCTCGTATGAACTGCTTTGAAACGGTCTCAAGATGAATCTGAGAGGTCTTGAGATGATAGGCTGGGTAAGATGGATGAAAAAACATAGTTCTGCTAAATACATTTGGATTAATTTGTCAGAACTTTTCTTTAATCTTTGCATTTTTTAAAAAAAATATTGGATAGTTTAACCTGTTTGGGCCTCAAGCTGTTATTTATTTGAAACCATGTGAGAAGTTTAGAGGGGAAATGTCTCTGTGGTGGAAGTGCAAACAACTCATAGACATCTGAAACGTGACAAAGAGACACATACAGACTGATTTTTTTTATAAGACGTCACAAGCCAAAAAGTTTGGGAACCACTGGTTTAATCCTTAATAATGTGGTGTAATTTATAAGCTTAATATTATGTTATTTTCAGTAAAATTTTAATCTGAAAAATAAATAAAGCTGTCAAATAAATGTAGTGGAGTAGAAAGTACAATATTTCCCTCTGAAATGTAGTGAAGTGGAAGTATAAAGTAGCTTAAATTTAAAAAATACTCAAGTAAAGTACTTAGAAATTGTACATTCCACCACTGGATCATAAAGATAAATTACTCTTTGTAGCATTTAGCAAACATGTGCTGCAACAGTAGTGATGTGCCGGTATCAAATTTTCAAACTACGATCATTTTAGGAAAAAATATCACGATAAATGGCGCTAAAATACTTAACACCATGATCACCTTGGATTTTATTCACTGATCAGTTGTCTGTATGTTGACGTTTCGTTGCACTCTGCCTAAGAAATAACACCAAAAACAGTTTAAATAATGTTCAAAGTTTCAGACAGTTGTTGACTGTAGGGCTGCAATTAAAAATTACAGCTCTCCAACAATGAAAGCGATTGGTTGCTGTATAGGTCATAAATCCCTCCCCCATGTCCCATTTTAAAAGATGGGACATGAGCCAAACTACTAAATCAAAGTACACATCAAATACATTTGCCCTGAAGATAGTATTTGTCATTTTAGGTGGTTTTTAGGTGGTGTTCATTTTTCTTTCATCTGGCTAAACAAAATCAAACTGCTGATGAAGGCAGAGGGCATTGCTCTGTGTTCACGGTGTCCTATGAAAATGACGATAATGACGGTAATGGTAAATGGTCGGTGGTATTGATACCATCAGTGTATAGTAGCAATGGTAAACCGGTACATCTCTGAGTAGCTGAACACTAAAATATGTCAGGTAGAAATGTGCATGAGCGAAAGGGCACGATGAAACATTTCCATGGAAATAGACGATCATGTCTTCGAACTTTTGACAGGATATGAAACCAGTGAAACCTCATGAAAATGCTGCTTTCTGTGAGCAAATAATGTCGTCAAGATTCTGTGTTTCTAATACTTTGCTTCCCAGAAACGCTCACCTAATGTTTCACTTTTTAACAACTTTTTTTAAATTTTTTTTACAAAACTAAGTGTTGTCCAAAGCGCACGTGGTAGACAGGTGTGTAGAAAAGTAAAATCATGGATAAGAAAGTGCTGATTTCCTGCACTTTACTACATTTATTGATAATGTTTTCATTGAAAACTTCTGGCAGGCATCAAAGAAAAGTTTCATTTTATATAAAAAGCTTCATTTTCATTAAACTTACTTCACTAGCTAGATTCATAAGATACTAACGGCGGGTTTACAATAATAAAAATAATGACACAAGTTTAAAAAATAAAGACGTCTTAAACACTTGTAAAACACTCGTAATGGACTCCAGTTTTCATACTTATCGATTTCATGAAGCACTTTAAGATATGACGACAGTGAAGTTGGGTTTCGGTTTCGCAAATTCGAAACACAGGAATATCTGGAATGTTGATAATGAAGATTTAAGAGTAATGACACACACTTTCTTGACGGAGATTTCCTCAGTAGAAAGGCAAAATAATAAATTCAATTGAGTATTATTAAGATTATACTAATAATCATACTAAAATAGTAGAGTCTCAAAATAAGCAAGTTACAGTTTTCAGAAGAACGTCTTGTATCTTATTTGTAACTAAAATGTGTTTTTAATTGTTACCCTTTGGAAAAACATCCCTTCTATGTTAGTTTTAAACTTAAAAAGGCATCTGAATTCCTGATGTACAGTTCTTGTGGTGTGTATTGATAGCGGCACTTCAACAACGGACAGAATAACGTCACAACCAATTGCATAATATCATTCGTTTTCAGGAAGTTGGCATTGCGGCATCACCCTGATAAGAACCCAGGTAACCCAGAAGCTGCTGAGAAATTCAAGGAAATCAACAACGCCAACGCCACCCTCAGCGACGAGAACAAGCGGAAGATCTACGACGAGTATGGATCCTTGGGACTCTATGTGGCGGATCAGTTCGGGGAGGAGAGCGTCAAATATTACTTCCTCATGTCCAAGTGCTGGTTCAAGGTGAGAGGCATGATGGGAAGCGGGATTGTGTGGTTAAGAGTGATGTGGTTTCGCAAGAAGTGAAAACTGATTGAAACGTATTTAAAGCCAGGATTTGAATTTGAAGATGTATTAAATTCTTAAATATACTGACACTCATTCTTTTCTGTTTAGGCCCTCATTGTGTGCTGCAGTATTTTCACCTGCTGCTGCTGTTTCTGCTGCTGCTGTTTCTGCTGCGGGAAGTGTAAGGCGCCAGAAGACGAGGATTTCGTCTATATGGATCCGGACGACCTGGAGGCGGAAATCAGAGAGCAGGAAGCAGGTGAGTGACTTTGTTCTAGAGTAGAGTCGAGTAAAGGAAGGCAAATATCAGCAACATTTTACTTGAAGTCCCCCTATTTATTGTAGCTTTTATAAGCAAACCGTTAATAAATAGTTTGTAACAAACTATAATGCAGTTCTAATCAGATATAAGGACATTTTAAAGTATTTGTCAGCAATTGTAAGTTCTCCTAGACATATTTTATATTATTACCACTATGTTTTAATATATTGTCATTAATTATCTGTTTATACACCAGCCTGTAAGTATAGGTGCCCACAGGAGGAGTTATAGTTGTTGACAAATACATTAATAAACACTTATATCTGCTAACAAATACATTATAGTGTGTTATAAACCGTCTATTAAATATTTATATACTACTTATAAATGCTAAATAGTGGGACGTAAGTTAAACAGGTAACAGTAAACTCACTAAAACAACATCATAATGACCTGATCATAAATCAGTAATATTCTGTCGGTTGTGTTTATTGTGAATACTTGCTTTAATGAAATATGAAAGTGTTTAAGGCGTAAAAAGAAACACAAAACAAGCAAACGTCTGAAGTGGAAAAACTAAAACAGTCTGAAAACTGAGCTCAAAAGAACCTTTAATGAAAACCAGTAAACTGCACACAACGTCTTCATGTTTACCAGTCTGGATAGTTTGTGTTCATTTTTGTGAATCATTTTACATTAAAGCCAAAAGAGAAAAAAAGCTTCATCAGTTTGTATTTCACTGATACATTTTGATCTGCCACTTCCTGCGGAGAGATGAAAGTCGTCACATGACAGCAGAATTTCATTTTTGCAAATTGGATGCGTCCAGTGTCTAAAATGGGAAGCATGTTGTGCTTTTAGCAGCCCCAGTTTGTTATTTAGGCGGACAATACGGATGTACAATACTGTGCAAAAGTTTTTAGGCATTTATGAAAAAAAGCTGTAAAGCAACGATGCTTTCAAAAATAATGCCATGATTTTTTTTATCGATCAATTATGTCATACAAAGTTCAGTAAACAGAAGAAACCTTAATTAAATCAGTATTTGCTGTGAGCAGCTTTGCCTTTTAAACATCAGCAGTTCTCCTCGGTACACCTGCACACGGCAGGTCGGTTGTTCCTCCATCTTGGAGAAGTTGCCACAGTTCTTCTGTGGATTTTGGCGTCTCAGCTGCTTCTTTCACTTCATGTGATCCCAGACTGACTCCATGATGTTGAGATCAGGACTGTGTGGGGGCCAATTAACCATCTGTAGCAGGACTCCTTGTTCTTCTTGTCAATGAAGATACTTCTTTATGACCCTGGCTGTATGTTTGGGGTCATTGTCAAGCTGCAGAATAAATTTGACAATCCTCTGATGAAATATAAACATCTAAAGTGCCATAAAGCCTTTGCACAGTATTGTGTGTATATATATATTCTTAACTAAATTAAATGTCAACTGTTTATTGTTTAGCAAATGGAAAAAACACTATGCTTGACAGTGGATAAAGAGGGACATGAAACAGAAGTTGTCAGTTGCGTGAACGGCAGCTTATTATCAGAATTTTTAGGGTTTGCGTTTGTTGAAGAAATAATTAAAATAGAGATGTGGTCTGTTCAATCATCAAAGTAGGAGGTTTATTAAGTGCTCAGAGAGAGAGAGAGAGAGAGAGAGAGAGAGTATTTGCATGTCTCAGGCGTCCACCTTGAGCGTGTTAAAGATAACAGCAAAGTCACAGATTGTAATACAAGAGAGTGCTGTCGGATACCAGAATGGAAACTTTCTCTCGCAGCCTGAAGGAGGTTAAATCCAGCTCATATCTCGGTTCTCTGCTATGACTGTGACTCGACCGGTCAATTAAGAAGCAGCGTTGGTTTGCTCAGTGTTAAATTTTGTTTCACAGAAGGAAACGATGTAAAAACTATTCAGCCCGGCGCCACTGCCGCCAATGACACTTCAGGTGGAGTTGTCACCTCTCCAGGTAAAGTTCACCTGCCCTCAGCTGACTGCTGCGCTGTGTAGAAGTTCATGTTTTGGCAGCTTCTAACACTGCTGGTCTCGGGCGTGGACTGTCACGTACTAACATTTTATGTAACAACAATTTGCATTTATTAATATCTTCTTACAAATGCCCTATTCAGCCTCATACAGCCGATGCCGTGAGATGCTGTAAAATAAGCAGAGGTGGCTTTTTTTATGACCTTTGTCCCTTTTTACTTATCAATAACTTTGCTTGCTTGCACTTGCTTGCGCTTATTGACCACGGTGGAAAATAAAGGATACTAAAATTCTAAATTTGAACATCCAGAGCAGCGATTCTCAGCCTGGGAGATGGCTCCAAGAATAAAACAACATTTCTTTTATCTATTCCTTCTTTCTATCATTCCTGTTTTCCAGATTTTCTCAAATTTGGGGAATTAGTCATCAGTCTCCTGGTTTCTTTTAATTTAACATAAATAAATTAATTTTAACTGTTCTTAACCATTAACAAAACTCGCCGGTGGTGTTCTCCTCTTCCACTCCCCTCTCTCCCTACCATAGACCCATTTTTTTTCTTTTTTTGGGGGGGAGGGGATGTTTAGGGGGAGATATCAGGTCAACAGTTTATGCCTCATAGAAGTGGTATACATCATCTGAAAGCTGGGAACCTGTAGATTAATTTGAAATGCAGCTCAGCACCATGTGTAAAGTTTTTCTAGTCATAAATCTGTCATAAATGTTGTGTTTTGGTTAGGCACCTATTCAAATTTTGAAAGTTTAGAGTGTATAATGGCTTAGAACATTATGATGGAAATATATAATGGTCATCCTGCTCCGTTATGTCTCATAACTTGTTGCAGAAATTTTTGGTTTGATATCATTTATTACACAGATTCCGTGCAAAATTTAACCATTTTTGACCACTCGAGAAATGATAAAAATGGTAAAAATCCCTCTAAAATACCACAGTAAGACACAGGGACCTTGAAGAACACCGTAGAAAAATTCATGTTATTATTTGGTATCAAAAAGTTTTGACATTTGGAGATTTCTGTAAGAATTGCATTTTTTTGGCACTTGGATGGCGAGCACTTCTGTTCTGGAAATTGCCCAGAAAAAAACATAAATCCTCTGAATGCCTTCAGTCTCTAGTTGGTTATAAAGTCTCATCTTAGAGGTCACAATAACATTTTATACAGTGAGGTCAAGTTTCAAAAAATGGTCTCACTACAATGAAATGGCTACTATGGAGACTAACGTCATCACACGTGAATACAATCGGGCTCATTGAATCCACAAGAGTCTCAGCTTTCCAGTCAGACCCAATTTATGCAATTTCAACACTGTTTTGGGATCCCAGTCTGCAGAAATATTCAAATACACCATTTTTAAAATAGGCAAAAATAACACATTTCTACTGCATTCAAAAAAACTGCATGGTTTTTGCCCTAAACTGCATGGGATTAGCATAAAATAGGCATGTCTGTAAAGGGGAGACTTGTTGGTAACCATAGAAACTATTTTCATTCAGATATCTTGAGGTGAGAGGTCAAGGGACCCCTTTGAAAATGGCCATGCCAGTTTTTCCCTCACCAAAATTTAGCCCAACTTTGGAGCGTTATTTAGCCCCCTTCCCGACAAGCTAGCATGACATGGTTGGTACCAGTAGATGCCTTAGATCACTTAGTTTCATATGATACCAGAATCTTCACTCTAGTCCGCTACAGGCTCTGAAAGACAGTAAAGTCGGCCGAGGACGCCGGCGTCCTGGTGGAGTTTAAGAGGTTAAAGGCCTCCAAGCCAAATACTTAGAGAACCACCAGTTGCTAAAGGTATTTATTTAAGGCCGGTCGTTTTTGTGCTGCTTGTTCACCGTCTGTAGCAATTATTTTGTTTTTTAAATTTTTTTGCTCCATTTTTTTGCTCCATTCTCCTGCTCTACTGTGCTTTATAACCTGTAACATGATGTCAGGTGTTGAGAACTGCTTGAGCGTATGTTTATGTACTCGTCCTTGTCTGAAATGTTTCTTTACAGCATTAATCTGTCTCGTAGGAAGGATTTGTTCACCATGTAAGTCCTGCACCTTGTGCAGTATTTACTGGTTTAGCAGCAAAAAGAAAAATATAGTCTTCTTTATTTCCAATTTTACTTTAGTCTACCTGGTTTTAATGTTTCATACAAATATAATAAATATAAAGAATGGGATGCTGAACAGGACAAACACCCAACCGACCCAAAGGTGCTGCACAACAACAACAACAAAACAGTTCAGAGATGAACGAGATTGATTGAGAGTCTCTGAAAAATTAAACGTAATGTTTCCCAGATCCTCCTGAACATCTGATTCGAATCATAAATCAGCTTCTTCAATTTCATGAGGGCAGCAATCTGTGTCATCCACGTATCAATGGAGGGGATTTCTTAGCTAAACATAAAAAAAAAAGGTTAACAAACAAATAAATGTGTCAAAAGTGTAATCTTTGGTAAAAATAAACAGATACAGACTCAAATGGAAACTGTTTTCCAATAACATCTTGAGTATTAATGTCTCTCCAGTATTGTTGGATAAGGTCACAATAACCAAACAGATAAATAAAAACATCTTAGTAAGACTTTGTTCCATTTTTGTAACAAAGATTTGAAGTATTTGGAAATAATTTCTGGAGGTACAAAATATATTCTGTGAAAAAAAAAGTGAGATTTTGATTTGTGCTCATCAATAAAGGTGCATCCAGGGACGACCCCCTCAGGTATTTCAGGCCACTGTAATGCACTAAACCACTAATTAAGATCAGCTTCCCATAATACTGACTTTAAAGACTGAAGAAGAAGCCCGACTTGTCTGGAATCTGGAGTTAAATTCTGAATTTTGCCATTTAGGTTTTAGCATTAATAATAAGTATTTATGTGTTTCCGTTGCCCTCCTTCAACTGAGAATCTATAAAATGTCTTAATTGAAGAAACTTAAAAAATGTCTTGTTTGAGAGGATGAATTCAGTTTTTACAAACCTGACTGAAACACACCTTTCAACACAATTTAATAATCCAATATTTCTCATCTATGGTTCACAGTTTCATCTGGTAAGGAGAGTGAATAGTGGAGGTATTCTGACTAACATGAGGTTTTTTTTTTGTGCAAATTTTTACTTTATTGAAAACAATCAAATTCAAAACACAACAACATATAAACAAGTATAAGAACAAAAAAGAGGGAATGAAATTATGACAAACATTTGAGGAGGAAGAAAAAACATGAATTAAAAATAAATACAATTTACATTCAAATAATTCAATAAATAATTTTATAGGTTTGCTGCTGTTTTTATTTTGCAGCTTAACTGAAGAGTTGTAATATATCATCATATCATTTAGAAACAGTGTAAAGTTGAGTTTTCTATTGGTCCATTTAATTTAATTTAATTATAAACAGTTATATATACTGTATATATTATATACAGTATGTTCTGACATCATCAGGTGAAGGATTGTGATGAATACAGCTTTCATGTGACTATAACTAGACTAGTGACAGATGTAGTTGTGTGTTTATATAGACACATGATACTGTGACAGATACATTAAGTAATAAATGGAGATAAAATTAACAATATTTAACTTTGCTGCATTATGAGTAGATGGCTCTCTGTGTTTGTGTGAGGTTTCCAGCTGTTTTGCTGCTTTTGCTGAGAAAGTGTAGAAATTGTAGCTGTCAATAAAGTTTTCACACCTGCCTCTGTTACCCGCCGCAGGTGAGAGCGTACCGATCATGATTCAGCCTCACGCCACCAACGGCACCTCGGGGCCCGCAGTCGTCCCGCTGCCAGAGAAATGATGAGGAGCGAGCGCGACGGCTTCAGGTTCTGGACTGCGTCATAAAACCGCGTCATCAGCGGTCGTGTTGATCATTTACAAACTGCCTGATGATGAGTATAAATGCAGTTTCTGTTTGAATGTGGTTGTTTTGTTTTCCTCAGAAGACTGTGGCTGACACGCAGGAACACATTCATCTCAGAGGGGGTTTTGTTTACATGAGCGACTTGATTGTGCCATAGATTTTTTTGTTTTGTTTTTAAAGTGCCAACGGGTTTGTCTTTGATCCAATCATGTATTTATTTCTTAAAAAAAAATTTTTTATTTTTGAATACTGGGCAGTATCTGGACTGCAGTGACAAAGCCGTGCAGATCAAATGAGCTCTGGAGGATTCGTTTTTTCATGTTGCACTTTAAACTGTCAAATTCATGTTAGAAATCTTAAAGCTGCCACGACGGTCTGATGTGACTGAAGATGAATCTTGAGTCCAATTTAATGTTTTTTTTGTTGTTGTTGTTTTTTTTTAATGCAACATAAAATGCTGATTCAGGTTCTTCAGATTGTTAGAGGCCAACCACTCAGACACTTAAGATGTATTCAGTCATAATGTAAATAAATACATATTATAGAAACAAGATAAAGGGCTTCCATGAAATGTACAGACAGGGTGCACTCCCATAGATTTCTAGCAAAATCACACAAGTACCTTCGTTATTAATTAATCTGCCGAATGTTCTCTCAGTTAATCTGTAAGATGTCAGAAAAACGCCCATCAGATGTTCTCTAAACTCAATATGACGTCTTAAAATTGCTTGTTTTGTCCAACAACAAGTTAATCTGCAATTTTTTTTGATAATTAAATCGTTTGTCATTTTTCAAGCATTAACGGCAAACGTTTAATTGTTTTAAGCCACTCAAATGCGACAATTTGCTGCTTTTTTTGTCTTATATTGTAGTTATTTAAATATCTTTTGCACTGTTGGTCGGACAAAACAAGCAATTTAACGACGATGGAAATTTCTCACATTTTTCTCATTTTCTCGTCTCACATTTTTCTCATTTTCTCGTCTGTTTTACTGATAAAATAATAAGCAGATGAATCCATGATGAAAAAAGATCCTTAGTTGCAACCGTAATTCAGTTTATTGTATCAGAAAAACAGCAAATATTCACATTTTCATTCACAAAATCAGAGAACAACATAAAAAAATTGGTTGCTAATTGTTCAATTAATCGATAAAAGCTCAAATATACAGTATGCAGTATTTAAATTGATGGGAAGTGTTTCTATTATGCATATTTGGCCAACTGCACTGTACCTGCTCATAAGGTGACCTCAAGAAAAAAACGCGAGGGGTTAAATAATTTCAGAGGCACTGATAAGACTCTGATATTCTCTGAAAAGCTTTCTTCTTACACTTTACACTAAAACTAAACAGTAAAACAGTAAAAAGCTCGACAACAAAAAAAATCTTTTTGATTTGTTGATGTATTTTTGATGATATCCAGATGATCCAGATGTTTTTCTCTGTGGTGTTTGAGATGTTTTATTGTAGGTACAGTGAACTGATGCTAAAGAGAAGAATCGTGTTTTTTAATGTAAATTTCAGAGATATATTTTTGATTGGAAGTTTTATGACACATTAGTGTGTATTAAGATTAAAAAGCCTTAAATGATGTAAACCTGTTATATTTTTCTTCATGCTGTGTGTAGAAATGTCGGTTTTATGCCTCATTTTTACAGTTTGATCTGTACTTTTATTCCAAGACAGCAGGAGGAGTGACAGTCTTACAATCCTAGAAATGTATCGAAGTCTTGGTTTTGTAAACAACTGTTTTGCCAGCAACAAATGTGCCTGAATACATTTAACTGGAATAAAGTCTTTTGTTATTATTTTTTTATTTTAGTTTTTTTGAATGTTTTGATCAAAGATGAAAAAGGAAAAACTATATATTCATGTTTCATCATCTCAACATTCCTGGGGTTTGTTTTTTTTTCATTCTTTCAAACTTTTACATGTTTCCAAACTATTTGTCTCTGTAAAATGTGTTTTTGTCTGATCAAATAAACTCGGGTGATATTCATAACGTCCTGAAGTCGTCTTGTATTTGTAACTGTTTGCTAAGAGTGACCAGCACCTCTCCGCTTACACCTGTGAGCTCAGTGACCCGCTGCCATTGGCTGCCGTTGTGCTCCACCCCTGACAGATAACATGTGTGTTGCAGTAGGTGACAAGTTGTTGAGCTTCACTTTGCCACCAGTTAAACTTTAAAACGAGGGAGTTCTTAAGGTGGATTTATGGAGTTATCAACTGATTCAGAGAAACAACATCTGATTGAGAGTCATTTGGAGCATCTTGGATGGTATGTCTTCATCTTTTTTATCTTCTCATAAAGCTCAAATTCACTACAGATGGTTTTTATGTATTGATATAGATATTTAAATCCCCTAAAATGATCTCAATTGTGCATTTCTTGAGAGAGAATACATCACAGTTTTCTCCAGATTGTGTTTTCTGTCTTAGGTTAAGCTCTCCAGAGGAAAGATATTCAGACTCAGAGGTCAGCGAAGATGCCTCCAGCGTGGACGGCCTGTGGCAGCAGGAGCGTCTCTGCCATGAAACGGACGTGATGTCGAAGGCTGAAGGTGACGAGAGGCGTTTGGCCAGGAGGAAGCTCGTCATCGCCTGCGCCATCAGCCTCGTCTTCATGACCGGAGAGGTGATTGGTAAGAAGAAAGGTCAAAACGAGTTTCACCTGCCACGGTGCTCAAATGTGTCTTAACTTTATGATCAGACAGTTTAAAGATGTTTCCTGATTGTCCCTTAATTATTTATAATATCTTAAATTGTAAATGTGAATTCTTTGGGCAGGTAGGCGATGAAAAGTGATCCTGGTTGATGTTTGTAATGTGTTGTAGTACAAGTCAGTGGTGGAATTTAGTACATTTACTCAATTTATAGGTATTTTTTGCTTATTCGTTTACTTCTCTACATTTCAGAGGGAATTGTTGCACTTTTTACTCCACTGCATTGATCTGTCAGATATAGTTACTTTGCAGATTCAGCTTTTTCATACAAAACACATGATTAACTTATAAGATTTCATCATTTCTATAGACGAGAGTGCCAAAAAACCTTTAAAATAACATCATAACATAATAATAATAACATACTGTTGGTAAAATTAGCTTCACTGTGATGAAACCTTTGAAAAACGCTTCATACATGTTGAATCAGTCATAAAGTGCCCATTATGCAAAATGGTGTCATAAAGACACCATTTTGCATAATGGGCACTTTTGCTTTTGATACTTAAAGTACATTTAGCTGATACTACATTTGTACTTCTTATTGTAAAACTTTGAATGCAGGACTTATTATTTTATACTGTATCATTGCTACTTTTACTTATATACTCAGGTGTCATAATTAACACCAATTAGTGACAAATATTCAGGTTATATCCTCACTATTTAAAAATTTATTTAACCTTTATTTAACAGTGAGTATTTTATCAGCATTTGTCAGTGTCCTGGCCAAGAGAGGCAGCGATATCAACAAGAAATAACACGAAATATGCAACAAAATCAAACAGAAATGTGATTATAAAGTCATAAGGTCTCTAATACAATCAAAATCCTATTTCAATGAATCGACAATCAAATTTCTCGCCTCAAATGTTTTTAGTGTACATTTGTGTACCGTTTGGCTGTAATTTGAGAAAGTTTGTGACGTGGCTGCCATCTTGGAAACGGATGCGGCGGACACGGGGGGACGCACACGCGCTAACCTGCACGCGCGGCCGGACCGGCTACCAAAACAAAGAACAGAGAAGCTCGGATTACAACACACACAGAGGGATTATGACTTCATTCTCTGTCTCAAGTCGCCATTACTTCTCTACATCTTTACATAGCAAATAGTTGTTTGCTGACATCCAGTGAGGCTGAATGTCATTTGTTGCACCTTTAAAGCAACCCAAGAGCTGTCTGAAACCATAAAAATATATAAGACTAATCTAACAATAACGACAACAAGGCTGACACATCTAGATTTTAAAATACCCCAAAATATCTGCAGCCAAATATAATCTAAAAAACTTTAAATCTAATTGCAGAACATGCTTAAAAGAAATGTATTTGAACTAGTTCAGTGCACTTTGAGAAAAGAGCTGTTCACATGTTTTGTGGAATAAATTCACAGAGTTAAGATGGTTGTGTGACAGTGACCACCTGAACCAAGTACACAAAGAACAATGATGTCTGAGCTCTTAACTGTTTGTAATCTGCTCTGCAAGGCAGCACATTTCAACAACAAGGCAATTCAAAGGGCTTCACATAGAGCATAAAAGACATCAAGACAGGATATAAAAGCAACACAAGGCAGCGTAAAAATACATTTAAATACAATTTAAAAAGTGTTAGAATAAAGGCGTCATGATAGAAGACGATGCATGCATGTACAGTACATCAATGTGGTCAAGTAAAGGCAAAAAGTGGATGAAATAAGCTTTATTTAAAAGGAGAAGCTTTTGATTTTAAGGTTTAAAATCCCTTTTAATCACTTTGACGCTGCCTAATTGTTTGAAGTGGGCTAAACAAACTTTTAATTACAAATAATCTGACTGCAACTAATGTCTCCAGTTCTGTCGTAACGTGGCACACACACCTGTTTCTTCTGCCAGTCTTCAGGGATTTGTCTTCTGTGCAGGTGGATACGCTGCTCGCAGTCTGGCCATCATGACAGACGCGGCGCATCTTCTGACTGATTTTGGCAGCATCATGATCAGCATCTTCTCTCTGTGGATCTCATCCAGGCCTCGCACGCAGACCATGACATTCGGGTGGCATCGAGCAGGTGAGATGAAAATAACTCGAAAAATATGTTGCGTAGATCATATTTACATATATATCAATGAACGCTGAGGTATCACTTGTGCCTCCATATTGTTTGTACTGATATGTTAATCTAAACAAGACAAGGTCAAAACCTCGTATATGGCTGGACCCTGTGTGGTCAATGTTACAGGGACAGTCAGCGGTAGTGTCTATGATCTGAATTCCTGGATATTTAATGTTCATCTGCAATTTTTTAAGTCAAAAAAAAGGTTATAAATGCAGTTGCAAGAACAATATTTTCCACTCATATCTTGGGATGTTTGATTTGAAAGAGAACTAATTTTAATTCTAATTATAACTTTTCTAATTATCTGTTAAACTCCCTCTGCTCTGTCATCTGTTTCAGTCTATGGATGTCTCTCGTTTTTCACTTGATCTTGGGCTTTAACTATGCTCTCTCTCTCTCCCTCTATGCACCTTTTTTCTGCCTTTTTCCCTGTCAATGATCATGGAGGCTACGGTGGAAACAGCATTTTGGTTGCAAATTCAGGAGGCTTATCTCCACCTGGTTACTGCAGTTAGAATCAAATCTAAAGCACCTGCAGAGCAGCGGCCCCACACTAAACTGATATAACAGCTACATGAGTCGCATGTTTTACCTGCAAGACTCGTGTTTTAATGCTGCTCATGGTTTTTGATGTGAAAATGTCAGAGAATTAAAAAGCTTGCATCCTGGTATTAGTTCAGTTATGAAATCCAGACGCATCACGGAGCGTCTCTCCTGCCGGCTGCTGCCAGCCGGAGAGTCGATCACACTGGACGGTGGAGGAGGAGACGGTAGAGATGCGGGTACGTGTCCAGAGCTGAGAGCATCACAGCTTGAAGCAGGAAACACAGTCACTCTGCGTCGCTGCTGTCCTCTGCTTCCATCATCTCGCGACAATTTATTTCAACCAATGAGGAAACTCCAACACTGGTGACGGCCAACCAATGGTATAACTTCATCACTCACTCATGGACAACCGTGGTTATAGGTCTGGTCCATGACCGGTCCACCCAAAAAAGTTTTGTTTTACATTCTTTCCAATTTTTAGGATTTTTCTCAACATTTGCCCCGAGCTTAACTTCAGCCTGTTTGGTTTTGGTTTAAACAAACTCTCCGTTTAACTGTTCAGTTCATTTAGGCCGATTTGAAAGCTGTCGATCGAACTAAATGACCAAACTGAGACCAAAGTGAGGTTCAGTCTAGTTCCAAGCAGACTGTAGTGCATTTGTTTGTGGTGTGACAATAGGATTTTGTGAAAGTAGACATGATTTCTTTTCTTTTTGCTATTCAGAATCTTGACTTCTATTGTGGATCTCTGAAAGAGGGAGAGCTCGTCTTACTGTCCCTCAGTTTATAATCAGCATTAAAGGAAACTTTGATTTTACTGTCAGGAACCCTAAACTATCACTGCCATCTTATAAATTGCTCACAAATGTATATTTATATAAGTACATAAGTTTTTATGGTGTATTTTTGTTTCTTTTTATACACTAACTATAAATATGTACTGTATGTATTTGTATTTAATTATTTTATCCTGCTTTTCTTTAAATGTGTTTCCTATTTTCCACATTTTCAACTTGACTGTAATCTCTGCTTCTACACGAGTGTATTATGAATCTAGTTCATCAGTTCTGTTACTGTATTTTTTATATAAATTACTTTGTGACTCTCTTGACTCTGTTTTAAACAGAGATTCTGGGTATGCTGCTGTCAGTTGTGTCTATCTGGGCTGTGACGGCAGTTCTGGTCTTGTCAGCCATACAGAGGATCATGGATGGAGACTACGACATCGACAGTCAGATCATGCTCATAACCTCGGGCTGTGCTGTGGGGGTCAACGTCCTGTGAGTATGATGAGCTCGCTACCCGTGTTTGTCAGGATTATTTTAGCTTTGACTCTTCTAAAAAATAGTTTGGACTTATGTTTTATTTAGGATGGTCCTGATCCTCCATCAGTCTGGCGCCTCACACGGCCACAGCCACGGGTTTCCCAGCAGCCGGCCGCAGAGGGACAAAGAACGTCAGGAGCGCAGCCACACTCATAGCCACGCTCACAGCCACGGCAACGCCAGCGTGAAGGCCGCCTTCATCCACGTGGTGGGAGACCTGCTGCAGAGTCTCGGGGTCCTGCTGGCTGCCACCATCATCCACTTCTGGGTCAGTGTCAACAAAAACCGAAAAAATATATATTTTCCTTTTTGTGAACAAAAGACCAAAACCAACACTGACTAACAAGTATTTTCTGTGCATCCAAAGCCTCACATGTCTTATTCTTCTGTGCCGTAGAGCTCCAAAACACGTCACTGAGCCACACTGTTGCTCATGTTTCTGCATTACGATGAACATGTGGTTAATTTTAGTCAATGGGCACTCACCAGGGCCTCGTTCTTCAAATGTGGCTTTACTAAACTAAACTAAACTAAACTAAACTAATCCTGTTAATTCTCATCTAGCTCATTTGTTGATTTTTGAATGCAGTTTGAGGATTGATTTGTTAATCCTGGTTGAAACCATGATCACCACTCATATGATTGGCTGATCGTGTAATTGCTGTTACATGCGGTAGGTGTCTTGGTAACCCTCCCAGCATGCACTGGGGCAATAGATTCATGGACATGTCTCATTTTAGTCTTTGTTTTGTCTTTGTTTTTCTTTCTTGTTACTGCTGGTATTTTGTGTTTCTACTGTCTCCACTCTTTCATCACTGTTAAACACTCAGATATTACCAGTGAATGTGGTCAGACTGCAAGTAATTTATTAAAAAAAATCTCAAAAAGCAAGTTTTAAGTGCACGAACATGCTTCAACAAAGAGTTATTTTAACAATCAGAATCTTTTAGTTGAGTTTATGTCTTTTTCTCAGAGCATCCCAAACTAAATTTGGATTGGTTCTTTTTTTTTTTTTTTTTTTAACAAACTTTTACTTGTAATATATTTTTATTGTTTATTAATAAAGGTAACTTTTCATTATAAAATTAATATGTGATTATTACACCAGCTGATCGTAATGTTGTGTCAATAACCTGCATGTTCTCATCTAAAATCATAATTTCTTTCCATTATAAATCTAAGAAAGTGAGACATGTGTATCTGAAAATGGGCAGGTTGCTATGACAACAGTTCCAGATTAATTTAAAGCAGCTTTGAAGAACCAAAAAAATCCAGACTCATGCAAAAATCATCAATATTCTAATCTGGAGAAGTCGGTTACCCACATACAAAGAAGAACGAGGCCCAGAGCACCAAATGTGTGCAGAATTAGTCCACATCTGAAAATAGTCCCCAACAAAATGTACTCCTGGTTTAGGACATTATTTAGCCTTTCTTTAAGAATTTAACTATATAATTGTGACCTGTTTTTTAAAGAATCTTGTCTTTAATTGGAACAAAAGCTTGAGATTTGTTGACATTAAGAAAAACGTAGATTAACGCCAACCTAATCCTTCAAATGCTCTTCATTCACTTCACTCACTTAAAAGAAGAAAATTAGGAGAGAAAAAGACATAAATCTACTGTTTGTGCCTTTAATTTCCTGGAACTGGGTGCAAAGCAGAAAGCACAGAGGGACAAACAATGTGAGTTAAACTGGATGCATTATTGGCATGTTTACAGTATCAACAGGTGGAGTTGGTACAGCCTTCAGCACACCTTAAAGCTCTATTGTGTGGTTTATTATTTGTCTTTAACTTTATTTCCTCACAGCCTGAATATAAAGTAGCGGATCCGATTTGCACGTTCCTGTTCTCGGTCCTGGTTCTTGGGACAACAATTCCAGTCACAAAGGATGTTTTCAGAATACTGCTGGAGGGTAAATATAACCTACGCCTGCAAGTGCCATTATATATATATTTGTTTTATAATTAAGTGAATAAAGTTTATGAGTTACTGGTAGTGAGTGGCATCTTTTTGTTTTCCCACAGGCACTCCTCAGGACATTAACCTCAACGCCGTGCGAGAGCTGCTGCTGTCGGTGAGAGGAGTCGTAGCTGCTCACAGTCTGCACATGTGGAGCCTCAACATGACTCATTCTTTACTTTCCGTGCACGTGGTCACAGGTAAAATCAACACAGCTAATCTCTACGACACACAGGTCCACCGCCATCCAGTCGGAGTAGAGAGGGTGTGAAGCACAGCAACAGCAGCAAATAAATAAGTCCAGTAGATGATCCTGAAGTTTAATATCTTTGTAGATTTCTATCACAAGCTGTCTGTCCCTTAAGTACGAACAGAGATATGAAAGAAATCTCTTGAAATACTTTAAAATAAGAATATAAATTGATAAATATATCTGGCAAAATCCAAGGCTATTTTCAATTCTACCGTAAAATGTAAATTATCTCCATGCTTACTGTTTACTTTAGCCTTATTTTAATATTGTTGTGTTTTTAATGTTGTTTTATCCTTTACCTGATTTAGTTTTTTTATCTGCAACTTTTTATGCTGCCAACTTGTGTCCTTTGCAAACAAGGTTTCCAATAAAGGTTAAATGAAATTAAAAAAATACATAAAATTTACTCAGTTATATTGAACATAACCATATCAGGGTCAAAATCAGTTCCAGTTTAGCCTGAAGCTGAAGTCAAACATGAGATTGCAATCTTATTGATAGCCAAAATCATAATAATAAACAAACTACTGCTGCAAGTAACAATTATTTTCATTATCGATTAATCTGCCGTCGTTTTGTCTATTAAATGTCAGATAGTGAAAAATGCTCGTTATGATTTCTAGCCAGCTCATGGTGACGTCTTCAAATGTCTTGTTTTGTCTGAACAGTCCGAAATCCAAAGATATTCAGCGTACTGTCATATATGCCGCAGAAAAACTTCAAATCCTCATATTTGAGAAGCTGCAAACCATCAAATTTTAAGCATTTTTGCTTAAAAAAATGACAAAAATGATTACCTGATTATGAAAATAGTTGCAGATTCATTTTCTTTTAATCGACTAATCGATTAATTGACTAATCGTTGCAGCTCTAAAACAAACGAAGGCAAGGCAAGTTTATTTAAATAGCACATTTCAACAGCAAGGCAATTCAAAGTGCAAGACAAAATGTAAAAGCAACACAAGGCAATATATAACAAGATATTTAAATACAATTTAAATTTAAATACAATTAAAAAGTGTTAAATTGGAAATAAAAATAAGCTAAAATAACAGATGCTAACAGAACTAACAGCTTTAAGAAGTGTGAGGTCCATTAGTCCTGAATATAGGCCCAGGTTGTTAAAAACGTGGTGTGGAAACCAGACAACGCTGTAGAAAATACTGATTATATACAAATTGCATCTGTGTGATAAATATAACTATAAACTGTAACTTTAAGAATATGTTTTTATTTGTGTCCTCAGAGGAAGATGCTGATCCGCAGATCGTCCTCACGAAGGCAACGAAGCTTCTGCGCTCTGAGTTTAGTTTCACCAGCATCACGATCCAAGTGGAGAACGTCAGGACCGCCGCTCACAGCGCCGTGACCTCACAGACTGAACGATGACTGTGGAAAGAGACACGTAGCTGAAAGGTTTACACACTTTTTAAAGTTAAAATATGAAACAGAGGATCCCCAACTCAGGTGACAAGTTGCTGGCGCATGTCTGACCAGCTGCTGTAGGGCTACAGCTTTTACATTTCGGGAGTTTGGGACACTGGTTTCATCATGTTTTATTGCTGATCAAACTGAACCTCACTTTGCATTACTTTGGAAAAATGTATTGTTTGTATTCACTGAATATGACAGGAGTCTCTGGTCTCAGCTTTATCTATTAATTTGTTTATTATTTTCAAATTTTACAGTCACAAATCAAAGCAAATCTTAAGCAAAAAGCCAAACTTTCCAGAGCTGATTGTCCATATCAAACAATACATTTCTTCTATATCTGAATGTACGAACAAAAAAAAAGCCGTTAAAACTCCTGTAAGCTTTACAAGATATTTATTTAACTATTTCTTTTTCTTTTATTTAAGCCTCTATTCCTCCTGGCGTGTTTATAGACACAAGTTGTTTACACACAAGGTGCTGGTGTCTATATGTTGCTTTGTAACCGACAGCTGGGACATTACGTAGCCTTCCGATCCATCTTTAAACAACTTTAAAAGGTACACGATGCAGGATTTTCCTAAAAAAACAAAAGTAATCCCTCTCAATCATCACTTATGACCCACTAGAAGTGTGTGGCGGTGTATCTGCCTGTATTTTTTGTCGCTCAAACTGGTGGGAAAACTCTAAAACACTAGTTTTTACCTGCTGCAACAGGGTTTACCCAAAACTATCTGCCTGGGATGATAAAATGTTTGTCGGGGTCAAAACAAACGTTTAAATCAAATATTTACAACCTGTGTCAGTCGGTGCCTCGGCTCGCCAGCTAGTGTGTTAATAATAAGTCTGTGGACATTTTGATTTTAAATGTTGGTTTCAGCACAGACAGCATGAAAATAAAACCCCTTTAAAAGCTACCCCACTGCTGGATAACATAAATATTTTGTTTTGTGTTTTAATATGTCAAATCACAGAGTAACGTACGAGGTACTGACATCACAAACGGGAGATAAATTGCAACAAATATTTGTAATGTGTCTCCTTAGCGTGAGTTGACTTTATTGCAACAAGAACATAAATTAATCCTGTTGTTACAGTATAAACATGGTTTATATGCTTGTAATATTTTTTAAATTAAAATAAATCACATTAATATAAACCCTTTCTCTCAGATTCAATATGCTCAGAGGAACCTGTACTGTTAAATGTTAATGTATTAAACTGAAATCTCAGTTGAAGCATCAACAAGACACTTACTACAGAAACAAAGAGACTAAATAACTTAATCTGATTCTCTTCATTGTTAGTTTGGAATTTGGTTTCATTAATTTATGTATTTACAGGTATTTCCCTAATTTTTACACAACAGATTGTATTCATGCTTTTATATTCATTATTGGTTTGGTGAAAACTACCTTGCTGCCACAAAAAAGTCTTCAGTTGGCTTCTACTCAGAAATTTGGGGACCTCTGTAACTTAACTGTGTATTTAAAAAGCATCAGAAAGTCAGATTTGTCTTCAAAAGTATTTTTATTACTGGAGATGTAGGTACAAATACAGTATCCAAAAGTAACAAATACCTCCCTGTCTCATATTTCAATATACTGGTGTAGCCCTTATTTAAACATTTAATAGAAAGTCATCCTTCTCTGCACAGATCTGAACTGTCAAACAATCACTTATGTTTTGTACATGCGTAAATTAAAGTTTCATACGACTAGACACAAAATATTTGGGACGGGTTGATAATATTCTCAGCACATCCAAAGTTTTCTAATTAACAAACTTCACTGAAATATTTCAAATATTTTCTTGAGCCCTTTGTTCTACAGTTAAATAATAATAATAATAATCTGCATTTTCATTTGAAGAAATACACTCAGTCTATAAACTTTGGTGCTGAGTTTAACACATTTAGTTGATTTTTTTTGCAGCATCAATATCAATTTATTAATCTGACAATCCTAGTCTGATGGAATACAGTCCCTCAAACCATTACAGGCACATAATTGTACAGGTTTGCACAACAAATAAATTCAAACAATACGTACAAATAACCTTCACTCATTATCTTGAAAAGCAATGCGCATGTTAGTCTGGATGTGAGTCCTGGTCAAGACGAGTGATGGAATATAAAGCACACAAATGGTTCTTGATTGGCAGACATTATTCTCAAAGATTTTGTGTACTGATAAGTTACTTAACGATGAGTCAGTAGTGCAGAATGCTGTAAAAACACAGAACTAGGTAACATCAGGTCATTATATGGTCAAAGTTGCCCTCATGTATCTTCACAGGTAAGAATGTGTAAGTTAAATTGTTCAACATACCACAAACAATGCAAGAAAATCCCAGTTCTAACATGCTTCGGCAACACAAGTCTTCAGCTAGTGCGTCGACTCGGGGCGTCCGTCCTTCCAGTAGTTGGCGTAAGCTTTCTGGAACATGTTTTTGCAGGGAATTTTAGCTTTGAGTTTGGAGCAGATGAGAAAGGAGCCGCCCATCTTGCGGTGGAGGGAGTAGGTCTCCTCGGGAGGCGGCGTGAGTCGCTCTCTCAGCATCACGGGGATGAGGCTGTGGATGCGCTCGGTGGTGCTCTGCGCTCCGAAGTTGAAGGGCTCCTCGGAGGAGAAGGCCTCACCGAGGATCATCACCGCGTCCACGTGGGCGTTCTCCATCGCCTTACGACAGGAAAGCAGCAGTTAATCAACAGGCTTTAAAGGAGCAACCAGCATGAATTCGACAACTATATATCGATCTCTCGCTTTAAGCAATTTATCAGATTTCCAACATCTCCCTCTGGAACACAACTTACACGTACTGTAAGCAGTAGCTCTCCAAGACCTGTAAACATACTTTGGTGTATAAATTAGGTGGAATTCCCCTTTAATAGCATTTTCAACTGCATATGCTGTAAATGCAGTAGTGGTGGAAGAAATACTTGCATCCTTTACTCAAGTAAAAGTAGTAATTTTACAGTGTAAAAATACTCTGTTCTGCATTCAAAATTTTAATAATGTAAAAGTACAATAGTATTCTAAGAAAAATGTACTTATGCAGAATAGCCCCTCTATGAATATTATATTATCAAATTATTAGATTATTATTGTTGAGGAATTAATGTGTTTAAGCAACCAGATGTAACTGGTCATGGTGGTAATAATGTTTTACGACTTTGTATACTGGTGGGTAGTTTAGTTTATATAGAAGCATCATTTCTTATGAGCTGATCATATGTTTAGTATGTAAAAATCTTAATCTATAAAGTAACTACAACTCAAATATTAGGGTAAAAAGTACAATATTTGCTTCTGAAATGTAGTAGAATAGAAGGAAGTATCAAATGGAAACAATCAAGTAAAGTACAAGTACCTCCATTTGTACTAAAGCACAGTACTTCACAGAGTAAATGTACTTCCACCACTGTGTGTATGAATCATCAGCACTCATATACATAGAAGATATTAGATACTTAAGTTGTTTGGAGTTTATAAGCAGTTTTCTTTGAATTAGCGGTTCCATTTAAATCCAAGTAAATATTCATTAATTATTGATTTATTATTAGAAACATTATTCTCCGTAAAATTTCACATTTTTGACTAAAAGACTGTTATGCTACCAATTAATTGAAATTACTTAACTGGAAGTATACCAATTTATAACTGTCTCTGTTTTACAATTAGTTTTTATAATTAGTAGCAAAATTATTCTTCCCAGGAAACTTCCTAGAAATTATTGGGAATTTACAAATCAACCAAAAATGCAAATGACTGTATGTAGCTTGTTGACCAATAAATTTACATCTCCAGTAAACATTTCTCTTGTATTTCTTTACAGACTTTATGATTTGTTATTTATGGTGAAAGGAAGAGAGGCCGGGCTCACATAAGAGGAAATAATTGTCAATGTTGTTGTAATTCTGTCTAGTCACCAGTAGAGGTTAATAAAGGTCATAGACATACTTAATAATAAATAAATGTTATTTAAAGTGATTAGACACTTTGTTAGTTATTTTTTTATTTAATCATTACTAAATAATTAACAACTTGTATTTGTCAGTGATAACTGCCTTCTGTATCCGTCACAATGCTGATAGTTTGCAGGTCATTTCACAGATTAATTCCTCGTCCCTGTATGAACATGTGCTGATTAATAACGAATAGTAAAATAAAAAAATGCAGTTGACTGCAGTCAATAAACTAAGGTAACTAGGAGAGAAATCAATACATGACTACTACTTAATAGTTATTCTTTAACTAATCTCACTGTGATTACACTGTTTTGTGAGGAAAGCTTCAGTATTTCTGTTTTTTTACCTTTGACTCGAATCCTGTGAGGAACTTCATGTCTCTGGATCTCTGCAGGACGCCTTCTCTGTTCTGATTTGCAGCTGAATTAATAATCTGAGGTGACAAATGAAGGGCTATTTAGTAAATACAGCACATTATGGGTCACTAAATGTGTAAAACAGTCACATTTTTCATTTCATAGGATGTTTTTGAGATGTTGGCATGATGAATTTGATGCAGTAAAATGATTTTCTTACAGCAGCATATTGCTGTCACCACACCAAAAATGTATTTTCTTAAGTTTCTTGTTAAAAAGTTTCTCATTTTAATGAAATCTTTTTCATGTTATGACATATTTTCTCATTATTGATTCATACCAAATTTTTCAGTTTTTACCAGTAACTTTTCTTGTAAAAACATTATATGTCGGATAGATAATACTTTAGCCGTTACTCATCCCAAGCATCAAATAAAACTTGTAAAGTAAACCAATATTTGTCAAATTTTCAACATTTTTTTTCCAATGTAGGCTAAAATGTCTTTTCTTTAGGTATTCTTATTCTTATCTTATTCTCATTTTAACAACATATGGAAGTTTCTTGTTTTAATAATGTACCAACTTGTCATGTTATATAAGAAAAGTTGTTTTACTGCAATTTAATGATGTTTCTTGTACAAAATAAACAATTTGGTGTATGGCAATGAGAAAATATGTCATAATAACACAAAAAAACCTGAGCAAATGTTTTATCATATTTTGTAACTGAAAATTTCACATCTCTACAATTTCTCACCTCAATGTAAGTATCAGTGAAGCTCTTATCAAATCCACGTGTTGCTCCAAAATCTAACAGTGCGACCTGAAGGCAAAGAAACACAACGACAGACCTCAGTGAGAAGAAGAAACATCAAATATATCTATTGAGTGCATGTTGAGCGACTGAGGTGAACTGACCTTGTGAGCTTGTGGATCAAAGAAGAAGTTGGACCAGTTCGGATCAGTCTGCATGTATCTGAACTCAAAAAGCTCCCTCAAGCATAATATCAAGATTTGCTCACAAATCTGGCAGAAGCAGAGAAGAAAAAGGAAAGAACAAAAGGATTGTTTGAGATAAAGTTGATATACAGTTTCAGTGCTTTTTAAAAAGTACTGCTCTCTGTGTTATTATGACATAAAAATTACACTAAAATGTTGACGAGTAAAAAACAATGAGCAAAAATAATCTCCATGATGTGCCGACATGACTCTGGAGTTTCAAAAGGTGGCATGTTTGTTTTTTGGCACATCACTTTGAACACCTCCAAAGCCGGTGACATCTTGGCAGGGCGCAGGTGTAAATTGTACTGTGTTGGTGTAGAGTTCACGGCGGTGTGAAGCTCTGCAGGCATACCTCATTCCTGAGTTCCTGAGAGAGGTCAGTGGCCTGGTCCAGAGGGAAACCTGGAACCAGCGTTGTGGTGAGGACGTGCTGGCTGCTCAGCTCGTCAATCACGTCGGGAACATAGAAGAACGGGTGATCCTTCAACAGCTCTCTGGGACACAAACACAGGAAAAGTTTTTTAAAACGGATTAAAAATGTCAACAGCAGGGAGCATGCTGGCAGCTGAATGGTTCCTGCACATGCCACATAACTTCAACATCCCTGCTTTGATTCCAGCTGGGGACCTTTGTTGCATGTCATACCTATCTCTCTCTCCCAATGTTTCCTGTCTGCCTCTTCCCTGCCCACTATCCAATAAAGGCTAAAATGCCCCCACCCCCCCAAAAAAACATGTCAACAGCAAAGAACTATCTTGGTACACAGAGGCTTGGGATTAAATAGCTTTAAGGTCAAATTTTGTTGATTATCTGGAGAATTGGACTGTGTTGCACCAGCTGTTTGTAAATCCATTGCTAAATTTCTTAGTAGCTACTAGCTAGTTTCAAACTACAGATTTACTAAATCAGGTTGCACCAGTAAAACTTAAGAAACGTCTTAGCTAGTAAACACTTTTGTAATGTATAAATCAGTTGCTGGGAAACACCCGCAGCACTGTCCAATAAGAAGCAGCAACCTACAGTATGTAAACAGAAAGTCACTGTTAGCATCACAAACTGTAACATAACGTCCAAAAATAACAGTTTTAGGTGCCAAAAGATAAAATAAACTTTACCAACAATCTTTTGTGAATGTAGGTCTGACATTTGTTTTATTTCTATCTACATACATGGAGAAGTATGTGTGCTTTGGAATTAGTATTCATGCAGTTTACAGTTAAAGGCAAATATCCGATCATGCTAACCTAGCTAATGTTATTTGGTAATTTAGTCTGATGTTATTGGCATAAAGTTTTGTAATTTGAGATATGTTGTGTTTTATCAGTGAAATATTAAGTTTCAGGTCAGATATGTCAACCATATTCCATATTAACTCCTTTACGCTTAAATCTAAATCAGCTAGCTTACGCGACTGTTATACTTGGCAGGTAGTCAGTGTAAAGTTTTAGTAACAACTCGTCTCTGAGAACTAGTTTGTTTGGTGCAACTGGATTTAATTTAGTGATGCGTAAATCTGCACTTAGTATTCATTTACGTTATAACAAGGCTAAATTTGAACTAACGAACAGCAGCTGATGTGAAGCCAGGAGGCTTTTAGCTCACACATTAACATCAACAGAGGTTAGTGTATCTTTATTAGGTTACGTTATCTTTAATGTCTCACTAGGGGTCATTTGTTTTGCTGCCAGGGTTCACATGAAGACAGAATACAGAAGGACATCGACATATCAACACAATAAATCACAGAACTAAAAGCGGACTCATTAAATATAATGACCTCTAAGTTTTATAGTCATACTTTGTAGTTTTTAAAAGTAGTTTTAGAGTCATTCCTGATGTTCTTTGTGCGTATTTATTTATTCTCTTCTGTGGACAATAAATTTAAATTTGATTTGATGAATAAATATTAAAAATGACAGCACAGCCTATTTACAACTGGCAATATTTGGGTTTTTATCATTATGATGCTATAACTAAATGTTCTACAGCTCAACATTGCTGTTGAGCTTATTTGTTGTCTGGAAGGTCTTTCCAGGAAAAACCTCTTCGGGCATGAAAGGAAGTGAAACCTTTTACATGTTTTGGACAACAGCAGATTGTTTGAAATAAAAACAAAAAATACTTAGTAGTGAAAATGAGTGGTGGTAGCTACTATGCCTAAATGCACAATGAAAATAGTGGCATCTACAAAAGCACAACTTCATCAACAGAAAATCCAAGGAAAACATGTCAGTACTGGATACACTGTTTGATTCACAAACACCATAGCAAAAACCCCCCTAAGTTAGGACCAAAGATTAACAAAAAACAAAACAGACCACGCAGAAGACGACTTTAGGCTTAAAACTGTATGAGGTGAAATTAACGTCATAATCCATAACATTACAACTAAGATTTGAAGGTAAAAGGAAAAAACAGTTTTTAAAGTATGAACTGTGGATGTGAAGCTGAAAAATAGGATTTAAAGATGTGAATGTTTGAAATATTTGCTTCACCCGATTTTAACTACATTTTTAATGTTATAAATCTGTGTATTCATAGTTTTGAAACTTGCTTGGCAAAGATTCAACAGAGTGAAGCAATTATTTCACACATTCAAATCTTATGTTCATATCTTTAAATCCTGTTTTTCAGTTTTACAATCTCAGTTTAAACCTTCATTCAATCTTTCAAATCTCAGTTTTAATGTTATGGATTACGACACTATTTTATCCTCATACAGTTTTAGGTGTAAAGTTGTCCTCTGCGTGATCCTTTTTGTTTTTGTATCAATCTTTGGTGCAAACTGGTGCTTCAAATAAAACTGGTGCATTAAATGTGAAACACTGACTTTGACCTGTTACATGCAGTGTGGTTTCATGTTGTAATAATAAGTGTGAACAACTCACTGGAATTTTTTGGCACATTTCGCCTCTCTTATGTAATCGCACTCAAGCGCCAGCTCACGGCTCATGACCTCAATAAGGTGCTCAGGAAACAGACCTGTACAGGGAGGACAAATGAGGAAAAAGCTGAAAATCATGACATTCAAACTGCTGGTGCAGGTTAGTATATTGACAATAGTGGAGGTTACAAACGTCAGACAATAGCAGCTGTTATCTTAAATATGATAAAAAAAAACCTCCAACAATGTTACCTTCAGGCAGCGCGTTGCTTAAACTCAGAGCGGTCATGATATTATTCACGTCACTGTCAATACTCTTGGCAACTCCAGGGTACTGAAAGGAAAGATTTGATTGTGTGTGTAATTTTTAATTTGCTGTATTTTGTCACAGTTACGTATCTCTCTGCACACAGTCCTCTCTCACCTGAATCTTCATGGCGACCTCTCTGCCATCCTTCAGCCTCGCTAAATGCACCTGACCGATCGACGCGGCTGCAAACGGCTTCTCCTCAAAGTACTCCAGTTTGTCCCTCCAGTTTGGGCCGAGGTCACTGCTGATGGCTTTCTGCAGAGAAAAAGTAGAGAAATTGTCTTACCTATGAAACCTACAGAGTTTGCGTTGTTTACTTCAGCTCTTCATACTGTACCATCATCTGTTTAGTGGGCATGAAGTCTGCACTCTGTCGAACACGCTCGAAGATTTTGGCCAACTGGGGGTTGATAAAGGCGTCATCTGAAAGAGAAGAAGAAGAGACACTGAGTGAAACATGATGGTTTGTAATGTAAGATCAGTGATTTTGGAGTTTTATTCATTTAAGTCTCTGCAATTTATGTGTCAATCTTTTTAAAAATCTGTCTCTTGCAAATCCGCCAATTTTATGGAAGTACAATACTTAATTGCTTGAGAAGCCCTTTAAGAGTTTAAAGGACGGGTTCACAATTTTTCAAGTATGTCTTTAAACAGGTGCCCACACGAACACTGAAATACTTTTTTCTTGCTGTAATCATTCTCCTGTTCATACTGACCATTAGAAGATCCCTTCATAATGCACTTACAATGTAAGTGATCAAAATCCACAGTCCTGCTTCTGTGTGAAAATGTATTTAAAAGTTTATCTGAAGCTATGAAGCTTCAGTCGTCCACACGAGTCAAATCAAGCAAATATCTTTAAATGTTACAGTCTTTTTAGTGCCAAAGTTCCTCTTTTTGTTGCTATACTTCCACTGCAGCTCAACAGAGAAACACAAAGAGGGAATGAACTTTATCTTACCTTTATCACTTAAAAACTCAGATAATCTGCTTCATCAGGACTGTTTTTTTGTCACATTTGATTGACTGTGACCAAACAACCAACTGTTACCAGATTCTGATTCAAATGTTGCAAAATTATGTGACATAACTGTTACAAAAATCAGAATTATACTGTGATTAGATGTCTTAAAACCTTACTATGTGCGTACTCTTGTTTTTGCATGTCATGATGAATGTTGCTGTTTTGCTCTGCAAAGTTGCAGAAACAGCAAACGTAGCAGCTAAGATTAACAACGGGAGACTAGTACATGCATTAGAGGAGGTCAGGTGGGAGTAAAGGTCAGAGACAGGTCAGAAGGGTGTTATCTTGAAGTAGGGACCTACAGCTGGACAACCAATTAGACAAATGAGAAAATGTCATGACGTTATTTGTGGAGTATATCTGTAAACATTAGAGACGCCCATTTGTAAGGTATATAAACCAACTGTGAATGTTCTGAGACCAGCCTTTTTCTCTGTAACCCTGTTTGTGAGTTGCACAGTGAAACGCTCCTTCTTGTACAAGAAAATAAATTTGACTTAAACCTTGATACTTCGGATCCAATCTCCATTATTTAAAGGTCATTGAGAAGAAATTCTTTTAACAATAACCTTCTTCTAAACGAGTCCCTCTCACTTCCAACCAGAAAGAAGAGCACAGAAGAAAAACAAAATTACTGAAATCACTGGAGTGAAATAACCACAACTGTTCTAACTTTTGCAGAAAATTGTGTAATCAAGTAGAACTCAATGACTCATAATAAGAAGCTTGCGCTGTTGCTACTTTACCAACGAGGTCCTGATGTAACAAAAGGACAAATGTGAAAATGCAACTCTGCAACTCTGAGATGACTAACTGGAAGAATCTTCTTTATTTCACAAACATGTTTCAGCACAGGGCCTTTATCCTCCATTAGGGAGATTAAAGTGCTTAGAAACCCCCCCCCCCAGAGATTCTAACATCTACAATAACAATTATTTTCATTAACAATTAATCTGTTGATTATTTTCTCATTTGGCCTATAAAATTACAAATTCCTACAGCCAAAGATGACGTCTTCAAATGACTTATTTTGTCTAAAATAGTCCAAAACTCAAAGATATTCAGTTTAATATCACATCAAAGGAAAGCAGAACAGATTCACAAATGAGAGGCTGAAACTAGATATATATATATACTTCCGGATTCATTGTGTGTTTGATCACCTAATCGATTTAGTGACTAAATGCTTCAGCTCTTCTGCATCTGTTGATGAAGACCACGTGATACGATCAAAAGCCCTAGAACAGCTATTAAATGGACCATGAGGTTAGATAACTGCTGTTTTTCCCCCCAAGGTCAAGAGTGAACTTTGAAACTCAGCATTGATACAGATATCTGATCATGAAACCTTGTAATTTTGTTGAATGACAACTAGGAAATAGAAAGAATCATGTGAAAGTGACTAAAAATATTTTTTACTGAGCAGTATATAGAATACATTTGATTCGGATAGATCAAAAAGGCTTTGTAACTGTTATTAAATGACCTTCTGGGTTTTTGAAAGATCGCCAGAGATTTATCTTCCAGAAAAAACAAACACTGAGCTCCGTTGACTTGACAGTCATGATCATACAGGTACAAACTGGGGCTGCGGAGATCTGGCAGTAAAACAACACTGTAAGTGTTCTGTTTTAAGTCAACAGACCTCAGTGTCAATTTAGCCCCTGCTGCCAACAATAGCTCGACTGGAATGGCACTTATTGTGTTCAGCTGGCCCGGGGTTTATTTTAGGTGATGACATTTCCCTGTTGGTAAAAGGATCTTGTTTGTTTGCTTGTGAGTCTGATACAGAAACATGATGAGTTCTTGTTGGGAAGCTGAAGCACCAGTTTACCATCTGTATTTGGTCTTTATTTATACACTGATGCATGTGGGTTTACTGTCTATAACATGCCTCAGCAGTGTGTCTGAGGTCCTGATGTCCTTGTGTCATATCATTTCAGTTTGTTTCTGCATCACTGACGATGAATCCCTGCACGTGTTTGTGGTGATTAATATAATTTAGATTCATCTGAGTATATTTAATTGACATCACCTTGAATACTGAGCATCTGTCCAAGTTTCAGTGCGGCGCCTCGAACTTTGCAGAGCGTCCGGACGATTCTTTCAGCGTTGGCTTCAGACAGGAAGGCACTTGAATCCAGTATGGATTTTTTAACACCTAAAAAACAAACATATCATTCAGTACAAATAAGATAAAATAAGGTCTACAGCGAAATGTCAGTGTAGTAGTGAACAAGGTATTAAATTAGCACCAGCCATATGTTGGTAAAATATGCAAGTGGCTGGTAGATTTGCTTCACTCATCAGCCAAAAAAATCTATAATAATCTATTGAGTGGCTGGTAAAATTTGTACATTCAGTAGCCATTTGGCCAGTGGACAAAGTTAATTTTGCACCCTGGTAGTGAAAGATGACATTAACCACTAATAGAAAGCAAAGGACCTTCCTTTAACTTCTTTCTTTCATTCATGCATTTAGTGGCAATGAAAACATTTGACTGAATTATTCTGGCTCAGAAATCATTTGATTCTATGATATATGTAAAATACACTTTCTATGAAACAATCATATATTACAGACTCTGAATAAGGCTGAGTATCATCTGATTTTAATACTGAACTGGGTTGCACCAGCTAAAAAAAAAATAAAAAAAAATCATAAATCCATCAAGTTGCCTGTAAAGTTCTTACTAAATACTGACTAGTTTCATAAGTGAGAATACTGAATCAATCAATCAATAGTAAACACTTAATGTTTACATTGGTTGCTAGGAAACACCTGTAGTAAGAGGCAACCAACTATGTAAACAGGAAGTCACTGTAGCACCATGAGCTGTAATATAACCTCCGATAAGAATTTTAAGAGCCAAAAGATGAAATAAACTGTCAACTCTTTCTGAACGTACAAATGTGACTTTGTTATATTTATATCTGCACACATCATATTATAACGACTTATGATCAGCTGGTGCAACCGGCTCCTTGTGCCAATATGAAAACAGACAAAACATTTTTCAATACCTCAGACTGAGGAATATAAAATGTATTTCTATTAAAACCTTTTTTTTCTCAGTAACAAAATAAGCGAAACCTCTCAACTGCATCAGGGTTTAAATGACTCCTAAAACAAAGAGGCTTTACAACAATGAGCAAAATTATTGTTTGAATTAGGAGCTCACTAATCAAAGAACAAGACATCAGGAGCATTTCATGACAACAGTCGGCGCTCGACAGTTTTCTGCACTCTGGGTTTGTGACACATTTCCGTTGATACACAAAAAGTATTCACGTTTAATACCGAGCCCTAGCTTTGATATGTTTATACTGTATGTTAACTATTCTGAGTCTAATTACAGGGCCCACTTAGGCTGATTACCAAAGCTAATGAGGATCCTTTTGTTTACATAGTGATCATGAATTTGAAGCTAATTCCACTGTCAAATGATATGTAAAGCTAAAATGTAAACTGAGTTGCTTTAGAGGAGTATCAACAGCCTTTTTTGACATCCCAATACACATAAATACCACGTTATTCTTCATAGTGAACTCTATTAACCCCTCAAGCCACCGATAAAACAAAAAATCCTCCTCTTATCACCTTCTTGAGGTTTGAAACTCTTCTTGGCCACTTCAGCGATCGCTCCGATGCCGAGTCCAACCGCCAGACCTGCCAAAAAAGAAATTAATAATATAAAGAGATCAATTCACAAACTTTTATCTGGAAAGACTGGCCCTGTTTGAAAAGTAAAGTAAAACATTATCAGCCTCTAGAGCAAAGCAGTGGCGATTGTTATTTCATGAATGCCCAGAGCCTTACCCTTACCGATGCCCTACTCTGCATCAGATAACAAACTGCTGCGTGATAACAGCAATCAGTGACCAGAGGTGGGTTTAATGTTTCAAGGCAACATTTTAAGAGCCCTTGAGAGCTCAGGGGCAAATTTAGGCCAAGAAAGAAGTGAATAAATCTCTGATACAACTGTAAGTGTGCTACCCTTTGATGAGATAGTTGATGACATGTTTTATATGTTAGCTGGACTCTCTGGCGTCTCCCTCAAACATCTTCTCAGCTATTGATACTCTGTCATTCCAGTCCCTGCGAAGGAGCACATCAACACCTTCCTACGTCTGACCCCGGCTCTGCAAAACTCTCTCAACTAAATCTAAAATTAAACCTTTACTGCTCAAACACTTCAGTGTGAAGGGAAGAAATAACAATGAACAACAACTCTACTTGTTAAACTAATCAAAAGAGACTTATATAAAAAAGGGAAATGTTCTGACTTCTTCTTGTTAGCAGCACAGATTGTTCACCACATTACATCAACTCCGCGGTGGTGAAATCCTGCAGAGCGACTTGTTAGGCTCACATGAGCCCTTGCTACTCTGCAGGAAGTGCCAACACCGTCAATGTCATTTGCACAACTTGTTTGCACAACTCATGTCGGAAATAGTTGTGAGTTAGCCGAGAAAATGCCAGCGTCCATTTAGGATTATTGACATTATCTGGAGCTAATGCTGTCGATGCTTTAAATTCAGATTCTGGGTCACTGCAAGTCAGCTCAACATTAAGCTGGTTCAGACAAACATACACAGTAGGACTGCAACTAATCATTGTTTTTAGTATTGATTAATCTGCTTATTGTCTTCTCGATTAATTGATTGGTCTATTAAATGTCCATTGCAATTTCCCAGATCCAAGGTGACAAATTTAAATAGCTTTTTTTGTCTAATCAATTATCCAGTTTACTGTCATAGACAATAAGCAATAATCACATTTAAGAAGCTGGAACCAATTCATTACTATTCATTATTAAACTTCATTGATTTATCGACTGTCAAAATTGTTGCAGATTAATTTTCTTTCAATCAACTTCAACTGACAAAATACTTCTTCTGAAAATGAAAAAATGAACTAAACTTAAAGATAAAATAAACCAAAGATTGTCTCTAAAAGCTAAATGTCAAAAAGTCAGCACCACTCTACTTCACATTCATACAAGATCACACCTTCACAGAAGTCTTGCAGCTGCCCGGTAAACTAATATTGATACACAGCCCTGCTAACAAAGCACCTATCAAACGCCTTGCTGAAGGGCACATCGGCAGGAGCTGCTGAAAGGATTTATGTATCAAATATTTACTTTTAAAATGGCACAGATTTCTGCTGCAGATCTGAGGAATCCAACTAAAAACCTGATGGTCAGTAAGAATAATGATGTTACTCTTCTTCAGCTGTGATCTGAAACAGGAAGAGGAAACAAATCAATAACCGTACCTCCAAAATTCACCAGTCTTCCTATCCGTGTGACTGGCACCTTCCTCTCTCTGGCTCTTTCACTGAGCTGAAATATAAAAATAGATGAAGGAAAAAAGATAAATATGCAGTTTTAAACTAACAGCCGCATGCTCTTGATTAATAATTTTCACAAACAAAAAAGGTTTAAGAGTGTTTACCACTTGTTTATGTTGCTTGACGTCTGTTTTCTTAGTGTTTCTTGCTTTATCAATGTCCTCCGATGTCAGCCGCCCCACTGTGGAGTTGTCCTGGTTGAACAGCCTTGTTTGTGCAGAAAACAGCTGGCTCGACTTGAGCCGCTTCGTACCGGTTCTCCCGCTGCACGTCCCCTGACCGCCGCTATTTACAGTTCCAGTGAAACAGGCGCTGAAACCAGCTCCCATGGTCGAATATCTGTGAAACTGTGCTGCTGAGGCTCTGTGGACGCAGACTGGCTGATGTTTGTCGAACGTCTCCTGGATGAACAAAACATAGAAGTAGGTGTGAAGGTTTTTGGCTGATCTACACAACATGACAATACTCAAAGCTGGATTACCAAACGGGCAAAGAGGGCAGCTGCATTGTGAACCAAGACCCCCAACCAGGACCCCGAAAGCCCCAAGTTTACTCCATATCAAGTGGTTATACGTACTGTAGTTTGATTAACTGTACATTTATTTAGATATTTTTATCACTAAAGGATCATATCAACTAATAAAATGTCCTTCATTACCTAATCTTGTGGAGTGACCCTGTGTTAAAACCTAGTTTAAGACCTTTTTAACTTTTTAATTAATTCTAGTGTTACTGGAAAATGAACAAAACATGTAAAACATAATTTTCTGCCGACTGTCTCTATTTCTCTCCTCCCTACATCTGTTTTCGCAAGAATCTCTGTAATAGTTACACATGAATCTGCATTTCCTTTTTGATTAATCCATGAATCATTTGGTCTGAAAAATGTCAGAAAATGTTCATCAGAATTTACCAGATATAGCAGATATTCAGTCTACTACAGAATGCTAAGAAAACCATCAAATATCAACATTTGAGACATATTTCACTGATTAATTCGACCCACAGTCCAAAACACAGAAGATGTTAAGTTTACTATCATAAAAGATGAAATAAATAACCTCATTTAGATAATATGGAACTGCCTAAAGATGCAGTTTACCTGAAAATGTGTGTTTAAAGGCATTTTAGTGCCCTACGATTGTCTAAATCAGTGGTTGGGAGTCATAAGATGATTAATGGGAAAATAAATTATTAAAAAAAACACTGTTCAGCTAGAAAATCTTTCTATAATCTTTGCTTTTTTCTGAAATATGGGATAGTTTTACCTCTTCTGGCCTCTAAAAGTTATTAAAATAAAAAAACTGATAAGTTTCAAGAATAAAATCACTCTTTTATGGACACATGGAAGCTATGACAAGGGGTCACAAGTAGAAAATGCTTCATTTTAAGGTGTCAAAAGCCAGAAAAGGTTGAGAACTAATGGTCTAAATGTTGTTTTGGAGGATTAACTTCCCAACAAAGAAGAAACTTCAGAGGAAAAAACTCCACATTTGTCATATAGGAGCTGTTTTTGGCATTAAAATACGACTATCAGTCATAGAAAATTCATTATCAGGTGAATCCTTCACTGACTGAGCTTCTCCTTCCTGCAGTTTCTATTCCAGCATCATCATCCTCATTGGTCACTATTGTTGTGGTGTTGATGAGGTGACGGAGGCAGAGACAGACAGAAAGTATCTGGGTTACATGTCTGTGAAACTCTATCCGTCTCCGCAGCAGCGTGACGGCCACATCACGGCTGACTGCTCACCCTTGCTGATCCGGCAGCGTGATGGAAGTTTGCCAGCAGCCTCTGGTTCCCGGAGGAGGGGAGGCCGCCTGGTGGGGCTCTGCTGGCCGCCTGCTTCATCCAGGCCAGACCCCTCCAGACCACTGAGTCACCTGTCATGGTGTTTCCCTGGTTGGACCTGCACAGCCAGGAATAACATAGTCACTGTACAACAGGTTGTTTTTAGGCTCTGAGCTGAGATGGGATGGATGAGTTTGTCCATCAGCTTGTGTTCCCATGCTGGTGGGATAAAGCTTTGGAAAAAACAACCTAATCAAATACTGATAAAAGTGTAATATTAACTTGGCTGGCTGAGTGATAAGAGAGCAGAAAAGGCAAAAACATGAAAATTGAAAAGTTTTTAAAACAAACCTGAGAAAATAAACAATTATTTAAAGGATTTTATAGCTGATTAGAGTTACAATGAATCATGAATAAAGGTGACAGAGAGGGAAATTCAACTTGTACTCACCAACAGAAGCTCTACAGTCCTCTCAGCTCAGAGAGCATGAAGTGAATGAGCATTTTATGCGTCCGCAGCACAAAGTAGACGTTCACCTTGATTTGACTTGACACAATTTCTTGTAAACACCTCAACTCCAGCGCCAAGGCGGACGACACGCTGAAGGACATGCAGATTTTCCCCCGAGGCGACCCCGGGGGATGTCGACCAAACACGGGCCAATGAGGCAAAGTTCAGCCGCAGCTCCGACTATCAACAAAGCTCCGGACTGGCCGGACGGACTGTCAGTCGCTTCACGGAGAGCGTGTCAAGTCTGACGTGTCCGCTGAGGGCGGTCCGTGAAGTGGACACATGCTGCGTTCATGAGCCACCCAACAAAATCCGGATTTTTCAGTGAACACACAAGTTTGTAATTATAACTTGTACTAAAGTAAAAAATAAATATATTTTGATAAGGAAGTAAAAGTGACATTAATTTATTATAATAGTACTTAAAAGTTGTGTGTAACAAAAGTAAAAGTAAGCAGTACTTTGACAACATTGATAATGAACAAAACATTAAATATAGTAAATTTAGTAAAATTAATTGTAATGTACTCAAATGTTATTTTAAGTTATGAAGTATAAATTAATTTTAAAGTTAAAAGTCATACATAAATAATAATACAAAACACTACTTACTGTAAAACAAAGACCAAATTGTTTACAACTGTTAACAGCTTTTCCTTTCTTTGATTTACAGAATTTTCTTCTCATTTTATATTTATATGTCAGTCACTTGTGTAAATATGCTGTATACTTGTGTGTTCTGTGTGAACAGTGTGAAAAACTAACATAATGTTGGTCTCAAAAAACAGTTTAACAGTTTAAATTTTGTATGTTAAAGTCTTTAAAAATAAAACTATACACTTTAGATTGTTTGAATTTATTTGGCAACAAGTAAAAAAGCTCATGTGGTTGATTGAAACACAATCAAAGTAGCTTAAAAAGTTGACTTTCAAAATTCAAACATATTGAATTTCATTATTAAATAACTGGATTAAAAAGTTCCTAAAAATAATTACTGAGTTTGTCATGTATTACTGCTCCTTCTACTTGGTTACTTTACACCACTGGAGTTCTTGAAAGCTTATACGGGTATTTTAAGACCATAGTTGCCAGTAATTATTAGGGGAGCATGTGTTCACTATCTTTACCCCTTGTAAGGTTGGAAAAGCTTCAGAGACACTATTTAAATGTTCATGTGGTAATAAAACTTTCTACTGACACAATGACACAATGTTGTAACAGCTTCTAAAGGCAGGGGAACCACTAAAACATTTAAATAAATGCTTTAATCTAACTCTAGAAGTCAAAAGTCGGAGCTTATGAGGAGCACTTGAAAGCAGCAATACCTCATACAACTGTGAAGTGACACTGATCCCAGGGCCATTAAAGTTTGGCCACTGCAGCTGATGTTAAGTGAGTGATGAATCACCTTTTAATTCTGGATAAAGAGCAACATCATTGAAATAAATAAATAAATAGAAGTGACTCACTTGTGATGCTGCTGCTGCTCTGCTGAGAACAGCTGCTGGTGGACGTGAAGATGAAAACATTTGATGAATGTTTCAATGAGTTACAGTATGTGTGACCATGACTGATGTCAGTAAGCTGCTGCATCTGTTATGTGACAAGGTGTTTATGAAATGTTGGATGTTTCAGATGCATCATGATCATGAAAAAAATACAAACTGTGTGTTAAATGATCTCATCTTCCTTTATTTAAGAATATAATGAATGGAGATGAATACAGTAAACAGCTCTCAGCAGTCAAGTACAATTATACTGTTTTTTTTAAATATATTTTTAATTTATTTACATGTCAGTTCATCTTGGTTCAATAAGACACATTTAAGTCCCCCTCCACTTAAGAATGTGTTTTTCTTCTTGTTCCTACAGTTGGATGTCTGAGTTTCTCTGAGCTCACCTTAAATCTGAGCTGAACATGTGTACTGTACCTACAGGCGTGATTCGTGACATCACTAGTTTGGTAGCCAATTGTGGTCCAGTATGCAACAAGTGTGATGTGGAAACTTGACTTTTCAATGAAGTAGGAGACCTCCATTGTCGAGAAGTTTTTGAAAAGAGGAATAATTGCATATTTATAGCTTTTTTTGTGGGGAAAAAAAACATGTCAGACACACATTTTTCAAAAAGAGAGTATTTTATATGCCATAAACAGTCTGGAAGGGAACTTTAAGTTAATCTATAAGATCACCATGGTAACAGAAAGTCGTGGGCATTTTCTTAAAGATAATTCTTGATCGATGAAGTCAACGTTTTAGGGTGCGTCAGGGTCGGATGGCTGCCTTCAACTTCGGGAAGAGTCTGAGAGCGTTCTGTGTCGTCACCTCCATCACCTTCTCCAGAGACACTCCTTTGATCTTACTGATGTACTCAGCAGAGACGCTGATGTTTTTTGGCTCATTTCTCACCTGCATTTCAGGACACAGAACAAGAGGGATATGAGATGAGTGGGTAAATAAAACTATAAGTATGTTAAAGATACTAGTTTTTAGGATGTGTGGGAAAGTACAATACAGAGAGTGAAATTTACAGATCACAAAAAGGTCACAACATTAAATACTGCTTCAAGGAAGAAAAAAAAGACAAGGTTTTGTAACCGTGAACTGTTTTAATTACTTACAAATATCCTGCGTTTAAATTACAGCACTTTTATTTTAATCTGAGGGGAAAAAACAACTTTACCTGCTTTTCTGGACCAAGAGCAGGAGCATCAGTTTCCAGACAGATGTTTTCTAATGGCAACTGTTTCACGAGTTTCTGCTTCTTGGTGGTAAATACACAAATAAACCATCATCAATCATTAACATTTAATGTGGTAATGCCAGCCAATGAGAACAGAGTCAACATGTCAGTGCTCTTTCACCACAAAGATATTCAAACTATTTGCAACTATGCCAGTAAAATCAAGTTTTTTCTTGTTTTTATGTGTAAGAATATCACAAATTCAAACATGTGGAGGTTGTGATACAGTTTAAATTTCAAACAATCAGGTGATCTGCTCTACCTGTTCACTCCGTATTATGGACGGAGGGATAGAAAAGAAATATCCAGCCTTCACTCCCTCCATGGCAACAGAGGGTTTCCCATCAAAAGCATGAAGCAGGGCTTTCTCGACACCTAGTGACATTTCAAAGGGACTGCAGTTCACTTCTCTAATATCCAAGTACAATCTCAGAACACTAGCATTTATAAGCAGTATATAAACATTAAATAAATCATTTATAACTCATTATAATGTAGATGTATGCAGATATAGGTACATTTATTAGGTGTTTATTAATGGACAGTACGATATTTGTCAAGAATTATAACTTCTATGAAGATATATTTGATATTATTACACAGAAGATGAGTTAGAGTTGTTGACATTAATAAACACTTATATCTGCTAACATTATAGTGTGTTATAAACCATTAATTAAATGTTTCTATGCTGCTTTTAGATTCTAAATACTTTAAGTAAATTTTACTAACAATTTATGTAAAGAATGTAAACTAAGCTGTATACCTTGTTCCTTCAGGAGGTGGATGGTGGGTCTTCCTGCTGACCGTGAATGAACATTTCTAAAATACATACACACAAAAATATTAAATGAAAGTCTGTTAGCCGAGGCTTCATGTTTGTGATTAAAAACATTGTAAAAACATTGCAAATATGGAGATTCACTTGGAAACACAATCATGCTTTATACATGTCAACATATGTATATATTTTCTACTTAATGTAAGTGGATTTCTTTAATTCATTTATTACCATCTGAGTTCATGTAATCTACAGCAGTACTGTATGACTCACAGAGGGAGATCCAGCTCCTTGGCTATCTGTGACTGACGAATGAGAACCTGCCTTTGACTGTCTTTATCGTTCTCATTGTTCACATATCTGGGTGTAAAATCCAAGCCGACCTGTACGGACAGATGGGAAGGACAAGGAATTAACTGGAATTACACTGAAACGCAAAAGAAAACGATGATTTTTAATCAAATCACATAAGAAATATTGAATTTTTACCTCCCCAATAGCCACGAGGTGATCTTTGTATTTCTCTATGATAGGTAGAGCAGCATCTAGATCCTACACACAAGACAGAAAAAACATCCTTTATTCCTCTGCCTTAACATAACGACAGCAGAAACCATTACTGTTATTTTTGTAAGGCCAAATAACAACAACAACAACAAAATGTTTTTTCTTGGTTACTTTTAGAGACCATACAGATATATGTGGTTTTATTTGGCCAAGTTTCTAAATATCTGTCTATTCAACACAGTGGAGGTGAGTACAATTGTGTTTATAGTGCTCATAGCAATGAAAAATTACATTAAAAATAATCAGCATTGACATGTTTTTTCTAGAAACAATGTCTCTGTTATTCTGGATAATCCACTTTACTAGTAACAGTTTTTATTGACACTACTTTAGTCCCCACACAGGTGTGTGTTTTGTGGATCATCCAGAGTAATGAGCACATTGTTTCTGGAAAGCAATGTTGCTACAAACACAATTCTGCTCAAGTGAAGTCATTTTAGTTTTATTTTACATAGCCCAAAATCACACATTTACCCCAAAATCCTTTACAGTCTGTTTAACAATTGACACCTTCCATCCTTAGTTTTCTAATTCAGAAAGTAAAACTCCTCAGAAATCTCAGGAAAAGCAACAGAACAGGATGGTTAGACGTCCAGTTGATGGCGTATATATTGAGAGAAGCAGAATGATGGTATATATGGTAAATAAAATGCAAACATACATGAACAATATGGATCAGAAAAGACAGGTGCAGCCAAGCACTGACCTGGACCACCTCCATTTTATTGGGGTTGTGACAGAAATTTCAGAGCCAGATATCTAAAAACCTACAATAATAACAAAAACTACCTGCACAGCTATATTCCACTACAAGTAAGTTAGAAAGTATGTGTTTTGTTATTTGGGTGAACCGAACCTTTAAATAAATTGGTGCATCCTTACCTGGAGAGTAGCACCTCTCTGTTGGTCTGGGGAAACTTCTTGAACAGGGTGTACTCCTAAACAGGGGAAAATAAAACCTGGGAACCTAATAAAAACACATATAGAACACAGTAAATTTTAATTATTTCATAATATAGTTTGTTACAGTGGTGGAAGAAGTATTCAGATCCTTTACTTCAGTAAAAGTACCAGTACAGCAATGTAAAAATACTCCATTACAAGTAAAAGTCCTGAATGAAAACAACTACATAAGTATTAGCAGCTTAATGTAGTTAAAGTATTGCAGTAAAAGTAGTGGTTTGGTCCCTCTGACTGATATATTATTATATATGACATCAGCATATTATTAATACTGAGGCATCAGTGTGTAAGCAGCATGTTACTGTTGTAGCTGCTGCAGGTGGAGCTAGTTTGAACCACTTTATATACAGTTAGCAGGTTTAGTCCAGTGGTTCCCAACCTTGGGGTCGGACCCCTCCAAAGAGTCACCAGATAAATCTGAGGGGTCATGAGATGATTAATGGGAGAGAAAACAGGAAAAAACAAAGTTCTGAAAAACAAATCTGTTTTCAGTTTTTAGACTTTTTTCTCTAATCTTTGATTTTTGGTGAAATATTGGATCATTTGAAATGAAATGAAACCATGTGAGAAGTTTAGAGGGAAAAATCACTATTTGGTGGAGCTGTTAACAACTCATAGACATCTGAAATGTGACCCTGACTACACACTGCTTTTTTTAAGATGTCAAAAGCCAAAAAGGTTGGAAACCACTGGTTTCATCTTTAACAATGTGTTGTATTTTAAAAGCTTGTTATATTATCCATTGTGTCAAATCTTCATTTGAAAAGTAATAGTGGAGTAGAAAGTACAGTATTTCCCTCTGAAATGTAGTGAAGTGGAAGTATAAAGTAGCATCAAATGGAAATACTCAAGTAAGGTACAAGTACCTCGAAATTTAACTTAAGTACAGTAAATGTATTTAGTTACTCTGCACCACTGCTTTGTTTATAGTTACCTCTGTGACAATTCAATGATCTTGTCAAATTCTCCAGCATGCTCGGCCACAGCTAATAGTGCCAACAATCCAGCCTGGGAATAAAAGCAAATTAATTAATCACACACAATATAAAAACTATTCTGGATAAATGTTTCTGAGCTGAGACGGCTCACCTTCTTTGAATTCTCAATCACCTCTTCAATGTCCTGACAATGAAAAGAGGAAAAAGTAACACGTCAGACGTTTATAAGAGATAAAACACTTCATTAGTATTCTTAAAAGTTCATTCATACCTTGTCAAAATCTCCCGCAGAGATATGACAGTGACAGTCAACGTAGCCTTGCATGTGTGACACAAAAACAACACATGAACCAGTTCCTGAAAGAGAGGCGAACTGCGCATGCGTACACGTCGGAGCGCGAGATGTAGAACGCAGCGTAGCCCGGGTGAGCGGCGTTCTCTTCAATCTGATTGGTCGAACCTCCTCGGTGAAACAACGGACGATAAAAACAAACATCCCCAGTGCTCCAAGAGGAGTACACATAGTAGTTGAAGATGTTTTATCAGCGTTACCTTCCGTAAAATTCCTCTTCCTTGTTCTATGTTTTTAACTTTCGCTTTATCATCATCATCATGTGACACCCAGCCCGTCTTTCGGATCATTTTGCAACACTGGGTGGATGATTTCCGCTTGAAATGGGAGCTTTAACGGTCGTTTCTTTGCTTTTGTCGATGCTGTTGATCAGCACCGGCAGAGCACAATACGAACCGACGTGGGAATCGATCGACTCCAGACCGCTGCCGGAGTGGTTCGATCAGGCCAAGTTCGGTATCTTCATACACTGGGGGGTCTTCTCCGTCCCGAGCTTCGGCAGCGAGTGGTTCTGGTGAGATTTGAGCCCAATTTATAACAAAAAAAATCAACAAAATATCTATGACACAATTTTACAAACGAGTCCTGGGAAAGTTCGGAGTTTGAGCAAGATAAGCCCTGCTGCTGGTATCCATGGCAACCATAGGCAGGCAATAAATGAATCAGGTGATCCATAGATTTATAGTGAATATTAATTAATTACCTTGATTCTATGATCAAGTCACAAATAGTCTGTGTTAGGTGACCATTTAGAGAAACAGCAAAAAAAAAAAAAAAAAAAAAGCAGAAAAAAACAGAAAAATAAGAATCAGAATCATCTTTATTGGCTAAGTATGTTTACACATACAAAGATTTGACTTAACGTACTTACATAGAATAACAACACGACAATCTTCAGAAATATACACAAGGACTGATTATATACAGGTGAAATGAATACAATAGAGGATACAAATAGTGCAAAGGAGTGAAGAGTGCAAGGAGTGCTGACATTAATTTAATTAAATGGTAAAAAAAAAAAAAAAAGGGTTGAGAAAACAATCTCATCACAAGGTCAGTTTAGTAGCTCAAGTCATCAAGTCATGTGATCAGTATCAGAGTTGCCCAGCTGTCAAGGATTAGTAGATGCTCATATTTCCTCTCCTTCTTAGCACCTTACTGCTACGTCTTGTCCATGTGGGGTTCAAATCTGATTATCCGCTGATGAAGATCATGTGATATGATCAAAAGCTCAGATCAGAACAGCTAGTACAGCTAGTTTGTTTTCTCAGATACTTTTCAAAGGTCATGAATGAACTTTAAACCCCAGATGAGAGGTCCTTAATGTGCGTCAGGAAAAAAAATCTATCACTTGATAACAACAGGGCAAAGTCACATCATATCATAGAACATCATATCATATGATAGAAAGCTCCAGAACAGCTACTAAATGGACTTTATGGTGTGATTTTCCCAATGTCAAGACTGAACTTTGAACATCCGATAAAGTGGCTTTATTTTTGTTTAATCACAGCAATTTGTCATCATGATCTTGACTTTAAGTAGACACGCTGGAGGGATTATTGTATATTTACCAAAATCTAAAGCTCAACTTTCTCTTTGACTTTTATCAACATTTTTAACTTATTAACTAAAACACTAATGAATGTAAACTGGAATTCTTGTTTGACATACAGTGAATATACATTTACTTGTCCTGCCTTCATCTTATTGTCTTCCTGCATGTATTTTCTGTTCTAGGTGGTACTGGCAGAAGCAAAAACTAAAGCCGTATGTCGACTTCATGCAGAAGAATTATCCTCCAGGCTTCAAGTATCAAGACTTTGCACCGCAGTTTACCGCTGAGTTCTTTGATGCCAAAGAGTGGACCGACATCTTTGCCTCATCAGGAGCAAAGTACATCGTCCTGACTACGAAACACCATGAAGGTACAGTACAAATAAAGTACAGTATTTACAGTAAGATTCGGTGCTAAAAACTGACATAATTACACATATTTTGAGTGTTTCTACCATCCTGAAACCTTTCAGCCTCTCAGAATCTGTATTCTGTCTCTCAGGTTTCACACTATGGGGCTCAAAAAGCTCCTGGAACTGGAACGCAGTGGATGTTGGACCCAAGAGAGATCTGGTGGATGAAGTGGCGACTGCCCTCCGCGCTAACAGCGACCTGCGTTTAGGATTGTATCACTCCCTGTTCGAGTGGTTTAATCCGCTCTTTGAACAGGACGCTGCCAACCTCTTCTCTACCAACTACTTTCCTACCAGTAAAACTCTGCCTGAGCTTTACGAGCTCATCGTCAAGTACAGACCGGACGTGCTGTGGTCTGACGGGGATGGAGATGCGCCTGACAAGTACTGGAACAGCACTGGTTTCTTAGCCTGGCTCTATAACGACAGGTAATGGATTATATTTATGTTTCTGCTACATTAGATGCATCATTTTATCAGTCAGAGTGATATCCACTTGTTTTTTTCTTTCACAGTCCAGTACGAGACACAGTGGTGACAAACGATCGGTGGGGTTACGGCTCCATCTGCACCCATGGTGGATACTACACCTGCGCTGATCGCTACCAGCCAGGACACCTGCTCAAACACAAGTGGGAAAACTGCATGACCATCGACACAAAGTCCTGGGGATACAGACGCAACGCTCCTCTCAGTGACTACCTCACCATCGAGCAGCTTGTAGCGGTGAGAGTTTAAAATCTCATTAACCTGTCAACTGTTTAATCTGGTAATGTATCTGTTAACCGATCCAACTAAAACAGGATCATTAGGTGTGATTAAATGGCTTATATAGACAGAAAACTATAAGAATGATCTAGTCTTTGTTTTATTTAAAAGATTTTGCTCACTGTGACTTTACAACCACATTTCTTCCAGTAAAACCAGTCAAATCCCATCAATAATAATCTTGTGTAAATATTTTTACCATCTAGGGTCTAGTGTAGGGTTGTTTGGTCTATAAAATGGTAAAAAATGTTGATCACCTTCTCCCAAAGTCCAAGATGACGTCCTCAAAAGTCTTCTTTTGTCCTGAGCAACAGTCCACAACCTAAAAATATTCAGTTTACTGTCATATAGGACTAAAGAAACCAGAAAATACTTACATTTCAGAAGCTGTAATCAGAGAATTTTGACAGTTTCTCTTAAAAAAAAAAAGACTCAAAACAATTAATTGATTATCGAGATAGTTGGTGATTAATTTTCTGATGATTGACTAATTGTTTAATTGACTAATCGTTGCAACTCAAGTCTAGTGTGTTAAAAAATGAAAGTCAGTAATTTCCATACAACAAAGGTGCAACATATGTCTTAACTCTTACCATTGATATGTTAGTTGTAGTGTTTCTGAAACACTGAGACCACGTTTCCCATAATCTCTCTTACTATTTGTTTGAGCATAAACATGTAAAAACTACTTTTCCCACTGAAATTGTACTCATGTCTCTGTCTGTTTTTGCAACAATCTCTGAAATGAGGCTATAACTCAGTATTACTTTCATTCTCAGTTAATCTGCATTTTATTTTCTCCATTAAAAGATGAATCATTTGGTTTATGAAATGTCAGAAAATGGTGGAAAATAACCATAAAAATTTCCCAGAGCTCAAGTTAACTGTCCGAAGCTCAAAGATATTTTGTTTACTATCATGAAAGAAGAAGAAAACCAGCAAATATTTACATTTTAGAAGCAGGAACAAATTAATTTGTGACATTTCTGCTTAAACAATTAATCAGTTATCAAAATTGTTGGCCTTCGACTTCTCATTTCAGCTCTACTCTGCAAGTTTGAGCCTTATTTGCTCTGAAAGAACAATCTGCTTCAGCTGTAAAATAACCTTTGTGCAGTGAATCATTACAGTGCATTTCAATAAATATCGCTCTAAAGTTACAGCACGGTATAGACTAGAGGATGATAGATGCTCCCAGTCTTCACTGCAATGGTTTTTTGTTTGTTTACAGTAATCATGCTAATGTGTCAAAATGAACGCAGTAATGATGTATTGACGTTCAACAACTGCACATCCTCTTTATCTCTGATGTGTTTCAGACGTTGGTGGAGACGGTGTCATGTGGGGGAAACCTGCTGATGAACATCGGTCCCACGCACGACGGAAGGATCGCTCCGATCTTTGAGGAGCGTCTGAGGCAGGTGGGTCAGTGGCTGAAGGTCAACGGCGAGGCCATCTACAACACCACCGCATGGCGGGCTCAGAATGACAGCGTCACTCCCCACGTCTGGTGTGTTTGTGTATTATATTTAGTTTATAGTGACTAACACTTTGGATGCATTGTGTCGAAATAATTGCACTAGTTTCCATAAGCAGCTTGTATCTTTGTTTTGTAAGAAAATATAGAGTATACATTATATATATATATATATTTTACTCCAAATACTCTCTCATAGATTAGATTTTTTATGTTTAGTGATAACTCAGGGATTTCATTGGTTGTTTTTTCACAATTTATTTTGCCAAAATGTTGCTTTATTATGTATTTTAACAAAAGATATTGTTAATTATTTTTTTATGCTTCTTTTATGAGCCTATATCTCAGTGTATAATTTCAGTGTATAATTGAAAATTCCTAAATGGGTCTCATCTTCGACAGGTACACTTCCAAACCACAGGAAAACCACGTCTTTGCCATTTTACTTGAGTGGCCCAATAATGGATCTGTGATTCTGAGAGAACCTGTGGTTACACAAGGACAGACTCAGGTAAGATGATCAATAAAAGCTTCTTACAGATATATCAGTAATGTTTAAGGGTGTTAAGATGTTTAAGAGTTTATTACATAATTTGTCCACCAGAGAGCACTGACACATTTATTTTTCACCTATAACCTCCCTTGTGTTAATGTAAAAAAATGCTATCAGTTGATATATAATTTGACAACTCTTCAATATCAGTATCTGTATCTCAGTAACACATCACTTCACTTAATACATGATGTTTACTGGAGGCTTTTCCATAAAGAACTTATCACTTCCTGCATGTTTGCATCTACTTTCAATATGTTGTTTAGATTGAAACAACCTCAGTATTGGCAGAACCCTGTCCAATTAACTATAAAGGTGTCACTTACTGGTAAGCAGTAAATATTAGGGTTTGATTTAAGTCCCTAATAGCATATATTGTTTGTGGATATATTCAAAATTATATTGCAGTTTTCTCAACATGTACCACATGTTTTAGGACAGTAAAACTCTAAACTTAACCATGATAATTACATTCTTTCTGCTGAGTTAGCAGCTGCCAAGTGCTGAGTAACTCAGTATACATGTATGCTGGTGGAGAAGCTTCAGGTCTTCATGGCACCTGTTTAATTAAGGAATTAAAATAGCACATAAAGCTGCAAATAACAATTATTTTCATTATCGATTCATCTAGCATTTATTTTCTCATTATTTAATTAATAGTTTAGTCCATGAAATGTCAGAATATTGTGAAACCTGCTTATCAGAGTTTCCCAGAGTCCACTGTGACGTCCACAAATATCTTCTATTGTCAGACCAACAGTCTAAAATCCCCAAAATATTGAGATTACTATGATATAAAACAAAGAAACAGCTGCAAATCCTCACACTGAAGAGGCTGTAACCAAAAAGTAATTGTTTAAAAATGATTTAAATATTTAATTGATTTTTGACAATCAACAAATCAAGTAATTTACCAATTGTTTCAGACCTAAAAGCATAAAACCTTCTTGCTGGTTTTACAGACTGTTTTAATGTAGCTGCAGTCAGAGAGGAACCTCCATCACATCTGCAGAGAATGAAATGACTGGACGTTATTTAATTAAAGGCTCAATATATTGAAAAACTGGTCCAACACTGCTCAAATTTCCAATAACACTCCATCTTAGCAAATGAAGTTGACTCATTTCTTGAGTGGTTCTCCCTCTGTGTCAACATGTCAACCCTGTTTGTGCTTTTCTTCTTAAAAAAAAAAAAAAAAAGGTGGTGCTTCTTGGTCTCGGGTCTCTGCAGTGGGAGCCTGTAAAGCCCAGCGGGCTGCGGGTTCTCCTGCCCCAGCTGCCCTTCAGCCAGATGCCTTGCCAGTGGGCCTGGACGCTGAGGCTGACAGGTGCCACTTAGAGGGAAACCAGATCAGTTGAAGAGGAACAGACGGAGCTGCGGACATTACAAAGCGAACCAGTTATATATGTTTGAATCACTGAACACAATCCATGAATTAAATCTGAGTTATGTCTCCTGAAATGAAATTTTGAGGATAGGAAAAAAAAGACTATGTGCATTGTACTGTATGTAAATGACCCTCATACTGTGTGTATTTTACTTTAAAGAGGATGGTCTTTTTAAAATACTCGTACAGGGAATGAAGAATAATCACATTTTTTGTATTGGATAACTTTTATGATTAAGGTCTTGTGTTCTTGCATTTTTAGGTACAGAAAAGGTTGAGAGAGCCTTCTGTAGCTGTATTTGCATTCACCTACAGTGACAAACGTGACCTCAGATGTGAAAACGTTATGAAATATGTTTCAACATATGACTGTTTTCCTGCACTATGTATTTTTTTTAAAGCCTTCAACTTTTATGTGATTTTTATGCCGGCTGCACTGAATAATGTGGTTCAAGTTTTATATGTGAAGGAATGTTTCAATAAAATCAATGAATGAATGAAGCCTTCAAGCATTAATTGTTTTTTATTATCTAATATTCACATGTTTAAGAAGAGAATAACTGCTGGAATTAATTGTACCCTAAAATAAATGTTGTTTATTTTAGGGTACAATTTTTTGATTGATTCGGGTTGACTTTTGCCCTCCTGATCAGTTGTTGTGTCCTCGCAGCGCCCCCTGCTGTCTTCATCATTAATTACACCATAAGTCGTCCTGGACATTTTAAACCACGCTGACGGCGCACAACTGATCCCCGCACCCCCCGCTGTGCCCAGATGACCCAGGATAACAATATTTCCTCTTATTCATCTGACAAATGCCGGTCAAATGAAGGTGTCTGCATGTCGCACAGTTATCTGGTAAGCCTCTGTTCCCCGCTGCTTCACAACACATCTCACTACTTGTGTTTTTACAGCCGTTTATTGTTGTTGTTTTTTTTTTTTTGCGCGCTGCTGCTTCCTTCCGACGCTCCACAGGTAGATGTATTTGTCACCTGAGATGGAGAGTCCGGTGCAGGGCAGATCTCACTGTTGTGTCTGCTCTCTGTTGCACGCCTTTAAGGTGGGAGGTCCCTGTTCTGCAAATGTTCCATGACGTGCAGATGGGGGGTTTGCAAGGGGTTCTCGGGTCCCTGCATATCCCCACCTCTCTCAGCAGGCTATCCCCAGACTGGAACGTGCACATCACACAGCTGATCCCCTAAACAAAAACAACAGCAGCAGAAAAAAAAAACAGCTGCGATGATGCAAATCATATGTGGACAAAACGCACAATGGATTTAAAATACAGTAAGGCTGCACATCCTCAAGTGGCAAACTGCTAATCTTCCACTCATCTTTCAGGGATGCAACTAACGATTATTCTCATTATTGGTTAATCTGTTGATTCGATTCGATGTTTGGTCCGAAAAAATGTCAGAAAATGGTGAAGTAATTGTTTCCCAGAGCCCAAGATGATGTCAACAACAGCCCACAAGCCAAAGATATTCAGTTTACTATCTAAAAATACAGAAAATATTCACATTTGAGAAGATGGGATCCTCAAAAACGGATTCAAAACGATTAATCGATTATAAAAATAGTTGGCAATCAATTTAATAGCTGGCAACTAATTGATTAATTGACTATTTTTGTTGTTTAAAGCTCCAATGAAGATAGGGCTGGCAGATATTCACAATATAATATCATAATTCTGTTCTAAATAAAAGATTCATGCAAAATGTAATGAAAAAACTGTAAGTATAGTGTAGTAGAGTTATTATGAAGGTTTTTGTTTTACATGAGTGAAGTTTTTTCTGTAATACATAACAGTGACAAATATTTCAGTATCAGTTTGACTATTTCACATGTCATTTTGCATTAATTTCCCATATTGTGACATATAAATATTGTAAAAATAGTCTTGTTAATAATGATAGTCATTACTATCCAGTCCTGAATGAAAGTGGCTTTTTATATAATAAACTTAAAGGGTGTTTGCTTTTCTTGATGTATGATTTCATGCTAATTTATTCATTTATTTGATTCCCCATGAGCTTCCACAGTGTGGTTGGTGTAGTCTTCCTGGGGTCCACTGTAAAATGAATTACAATAAATCAAAAATCAACCTTATTCAATACAAGAGAACAAGTCAAATTAAAAATAATAACATCAATAAGTGCGTAAACAAACTGTTACAACCAAAGAAAAGTCATTTGTGCCAAAATCACACATCTATGTAGAATTCATCAGTCTTTGTTTTAGCAGCTTCTTGAAGAATAATCAGTTTTTAATCAATTTTTTGCATTCACAGGCAGCTGAAGATCTATATAAAACAGTTTTCATCATGCTAATCTGCACTGCCAGCAGTTATATTTTCATTTCCAGCATCACACCAAAGCTCAACAAAGTCTGCACGATCACATACTGATGCTCTTCCGTATGGCTGACCGTTTTCTCCACTCATTTCTGCAGCCTCTGTGCTGTAATCTGCGGTAGTAATTATATATGTAGACAGGAACTGGGAAACTGTTACAGACATTGGCTTCGTTGCCATGGAAACACACAATCATGTCAGATTATTTTCAGGTACTGCTGCGATAATGGCATAAGTGCGCCCCGTTTGAGAGGCTGACTTAAAGAGACGGAGGGGGAACATGAAAAGATTGTTAACGGATCAAAAAAGGAAAAAAAAAAAAAAAAAAAGTGAATCAAATTAAAGGATGCATGGAGAGAGAGAGAGAGAGAGAGTAGTGAAGGCTCGCAGGGTTTTTTTTCCTGGTTTAACGCAGTATTTATTGGCGTTTGTGTGTCAGCTTTTTGTTCAACCTGGAGCGTTCAGTGTCCCCTGTAAGTGTCATATCTCAGTCAGCCATATGACAGCAGCCACTACAGCCAGCAGGGAGGAAAACCTCATTCCTTCCATTCATAAACATTCCCTCTCTCTCTCTCTCTCTCCGTGTGTGTGTGTGTGTGTGTGTGTGTGTGTGTGTGTCATGTCCCCTCTGTCTCTCTCTCTCTCTCTCTCTCTCTCTCTCTCTCCTCCCATCTATTTTAGCACTAATATCATTAGAGGCCCTGCTAGTAGTCAGGTGCATGTGTGGCATTCAATCACATGCAAATTTGTGGCAGATTTGAGCTGGTCAGCAGAGCCGCGGTGTAGCTGTAGATAGTGGAAATGCCAAGCAGTGTGGAACATCCTGGGGGACAGACCATTATATTTATAGAGACGGGTGACTTGACCTTCACTGCACATTGAGTATCAGCCATTTTAGTGCCGCTCCTCTAGATACTGAATACAGCATAATGGATCTCAGCTGCAGTGCAGTTAGTTAGCTTCAACTTCATCTTCGGCTTGTTAGAGGCTATATCTAATAATAGCTCTCTCTGCAATTCCATACTGTGGAGGGACTCTGTCAATACACAGTCTCTGCATTCGCTGCTTTTTTGGCCTTTTTTTTTTTTTTTTTCTAAAGGAAATGCACTGTGAAATTACAGTTTTGCTGTGCTGGAAAATAAAAGCTTGCCCTCTGGGTTGGATTTGAACTCTTCAGTTCAACTAAGAGTCGTTACATAAGTTTGAAGCCTTTGTTCCGCTGTGTAGACCTTATGTTGAGAGTAAGACCTCTGTTAAATATGCCTTAACTACAGTAAGCACAGCTGGTGCAAGCCAAAAGCCAAGGACTCCTATTCATAGAGGCACCCAGTTGTTCTCACCCAATGGCACAGAGTGAAACTGAGGAGGATGGTCAAAGCGGGTGAAGTATTTATAGTTGTGTAAATTATATTGTGTTGAAAGGCCAAAGTTTCACACAAATGACTGAGGAGCAGTGATCATAAATCCATTCAGAATCAGGGGAAAGACCTAGTTTGTTGTATTCACGAGGACGAATTTAGAGCAGCTAGCAGACAAATGATGGTGGATTTGGATTTTGGCAGGTGAGACGGTTAATCAGCTGCTTTGGCGTGTATCCAATCATCACGTAAAATTAAAATTTAAGTCTGATTCAGCAGTTTGTCATGTGCTCTACCTGTAGCAGACGATTTAGGTAGTTTAATATTCAGTAGTTTCATCTGAGCTCACGTATGTTTTGCGTGTAAAACATTTATCTGTGAAGTGACTGCATCACTCAGACACATGTAGTGGAATAAAAAGTACAATATACTACTATTTCCCTCTAAATTGTAGTAATACGAAGTAATGCAAAATGGAAATACTCAAGCAAAGTACCTCAAATTGTGCTTAAATACAGTATTTGAGTAAATGTACTTCCAGTGGTGGAGGAAGTACTCAGATCCTTTACTAAAGTAGAAGCAGCAATACAACACTGTTAAAGTACTGCATTCAAAATGTGAAAATAATATATAATTAGAAGTAAAGATCCGGCCTCTGTCAGAGGTCTATTATTGGATTTTTTTTTTATAGATGCTTCAATATGTAAGCAGTTATTTATGTATGTAAGCAGTTGTATCCGGTCAGAGTGGTGCTAATTTTAACTACTATATGTACTGTGTAGTAGTTTTATCTATAATAATTTGTCATATTTTCTCAGCTAGTAATACAGTTTGTATGTAAAATATCAGAAAATTACAGCAACTGACTTTAGCTGTCAAATAAATTCAATGGACAGTATCTTTAACACAATGTTGAAGTGAAGTGGAAAAGAAGTACAAAGAAGGAAATGGAAATACACCAAGTACAAATTAAGAACAGTATTTGAGTAATTGTACTTTCCAGATCTGGTAGTTCAGGTTATATTTCTTTTGAGTGTTGTCCATAGATAACAGTGAAATAACTTGTTGATCAGGAAGCATCTCAGGCTTTCTAGATGGAAAAATAAAAAGAAAAGAAATAACAAACATGAAAGAATTTATTACAGAAATCAAAATAAATACAACATCACACAACATGTCGATGAAATTTGATAAGCTGCTATATAAAATAAATTAGACATAAACATCACAGTTGAAGACTTCAGGTACTTTCTCAGAAACCTCTGGTTGCTATTAATGATAGAATTAATCAGCCTAAACTCTAAATATAACACAAATTTGAGAAATATACCTACTATAAAAACTGCATAAATACTGTAAAAGAAAAACAATACAGCCTGTAGATTTAGGCTTATAAAAATAGTATCATCACACTGTTTGATATTTGTTAAAATCATGCAAAGAGGAAGTATTTATTGAGAAGCTTTTCTGAAGTTGCACATTAATATAGAGGCTGTAATAGCACCGTGTCACACTGAACTCATACATCTGATTCACAGGATGAGGTTTGCAGCTGCACATAATCTGCAGTATATTGTCCTAGTTTTGCCGTGTCAATGACACCCTCATCACGACTCTCTCCATTCACAAAGCGAATCCTGTCGTGACGGGAAGAACTGGCTCTAAACAGGCTGTGGGTGTCAGAGATTCAGAGAACATGTCTAATTTTTGCAGCCTCCTCACACAGCCAGCCACATGCTGCCTTTTCATTGAGTTCCTCTCAATATACACACTGAATAGGCTCACGCTGTAGGAAATGTATATTCAGAGCCGCTGCACCATGTGATTAGTCTTTCAAAGTCACTTTTGCATTTCTCCCCTTCTCTGCATACATTCATATGCTCTGTCCAACTGATTTATATAGATAATAATAGTTAGAGGAAAACGTGTGAATATGTGTATCTGAATGGAAATGTGTCTTATCCTGCTTTCATCCAGAATACAAAATTTCAGGCTAAATAAATCACTGAATCTGGGGATGAATGAATGAAGTGTGGCTATCTAGAATGGTGATGTTTAGCTCTTTGCATCATGATATCTGACTCCCCCACTTTGTGTGTGTAGTGTGAGGCAGCTGCTGCTGTGCTTTGAAACACAGCGAGAGAGAGGAAAAGCGTCCTTAAACGTGGGCTGTTGTGTAATCCCTCCCAGGGCCCCTTTGCTATTTTTGTGCCTGGGTCCGCACGTCACGGTTGGGTATTTTCTCTGGTGACTAGCTCGCATCAATAGATCTTCTAATGTACACCCAGTCAGCCAGCAGCTTCATGACTGATGGGACTTTACCTTGCTAATTTATTTCATTATTGTTACCCAGACATGAGGAGAATGGTGAAATGGACTATGCAGCATGAGGAATGTCACATGTGACTGTCGATATGGGACAGGGGACTATTCAAATGTCAGGTTTGTATGAGGATTATATTTGATATCTGAATGTCAGCTGCTGTATGAGCCGAGGCTTTTTTCCCATCAGACCGTGTGCTTTATGTCATTCTGATCACAGCAAGGGCTGTTGATTGATTCTGCATGCGATGTGCTATGTTGCTGTTACACTACCACAGAGGGTTTTACCATCCAGCTTCTCTGAAGCCGGTCATCTCCTTATGATATTTATGGATTTGTTGTCAGCGTGAGGCTTCATGCCTGTTCCCTTTAATGGCCAACTTAGCTTCTAATGATGTAATGCAGCGGCATAACGATGCTCTCCATAGCCAGCATTTGTTTGCTCATTGTTCTCTCTTGTATGGAGAGCAGTCAGAGATGTGCCCCGCGATTGTCTGCTGTTCAAATAAATCTCCATAAAGTCATTTCTCCATCCATGCGGACATACTGTACCACAGTCTGCCCACAGTCATCCTGAAACACACCTACTGCCACCCACCTGCCTCCTGTTGTTGCACGTCATTGCTGCTGTGTCATATATTTTGTGTATAGGTTAGTGCTTGTTGCCGTCAAAGATATGTGGGTACAGTCTTTCTATGAAAAGTCTGAATGTGTTGAGGGATTTGTCAATGAGACTCTGAATATGTCGGCTCTGTTCCCTCTCTATCGGGCTTAGTTCAAAGGTATGCATTGTTTCTGAGGGTCTTATCTCGCTGTCACTCTGCACCCATATTCCCCTTTCCCTCCTCTCGTAGCTCGGAGAGGATGGAAACTAAGCAATGAGGTCAGACCGACCTTGAAAGGGAGCTCCCTACCAGGCCTCTGAATTTTTGTTACCCCCCGGCACCCCACTTAGTTTACCTCTGTAAACCTCCCCGTTGAAACATGGATCGTTCCAATCTGAGGCAGCTCCCCCCCCCCCACCACCACCACCACTCGCCATCCTTCATGTGCCTGCCTTCGTTATTTTCTCTCTGTATCCTGCTCTGGAAGAAGCTCTCAAATCTGCCTGAAAGCATAGCTATTAAGTCATTAAAGAGCCAACAGAGGTAGTGGGCATTTGCAAAAAAAAAATGCAAAGGGAAGATTATCATCCTTGCATCTGCTTTCAAGCATCTCTCGGCATCTCGAGAGTCACCTTGGATTCATATCCTCTGGTTTGTGCCTGAGGAGTGTGTGGTGTGCTAACAAAGAAAGAGAGGGAGTGAGAGAAAGAGAGTGAGAGTCAGAGGATGTCCTAATTAAGGGGAACTCAGAGGGTTTGAACCAGATAATCTTACATAACCTCGTTAGGGAGGACACAGCATTTGATACTGAGAAGATGGAAATGACGTGCCCTCAGAGACACATCCCCATGGTGTGCAACTAAAGTGTAGTGGCAAAAGCATTTCACTTTAACCACGAGAGGATGATGTTTCTCGGTGGAGTCCTGCATGCTTTCGTATAGTATGAGGTCCTGTGCAGCTAGGTGGGGAGATGATGACACTCAGACAAGTTAAAGACTTTGAATCCCTCCAGAGGCAAAGAACCTGAACTTGTTATATGATGCTGACATTGGATGAAAGAGTTGAGCAGAACATTTTGGTACTTTATGTAGATATGACATTAAAAGGGGTGCAGGTGCACTCATCAGACTTCATTTCTCATGATTGGACAGTGTTACCTGTGTATGCTAGCATGCACTGACTTACAGACACATACCATACTCTGTGTTCAATTGGCACAACATTTTTTATCGGTAACAGTAGTTTTCACAAGTTCACAACCAACATTAAGTCCCCCATCTTCTGCATCGCCTTGTGTATTTTATGTGAGATCATTTTTAGTTTCTGGAATGCAGATTCATTTTCAGTTTTTTTGTATACAGACCTGCAGTGAAGTTAAGATTTTTTTTGTGTTAGCTTTCAGTGTTGACAGGAAGTGAACAAGTCAAATTGAATTAACAACAGCACCTGGGTGACATATTGTTTCACAGCTAAGCTTACAACATCTGTAGTTTTTCAAAATGTATTAATAAATAATAATCTCCCTAATAATATTCCCTCAAAAAAGCAATTTCATGGCTGATTATTTATTAACTCCTTTGCAGATATTTGCATTTAAAATAATACAAATTCCAGTAAAAGTGATGTTTCACATGAAGGAAAGGGAGCTGATTTTCAGATTGTTGAATCTTGTTGGAGAAAGATGTTGCTGTGGTGAAGGATCCGATTCCTCTGAGATTCCTTTTCAGCTCATACACACACCCACACTCAAAATAAACACATGCACATGCACAACCATTCATGACACACATACTACAGTACAGACACACACTTCTATGCACCTTCACAGGGCTTCAGCAAATTTGGGGCATCTGCCAGGGTTGCTTTTGGTTTTTTAGGGGCTGGTAAAGAGACAGATTTTTTTCCATTCCTGCTGTGATGGAGCTCATTATGAATTTTATACTCCAATTTTATTAGGAGGACTTTTGGGAAGCAGCCTTGAATAGCTCTCATGCTCAAGGAGTGGATTTGCACTCAGATTAAACCGTGGAATTGATTGTTCCCATTTTTTTCTTTTGATAACCTTGAGCGTCTTTGTGTTTATACATTTCTGTTCGTACAGCCACAACATTTCAGTCGTCTAATTCTCAATTCTGTCTTATTTTTTTCAGATGACCCTTCCCTGCAATCAATTCACATGTATGTTAATATCACTACAGATACATAACAGATATTGCCCTTGAAAACTGATCCCAAAGAAAGTGACATTAGATTCATGGAGTCACTTGAAACTACTGCAGGGGTGAAAAGCTCCACAGAGGGCCAGGACAGAAATGTTGCACAGAAAAAATGCACATCAGAGTCTGCACAGACTAGGAGGAGTCCATCTGTCGAATTGGAGGGCAAGGGATGGCACCAACAACTGCAAGAAGGACAGGGCAGAGACACATGTGGTTTCAAAGAAATGTCTGACTCAGGGAAATCACTGCAATTAGAAGATCCGCACCCCCACACCCAGTCCACAAGCCATCAAGACTATGAGGTGTCTTCATATCCACTACAGATCACAAAACAGTTTCCCATTGGCAGACAGAAAGCTGTAGGTCACGTGGTTTCTGCTCAGTCTCCTGGTAGCTGTGGACCTGCGTCGCACAGGAAGTCCCCCAGTTCACCTGAAGCCCAACAACAGTGTTCCCATTCAGGGATGGATCAGCTGTCAGAGACTGTGTGTAAGGTGGAACAGAAACCACAAAAGCCTGGGAAGTATGTTTGTGATTACTGTGGAAGGGCATGTGCCAAACCCAGCGTGCTTAAGAAACACATTCGTTCACACACCGGAGAACGGCCCTATCCATGTGTCCCCTGCGGATTCTCCTTCAAAACCAAGAGTAATTTATACAAACACAGAAAGTCTCACGCTCACTCTGTCAAAGCTGGAACAGTGCCATTCTCAGAACTTGGTTCTTACAATGCCAATACGGACCAGGGGTCTTTTGAAGGGGAAGGAGAGTTATTCTCTGATGCTGAGCAAAGCACGGACACGGACGAGGACACTCTTAATGACCCACTGCTGCTGTTGGACTCTCCACTGGAGGGATCAGATAACACTGCTGTAAAAGTACTAAATCTCATTGCTCAGAAAAAGGGAGCCACGTCGATGTCAGCTCAGGATGGTTCATCCCAGCCCCAAGAAATCAATGCATCTCCTGCCGCTGCCGAGGCTAGCCGTGCAATTCAATCTTGCACGATCAAACAGAGGCTTGCACTTCGGCTGTCTGAAAAAAGAAGCAGTGACTCTGACCACAATCTGTCCCTTCCGAGTCAGTCTAGCAAGGGCAGCACGGACTCTGGCTACTTCTCACGCTCCGAGAGCGCCGAGCACCAAACCGGTCCTCCAAACACGAATGCAAAGTCCTATCAGGAAATTATGTTTGGGAAGTGTTACAGGCCAAGTCCTAAACAGGCAACAGCTTTCGTGGCCAGCAGCACAGACTCAAGTGAATATACCGGGAAACGCTCGGGGAAGGGGGTTTCCCGCGTTTTCACCCAAGAAAAAGACACTGTTGAGTCAATCAAAATAAACACAAAGTCATTCGCGAGGGAAGAGGTGAAAGAACCACAGTTAGACAGTGGCTCTGATTTGGGGCCTCTGATCAGAAGCAACTCAATGCCAACATCTTCAGCAGTCTGTTTGACTATGCCTCAGGCCCTCAGAGGCAGCCACTCTTTTGATGAGAGAACAAGCACCGGGGGCATGAGGAGACTCAGGCGGCAAGCTGCTTTCGAACACTCCCCACATGATGGCCATGTCGATACTGATGGCCATGGAAAGATGAGCGAGAGTGGCATTTCACCCTCAGGATTGGAAATGGAAAATTACCCCTCCGCTGTGTCTAGTATGAGCCATCAGAGGCATGCGATGGAACTGGCAACACGGAAGCGCCGGAAAGAGAAGAGGGAAGAGGAGGATTTGCTGGGTCAATACGAGGTGCATCATGAACAATGTGAAGAAATGTTTGATTCAAGCAAGGACTATGATTCAAAACAAGTCAGCCAAGGTGCAGTGGGTGTCATGACATTGGCGAAAGGACATTCTTTAAGTATGATATCACAGACGGACAGGTATGACATGGACATATCAGTGAGCCACGACATTTCTGGTCGAAAAACCTTAGGGAATGTAATTTCAGTTATCCAGCACACAAACTCGATAAACAGGCCTCTCTCTGAACAGTATCATGGACAGAGACAGGAAAGTGTTTCTTCATTTCAAGCTATGGAGGCAAGTGAATCATATGAGATGGAAAGGAGTGATAGTAGACTACGGCAATCCTTTCAAATGGGCCCAAAACTTGTACGGCAGCCCAACATACAAGTCCCAGAAATTCGGGTCACTGTAGAGCCTGACAGTCCAGAAAAAGCTCCAGAGGTGCAGGTGAAGGAGCCAGAGAAGCATGTGGAGGAATTTCAGTGGCCACAAAGGAGTGAAACTTTAGCACAATTCCCCCCGGAAAAGCTCCCTCCAAAGAAGAAAAGGCTACGCTTAGCTGATATTGAGCACTCCTCTGGTGAATCTAGTTTTGAATCTGCCTGCACCAGTCTCTCCCGCAGTCCAAGCCAAGACAGCAACTTATCTTATAGCTCCACCTTCTCCTTTGACAGGGAGGAGAGCTTGAAGTCAGTCTCTCCAGCCAGGCAGGATGAATTTGGCAAACCACTAGAGCTGTTAGCTGTGCCAGGAAGTGGGCACTCCCTCTCTGTGCTAAACCAGCGTCAGCAGCATGAAATGAGACGCTCCTCCTCAGAGCAGGCGCCTTGTAACTTGCGCAAGGAGTTCCCAGAGGTACGCAGCATATCATTTGACTATGGCAGTCTTTCTCCAACATCCAAAGTTAGACACGTGGACATCATTGCTGGCCACTCTGCTGTGAAGGAGAGAAGGAGGGGAAACTTGGTGCGACAGGAGTCACTGAATATGGACACTGAGGCAACACAAGTCCCATCACAAGTGTTTCAGCAGTACCTCAGCAGCACCCCCCCTCCGTTCACAGCAGTTGCTGTTCTGCCGCAGACTTTGCCAATATTTTCCACCGGGAATACATTTCCTCAGCTGTCACATCCGAGCCTTTTAGTTCCTGTAAGAATCCAGACTCATGTACCATCATATGGCAGCATCACATACACGTCAGTATCACAGATTTTTGACAATCAGTATGACAGTGTTAGCTCCACTATGTCCACCCCTCAGAATCAAACTTCACGTTTGTCTGGAAATCTTGACCCTCATAATGTTTTAGCTTATACCAGACCACCTTCGACGCACACCCTCAGTGTTGAAGCCCTTGATTTGTCATCAGCAAAGCTCAAGACAGGTATCCCTCTCTCTCTGACCTCTAGAACTATCTCAACCACTAATGCATCCAGTGGTGGCGCAAACAAACGGATGCTATCCCCTGCCAGTAGCCTGGACCTCTTCATGGAGGTCAAGCAGCAAAAACGTGTGAAAGAGGAAAGAATGTTTGGGCAAATTGTAGAGGAGCTGAGTGCTGTGGAGTTGGGAAAATGTAATTTGAGTGAAGAGAAGGGGCACAGGTCAGAGATGCAGGGTGCATCAACACCTCATGTCCAGGATGACTCACGTAGGAGTAAATTTATCACACTTCAGCAAAAAGTGACAGAGGCCACTGACCATAGCGTTGAGTCAGCCATGGAAAGTAGCTCTCTGGAAAGCAACTCGCCACCATATTCCATGATATCAGTTAGCGAACTGAAAGAAGTTGGCATGGAGAAACGAGTGCAGATGGATATGGTGGCACAGCTGGTTACCAGTCAAGACATCCTGACCTCAGACGCTGAGCATTCAAGACTGATATCTCAGTTTCCAAGTCTTCGCACGACGACAGGTGTGAGCTGGTGTTATCTCAACTACACCAAGCCAAGCTGCTCCCACGGCAACACTCCTTTCTCCTCTGTGTACACCACCTGGTGTGTGAGTTCCCACAATCCGAACCCTCTTGAACTGAGCACCAGCGCTGCTCTGGCTCTCCTGCGGTCCAAACAGAGGGGAGAAAAGGTTATATACACCGTGGCTGCCATGTGTCAGCCTGGCACGGGGAAACTGGTCTCATCCCTCATCCTGTGGAGGCAGACAATTGAACAGGTGAGAAAATTCGTCCATTTCTGCATAGTTTCTAAAGCATACTACTGCCTTAAAACTACCATAAACCATATTTATGACATTTATTTAGCTTTGAGTGGTCTGACCTTGCTGTTAATATGAATATTACCTATTATGGTCTAAGGACTGGGCACCTGTCTACCTTGGTAGCCTTAAATGTCAGAAAAAGCTAACTCTTTAAAAATGAAGACATTCTGAAGGACCTCATTACCAAGACTTTGGCAGACTGCACACCTCAAATTTTTTGGCAGAAGGTTTAGTCACCATTGGCGTGCTGCTGGTTATGACGTTCTGCATTTACCGTTAACAATAAAAATGTCCTGGCAGTGAAAATGCCAGACACCAAAATTTAATTCAGGTAAATATTATGTGTCCATGAAGTCTCAGTCTTGACAATGGGCTGTTTTTCTCTATTGCAGCCACAATTTGTGATTTAGTGCTGAAAATATGGGTATATTATGCCATAAAATTCAGGCCTAGAATAGCTTTCATTCTTTTCCCTGCAGCAACATAATTAATGTTTGCACACCATGCTGTGTAAAGCCAATGTGTGACATACAGTATCGGTAGCATCACGTTACATTGTCGATATGGAGTCCACTTAAATCGGATGTTAATAAAAATGTTTGTTCATCTGATTCAGCTGCAGAGGAAACCGGAGCCCAAAGAGGTGGACATCACCTACGGGAAGAAGGTGAAAGACATGAGCTGCAGAGTGAAAACTGCCAAGGAGGAGTGGAAAGAGAGAGAGGCCTCCACAACCCAAACAGTGCCAACACGTATTAAGATCTTTGAGGGAGGGTCAGTCAAGATATTACTTATCGTAACACTTGTCATTTCTGCTGACAGCGAATACAGCAGTTATATTAGGATGTTAGTGCATGTACTATCTAAATAACTGTACTGTTTTTTTGTCCTATTTAGGTTATTTTATGCATTCCTTCATTAGAAGTAAAAGACTATCTGTGTTTCAGGTACAAGTCCAATGAAGACTATGTGTATGTCAGAGGTCGAGGCCGGGGAAAATACATTTGCGAGGAGTGTGGTATCCGCTGTAAGAAGCCAAGCATGCTGAAAAAACACATCAGGACCCATACAGATGTGAGACCATACATCTGCAGGGTCTGCAACTTTGCTTTTAAAACTAAAGGTGAGCATTCTTTAGGCTTATAGACTAAAATGAAACCAAAAAACAAGTGATAATCTGCTTAGAGAATTAATAATACAAAAAATGTGTGTGAAAATCAGAATCTAAAAATACTATATTGCAGCAGCAGCAAAAACTCTGTAGTGTGCACTGCTATTTAGAGGTACTACAGTATCGTGCAGAATCAGCAGGTCATTTGTTTCCTCATTTTTCTCTCAACTTTCCATAAAGGGAGCATTTTCTTAGCTGGATCCTTTTTTACTTAAAACTGCAGTAGTCAGTGTCCTCTTTTAGCAGGAAACTTTTGGTTGTGTGGGGACATAAAATCTATGTGAAAGTCTGTTCAAATTAATCTGCTCCTTTTAAAACTCTGGTTTTAAAAGGAGCAGATTAGTTGGTAATTATCAAGAACTACACGCCTCACCTGTTACTTCTTTTATATCTCTACAGGAAACCTGACTAAACATATGAAGTCAAAGGCACACATGAAGAAATGTCTTGAACTGGGAGTGTCAGTAACTATGGATGACACGGAGATACAGGAACATGGTAAGATGTTGACGTGTACTAATCTTTCACATGCATGAATCATAGTGCAGCTAAACTGATATGTTTGTGTTTTTTTAAAGTAGACGACATCCAACAAGAGTCCAAGGCAGAGGTGGCGGTCACAACCAAACACCAGTTCTCTGATGCAGAAGACTCAGATGGCATGGACGAAGAAGCTGATGAAATCGATGAAGATGATGACGAGGACGATGAATATGAGGGCGATTCCACTCCCAAGTTGCGTTCAAGAAGTACGAGTCCTCAGCCGTGTGGAGTCACCTCTCTGTCAGTCACAGCCACCGCCGCCATCCACGGCTGCTCCCTCACCTCTCTGCCCGGCGCTGACGCTCGCCAACAGGCCTCCGGCAGGCGGACGGGCTCAGACCATCGACCTGTCCTCGAGCAGAGAGAGAAGTCTGTGGATGAAGACTCTCTGACCATGCTGTCTCCAGATCAGGCCAGCTTCCTCTTTGACCCTTACTCTTCTTGTCTGCTCTCTCCTGGCTGGGAGTCTCCCATCAGGGAGCCCTCCCCTTCACGTCTGCGTTACCCGTCCCCGAGGCGAGAACTCTCCCCGCGAGGTCGCTCTACTCCCAGATGGGATACTTCCCCGCTTAGGCCTGGCTCACCCAGCTTCACACCCATTCAGCACCTCTCCCCGGTCTCGATTGAACGACCGATGTCTCCTGGAACAGAGCTGGCCGGAAAGCGAGAGTCCGCGGTCAGAGGCAGGCAGAGGGTTGTACTGAGAGCTATTTCGCCACGCAGGGGCTCGCATCAACACAAAGGCGCTGGTGATAAAACCAGACACCAAGCAAAGATCGAGATGGCTCAACAACAAGGAGCCTTTGAAATGGAACTGGTATGTATCATGGTGCAAACTCTGTCAGTGAGCTTTCTTTTGGTTTGTTTGTTATTAAGCAAGGCATCTCAAAAACTTAAGTGCTTAGATTTTGGTGCATATTCAGAATTTACACTATTATGAACTACTACACCTATGTGCACTTGCATCCAATGACTGTCTATCACCAAAAGTATTTTTTTGCCCCATGTGGATCAAGATGAAAAATTTCCAAACATTTATCAAAATAACAAATTTATTTGATATTATTCTTATTGTCAACAAATCCCATAAAAAGACCAAAACCAACCAAGTAATGCCTGTGTAGCCAAAGATATACATGAACTTATTCCTCTGTGCTCCATTTGTTGTCAAAAAACTGTTAAAAACACATCAATGACGCATGTTGCTGCACTGCTCCTTCGTGACTATGAAGTTTATTTCAAGTCAGTCCTGTATACATCGTCCTTCTGCCTTAAATGTCTTGTTGACACGTATTAATCTGTGACTAAAAATAGTCCCGAACAAAACCGCTGTTTACTCCTGTTTGTGTAACATTTGCTGACATTTATGAAGGCCACAAGCCAAAGTGCATCGGTCCCACAATAAAGTTGTTCTTTATACTACAAATGTTGCTGGAGGTTTGATCTTTTCAGACATTTTTCCCTCCTTCATGCAGCTTTGAAGTAGATGAAGTTGTGCCAGAAATCCCCACTCTGGAAATGACTGTGTCTAGTTGTCTTAGGAAATGATTTAGCCTTTATTCAAACTGAAAGCATATACTCTTGACTTTACATCCAGTGGGCTGAGTGTCACATTGTAGAGAAATTGCAAAACATTGTTGGTTTCTGTCTTTTCATGGGATTTGTTGACGATAACACAAATACAGATTATCACCAGCCGTTCTGTTTCATAGATTGTGCAGTCATGGCGGCGTTATGCATTCTCCAAGTACTTTGTAATGTTTTCTCACATTTGTGCATTTTTTTCTAACTTTGATACATTTTCACATGAGAAATGATCTTGGCAATGTTGAAACCGCTCCTAACGCTGCCAATATGTCGTTTCAGGATCAAAGGAGTAGCTTGGCTTCTAGTCTGCCCGGTGCTGCCAGTTCTCATCACCAGAACATCCTCAGCCACCTCCCTCTTCACTCCCAGCAGCAGGCCCACAGTTTGCTCCCCGTCGTTCCTGTCGGAGGGCTCCAGATGTTACACTCACCGCCTTCCTCCAGCACTGATGTCACCCCTTCCTCGGCGCCGAGCCCCCAGAGCAGCGAGGGCCAGCGTTGCAGCAGCAGGGAAGGATCTGTCCACGGGCTCGAGACGGGAGGAGAGGACGTCAGAGGCCAGAGCCAGCTGTCCTCCCATCATGCCGCTCAGGAGAAATGCCTCGACTCCGGCGTCAGGGACAGCAGACAGGAGGAGAATGTCCAGACCTGCTTGAAAGCCATCGCCTCGCTGAAGATTACCACAGAGGACCCTCATTAGACCCCTTTCTCCATCTCCCTGATCTGGTCCAGGAACAGACGCCCCCTCTGCGCCACCTGCAACCTTGTCGTCCTCAGCCCTTTAGGCACATAACCTCATCTTTATCCCATTAGAGGCAATATAATAACACTTCCTCTGGTCTTGCACATACCCCAGACAGCTCCTTTTAAATCTGAGTGGAGATCAAACCTTCACAGTGAAGAAAAAACCCACTCTGTCTGATGTGCTCCTCTCTTCAGAGACGCTTTGAAACGATTGGACGAGCCGCAGCAGGATGTTTTGCAAGGTGGTGAATCATTATTGGGTGCAGGTGCAATATGGAAAGATATTATGCTAATATGCCTTTGTTTGACATAGTAGTTTGCGTACAATTGCACATAAATTATATTTATGGATTCTGTACAAATGTCCTTAACATATACTCCTTCTTAGATGCATACAAACAGTGTATTTTACTGTATGTGTACTTTGAAAATAGACTGTTGTTTAATGTAATCATATCAAGGTGTGATGCAGTAGTGCAGTAAATAAAGACTATTTATAAGGGGAAAAGTATGTGTATTATGAAACAGTCTGACCAAATTTTAAGTAGACGCTTCTTGTGCAGTTTGGTGCTTCTGATCAAGCGGCAAGGGTCTGTGCCTTTATTTTGCTTTTCATCATTTCGGTATCAGAAGGTTGTCGTTGAATAAGGAAAAATATCGAGGTACTCTTTATTCAGAAGTGTTGGCGCTGTCAGAGAAAAGCTTTTTTTTTTTTCCTTCTCTTTTTGCGCTGTCAGTTTTGCTGACAGACAGGATGCAGCTTGATTTATGTGAAACAATCTTAAAAAAATGTTTCTTATGTTGCATTTTTCTTAATGTTGTGGTTTTTATCTTGGTAAAAATGCATGGGATTTGCTATTGCACAAAAATAGAGGAAGTTAATATGTAATTATGAATACTGTAAGATGTATTTATATATTAGAACGTAAGCACTTATTGATACTGGTAAATATTTGACTACTATTTATATGGTATATCTGTACTTATGCAGCAGTGATGCAGTTATGCAGTGAGCCACGCTGGCATTGCTTTTGATCTCATGTCTTTGCTTTGATTAAACAGACAGCTTTTTTTCTCTCTTATACAGATGACCATAAGCATTTTATGAGTTTTGACGATGCACTTTCATCCTTTCATCTTTGATGTTTAACTGACCCAGTCAGTGGAAATGGGGGAGTAAAACATATTATGTTATCTTGTGGTTTTTGAAACATTCCAGTTATTTTTCACGTATCTCGTTGTGTGAAACATGTTGCACACAAATTCAAGGGGCTATGATCAGTCAATAGTACGTTTTCTTGCATTTCAAGTGTAAATCAATATCACTTACTGTAAGTTATACTAAAGAAATGATGTTAACAGCGTGAGTTGGTTGACTATTACTGTGTTTCAGCTCAAAATGTAAGTAATCATTCACCAGATGCATTACTTCTTCTCTGTATATATACCTGTATTTTTATGATTTAAACTATTTTTGCAGTGTTGAATTCTGAAAACTTTTTATGTGGATTGTTTATATCTCTTTAAGAGGTAAAAAGCCTGCAGTTGACGTAATGGGGGTTTAATGAAGGCGAAAATAGCACAGTGTTGATCACTAACACCGTGTGTCTCATCTTCAAAAAAGAAAAAAAAAAAAAAAGAAAAAAAAAAGTGTATTCACATCTTCAAGTGGTTATGTTACCAGTTTGATAATGGATTTCAAAATCAGAAAACACTTTGTTCACTCATGTTTACATAAAAGCATATTTAAAGGTGCACTGCTTTAATTTTGTTTCCCTTTCTAAAGGTGTATGTAGCTATGATTTCATGGTTCTGTAATTTTATTTGTCGTGATAACGATGCAGATTGCTCATAAAATGTGAAGGGAAAGTGAAAGCTTTTATTTGCTTTTGCATATGTACTCAGATTGTGTTTGTGTTCTGTTTGTGTATTCATATTTACTGAACAGCATTGTGCCTCTCATGTCTATGAAATCCCCTGTAAAACACACAGAGGACAAATCATTTACCTCTCAGCTAAGATTTGTTGAGGATAAAAAAAAAAACCTCAGTAGCCAATCCGTTGTTTAGCTATTTGCATCAAAACTGGTTAGTCAGGACGGAGTGCCTCTTTTATGCTATGGGGAATTTATTGTTTGGTGCTCTACTTTTTCAAATTAAATTCAAAATTGTTTTAAAAGAATATACTTCTAACCCAAGAATGTGTGTCGCAGCTTATTTCATGTTTTGGACTTGTTTAAAATCAGAGCAAACGAGGAGACGAGGTTTTCAGGTGAAATCATGCACATTTCATCTTCAGGTGAGGGGTGGAAAAAAAAGTGAAAAATTGGAGAGACTCCTACCAGTGACATCCTCTGGTGAAAAAGTATCACTGCAGTCATAACATGGAACAAGAAAATAAATGAATGCTTCCAAAAATAGTTCTCACCTTGTGGATAATATTCAACCGTTTTCAGGTTGTTTGTCTGCATTAAAAAAAAATCTGCATAACTGCACCGTCGCAGTGCATCGGCAGCACATACAGTGCACTACACTTTAAGTAAACACTACATGTGTGAGGCATGTATTAAGCGGGGGAAATGACTGTGATCTTAGAGCGCATTATACTGACTCTGACGCTCTTCTCTGGGTTGGGGAGGAGGTCTGTTCTAATTCTGGCCAATCAGAGAGACAGTTCATTTTTTTCTCTCCTGCTCGGTGACTAGGCCTGTCAGGCCCATTTGTTAGAATAATTATATGGCTGTTAACAGCATCCCAGCTTAAAATAAAATTAGTACTGCATTGGTTTAAAGCAGCAGGGGCATCGCGTAAAATGGCTGCTTAAGATCTTAACAGATAAAGAGTTTTTCATTGTAGTCGTAGACTTTTAGTACTAACACAGCTACAGTATGTCACACTCTGGGGTAAATACCTGCTAGGATTACACGCAGAGGAAGTATACGAGTTGTTTATTTTTAAGTGGGGTGTTTGGGACAGAGAGAGACATACAGTACCTCTGTCCTCCCTCTCTCTGCTCTGAGTGAGCAGTGCTCCTCTGGTTTATTTTGAGGTGGTCTTATCACAGCTGTTGTATCTGTGGTGGCAGCCTGTCCAAGCCCCTCGACACTCTTCCTTTTCCCCCTCTGGCCCTTGGTCCCGGTAAGACCCTGTTTGCTCCTTACCCTGCTTCTTCAGGGCATTTAAACTAAAATAGCATAAAATTAACCTTAAATTCTGTGCTTTAAGTGGCTTTTTCAAAGCCCTTTTTCTTCTTAAAAGTACTTAAAACTGTTTGTCTGAATTTAGTGACTTAAAGATTAGAAGATGTGTGTTGAAACTGACTGAGACTTGCCTGTGTCCGTTGTTAACAGAACATTTTGTTATAGAAAACATTTTCCTTTTAATAACTGCTTAATTCCTCTGATTGTGCACCCACTGTTGGCTCCTTGTGCAGCGAACAAATCAATAATGCCTTTTCCTACAGTCATTTATTCAGTTTCCATCTGCCTCCTTTGCAAATATCGAATATAGATGGGGTCACTTCTGTCACATTGATTATTCTTTCTTACTGAGTATTAATAGTTGGAAAATGCAGCTTTTGTGCACACAACCACTGACATTGACATCAATAAGAGTGGATTAGAAATAAATAAATAACTTGCCCATATTAAGAAGTTCTTAAAATAGCCCGTGGGTCTGGAACAGGTGCCATGTGCTCTGCTTGTGAAAGCACAGGCAGTGTGAAGGCTGCACTAATTTTATGCGAGTAAACAGGCTCCGGCTGTGAGCCTGAACAACACAAAACAGTTGCAAACAGGCATTAAGGCTTTATATCACTTAATGTCAATCATTGTGGTACTAATAAGCTTTGCAATAATGTTAATAGACTGGTGTTTTTCCCTAAATGTGCCTGTCTTAAGCATGCTATGCTGTCAAGACCAAGAAAATACTGTTTGTTCTGTAGCAGCTACAGTTATTTTTAAAAAAAAGCATCTGTCTTCCACTCAGCTCCTTCAGTACAGAGTTTACAGCTGTTTTTAATTCATGTGCCTTGCTCAAAGGCTCCATGGTGGTGCTTGCTGAGGGAGGTGATTCACGCCTGTGGCTCATCCTGCTGCCATTAAGTAGGAATGAGGTTAACTTAATATACAGCAGTGGTAAACAAATCATTACAATTGTTGATCATTAATTACAGTATTATAAATACAAAGTGTAACCTGACTGATACCGGAATGAAGATGCTCATACAGATTTTGATTTAAAAAAAAAAACATCTGTTTGTTTGTTTTAACATAAACAAATATGTATAACTTCATGCATTAGAATAGTTCATACTGGGTGGAATGTTTTACAGTTGAAAAGTAAACTGGTGAGTAGTCTCTGTCGGACAAACTACTGTATTTAGTAGTGACACAGGATCTAAATTACCTCAAACATATCTAACATTTCTCTCTCTATTTATCGACTGATTTATCGTCCTGGCGGATTCGCCGGTCTAGCTCCACAGGCCCTTTTCATAGAAAACATTTTGACCGCTGAAGCACAGGTGTAAATAATAAATTCCATTGAGCTGCTTCAGTTTCAGAGTCTTGGTATTGTGCATGTTGGCTCACTGTCACACTGTCACGGCTTACTGGGAGCCATCGTTCATATTATTAGTGACACCTTTGTTTTTCCTACTGTGACAAGTCAAAATATCTGCTGTGGAAAATCTCTGTTTCATGTAGCCTAAAATGAGCAAATCTACTTTCTACTGAGCCAACAGTTTGTTTGATCAAGTATTGTACTAAACGAACCTTCAAAAAGCAAAGATGAAGAAAGCCTTTCGTAAAATCTAAAGACACGTTTGGACACACACCTGATTTAATAGACACTGGTTTGTTGGATTCAGGTGTATTTCTATTAAAAATCAGATAAATAATCAGAAATGACACCCAGTGCAGCCGAGTAGCCAAGTTTTCCTCCTCTACGCACCAACTGTACATACAGAATGAATTAACATGTGAAAACTAACTGAGTTTCTCACGAGAGACTAAATCGTTTGGACAACAATGTCAGGATGAGGTGAAATATCACTTTTATCCCTCAGGTCCGTAACAGAATCCCACTGTTTGCCTCTCAGTACTAGCTCAGAATAATGGAGGCTTGTCAGGAGAACAGCCCTGCACCCACGGGTCCCCAGGCAGCGCCAGCCAAGGGTCGGCACATTGACCTGACAGAGGACCTGGCCCAGCAGCTGGAGGACATCATTAGCACCTACCAGGCTGCCGAGATTCCCGCTGAGCCAGAGGACACAGAGGAGGTCACAGCCGTCAAAGAGACAGACGCCCGCAAGGACCAGAAACTGGAGAAGAAGATGCTCAAAAACCTAGGTGTTTTGTTTTGGTTTTTTTTTAATAACGTTTTATTGATTGTAGCTGAGGTGGGTTTGATTCAACGCTGTCAGCAAAAGTCCAAGTTGTACTGAAACTGATAGGTGTGTAAGCGAAGCTGTAATGCGTGTAAGTGCATCCATCTGCAACAGACGTGCAGGTATAATAGTATTTCCACATGCCTTTTTATAGTTGACTCAGCTGGCAAAATGATTTTTCACACTATAGAGCAATAAAGTTTATCTAGTGTGTGATAAGTCTGATTCACCTCGTGCTCAAGGGTGATTAAAATAAATTCAGCTAAAACCTGACTCGACTTATAAGTGATATTTAACCTGAAATTCTCTGTGACTGTTCAGGGAAGGAAGCCATGCTGCTGATGCAAAGTCTGAACAAACTCGACACTCCAGAGCAGAAACTGGAAGCCATCATCAAGAAACACGCTGAGCTGGTGAGCTGGATTACAGATGATCAGAGAAAAAGTTGAAATTAGACTAAATTATACTAATCTCCAGGATGACGCTAGAAAGTGGCATGTTGTGCATTTCTTTGTGTGTGTGTGTGTGTGTTTTTTTCTGCAGTTGGAGGAGCATCGGAGCGATCAGAAGCAGCTGAAGGTTCTGCAGAAGAAGCTCCTCCAAGTGATGAAGGAGAAGGACCAGCTGCAGAGCGAGCACAGCCGGGCCGTGCTGGCTCGCAGTAAACTGGAGGGACTCTGCCGAGAGCTGCAGAGGCACAACAAGACCTTAAAGGTAGTTCAGCTTCTGTCGTCTCTGCCTCTCGTGTAGTAGTATTAGTTGTAGCAGTAGTTAGTGTTATTTAAGAGTAACCAAAGCAGGGTTTCTGCAGGGTGTACTGAGTTAACACCTTTTTAAAACCACTTAAAATGCAATTTAATGCCTGTTTCACAGTCATACCAAGAAGAGATAGAGAAGAGAGAACTCCTGCACACTGTCCTTTATTGCAAATAAAAGGACACTTCTCTTGCCTATGGACATTTTCTCCTATGCACCTGTCTACAAGAAACTGAAGGTGTTCATTAGCCTTTACAGCCACAATCATACCGGCCAAAATATGAAAGAATAATGGAAACCCAGTAAGGGTGATATTGCCTAGAATTATTTATTATTATATCTTTTTTTCAGTACTTTCAAGCAGTATTACAATCATTTCTAATGATTTAATCAATACATTAATGTGACCTGGACCTGAATAAGAATTATTAATTAATGTAAGTTCATTTTTAGTAAGTTTTTTGCTGAAATCGACTCTTTCCATGATGAGTGGATAAGTTTCCAGGCTACTGTAGCTTGCAGCAGTGACTGTGTTTTCCACAGGTTTGATGGTGGAGACTGAAACGCCACAAAAAAATAGATTAAACAGCTTCCTGCAGCACAACCCACTGCTGAAAACAATCCCACTTTTAGATTATAGGTGTATAAAGTCTCCTGACAGCCTGCATTCAGATATTGAAATATTTTAACTTAACATTACTGCCTACAGGCAATAGAACATATTTAAAACCTTTGTAAATGAAATTTAAGACTTTTCAAGACCTACAGATGCCCTGTATGTAAATACCAAACTCAAATCTCTTACAAGCATTACATCTAATCTGAGCCACTGAAACCTGCCATTTGCTCTTAGTTGATTTTTGCTGCCGGGTGGTGTCAACATATGTTGTTCTCTACAGGAGGTGACATCAGCTGGCACCAAAGATCAGCCATTATGTCAAAGCTCAGGCTTTGACGTCATTGACCGCCACACCCACAACTCATGCTGCGAAGCAAAGTGTTGTTCAACTGCAGATTATATTCTTAAATTCTGGTGGAAATCCCGAAGTTTCAGAAGATATGAAATATAACACCTCAGGCAGAGTTTTAGGGAACTGTGATGCACAAGATATCTATAATATATTTACATTGGATGTAAGGGGGCGACTTTGGTTTTGGTGTATGTGATACTGTCATACAGAGTGGAAAAGGGTTTCACGCAATTTAAAGAAACATGAGGAGGAATCTAAGGGTAAAATTAACAATTTAAGAGGTTAAAAGGAGGTTACTCTTTGGAAATTGAAACTGATGAAATTGTTTGAGGTATTAAAGATTAACTGAAGAAGTCCTGTCATGTTAGAGGTGATATTTCCAGAGAACTACATAAACCTCACTGTTTTACACTAACTTTTACATATAAAATATTTTACTATATATAAAAATATGAGGCTTTTTGCAAGCATGTCAACTGATTCTAGTGTCTACATAAATAGTACATACACATATATGGTAACTAAACTTAAAAGAAATTAGCATGTAAGCTGTGACTGTGACACTCTCTGCTATGGCTGCCAATAACCAATTAATTACATTCAATGAAACGACAAAATGGACTGTTCACTTTGAGGTGGTAAAGAGACACTGATTAAACTGGGAGTTATATCAACCAGGGGGGAAAACTACAGATGCTTCTACTTTTATTGTTACCATGCTAAAGCTGCAAATTTATTATGTGAGATACAGTTTTATTGGCTGTAACATCCAAACCTGAAATGCAGGAGGAGACCCTGCAGAGGTGCAGAGAGGACGACCTGAAGAGGAAAGAGATCACCACCCACTTTCAGGGGACGCTCAGTGAGATTCAGGCCCAAATCGAGGAACACAGCACCCGCAACACCAAGCTGTGTCAGGAGAACAGCGCTCTGGCCGAGAAACTGAAGGGACTCATTTCACAATACGACCAGAGAGAGGCGGTATGGATCCTGCTACACGCTGAACACACACACACGGGTTCAAAACAAGAGAGTCACAATAAGCACATGGAAGCATTTGAAAGTGAATTTGTAAAAGGTGCAAACTTAACTGACACCACTTGAACTGTACTGATGTAAAACCTCACACATCTGGGCCTCCGTGCCCTTTTCAAAGACATGAATTATTTGCAAATTTTACCGAGGTCTTACATGTATTAGTTACAGTATTTCAGTTTTATGTGGCCAAAGCTCCTTGAGCAAGAAATGAAACTGTGAAAACGACTCATAAATTCACCTGAATGTCTTCCAGAACCTCGAAAAGGTCTTCAAGCACAGAGACCTGAAGGAAAAGCTGCTGGAAACCAAACTCCAGCAGGCAAACATGATTCTGAAGGACGCAGAGGAGAAGCACAAGCTCGAAAAGGAGCATGTACGTGTCTGATCAGATTTGTCCAGTAGCATTTTAATAAACACATTTGCGATTCTAAATCCCCCCTAATGCTCATTTTCATTGAACATTTCAAATATTCCACAGCTGCTAAAACAGGCGGCAGAGTCTAAATTGCAAGTGAAGTTCATGAAGGAGCAAGAGGTCGATATGAAGACCCAGGTACAGTAAAAGGGCATCATGGGCAAAACTGGGCTTGTTTTTCTACACTCCCTAGAGGCACGTGTAATGTTTTCCTCACCGTTTCTCCGCAGCTCGAGATGTACTCCAAGAAGTTTGATGAATTCCAGGGCACAGTATCAAAGAGTAACAGTGTCTACAGCAGCTTCAAACAGGACATGGACAAAGTAAGAATGGTTTTAAGTCGGCTTGATGATATTGCTGCGAGTATTTAGTTTATCTGCAAATACAAAAGGTGAAAAAAACAGGAATAAGAGGAAAAAAAATCCCACGAGATTTACAATAACACTTCAATAAAGAGGGAAAAAAAAATCTATTTTTAGAAGTGGCTTTAATTGTGTGCAGTGTAACATGATGTTTTTTTTGTGTGTTGTAGATGGCCAAGAAAATGAGAAAGCTGGAGAAGGAGTGCCAATCATGGAAGACTCGCTTTGATAACTGCAACAAGGGTCTCATTGATATGGTGGCAGATGTAAGGGACATATTTCTTCACCCATTTAGGAATAAATGGCGATTGATATATATATAGAGAAAGACGAAGACGTCCACACTTCTTACTGGTGTGTCCAATCTGTCTTTATCTTTTCCAGAAAGCGCTGAAGGAAAAGGAGTTTGAGCTCGTCACCATCAAGAACCAGAAGCTTGAGAACCTGTGCAGGGCTTTGCAAGAGGAGAGGAAGAGTCTTTATGAAAAGGTCCAGGGAGCTGGAGGTCATCCAGATGTCAATGCTGCTGAACCAACAGAGAAGGAGGGCGCTGAGGAGCAGGATACCCCTAAAGACCCTAAAGACGATCACCCCGTCCAGAATACTGCAGCCCCCGCTGGGACCCCAACACTCGACACTCCCTTGACCAAGGAACTGGCTAAACTGAAGGCCGAGCAGTCCCGTCTGAAGGAGATCGCTGGTTCTTTCTCAATCTCTCATGTTATACCCACAGACACAGTGGTCGCTAGCCAATCACAAGGACTCTCTGAGGGCGTCCAGGAGCCAGAGAAGAACCACATAGAGGCGAGCAACGGCGAACACCTCCAGGAGGCCAAGGAGGACGGGAACCAAGAACGGAGAGATTTGGAAATGGAGTCTGTCGATTAATGCTGAAACTACTGTGAAAAAGGAAATCTGGTTCATATGAGATTCATCGCAATAAAAAGAAAAATGCTGCCTTTATGTTCAGTGTCTGATCCTGATGTGTCAACATTTAAAGATTTAAGAGGTTTATTTTTGTTCCTGCAAACAGACCAAAACTACACATTTTTGTACTTTTATCAAAAAGTTAAAAAAAAAAAGTTTTAACACCCATCCCTCAATTCCTTTTTACAGACCAATGAGGTTGTTGAGTTCTTCTGCCGCTCCACAAAAACAATCAATGAATGTAGCTCTCATCATCCAAATAAAGTGCTAGCCGTCAGCTTCCCTAAATCATGTCCATAATCATCATTAGGTGAAATGTTGGCCCAACTACTTAAAGTATTACACTTCATTCTTATTCCTGTTAATGAAGAATGAAACTGTAGAACACCTGAGGGATTTTAGATTTAATTAAAATTGTGAATTCAGGGTGAATATTGTGATAGGAACAAAAAAGATTGCATGCATTTTCACTCATTTGCAACCTTCTGACAGACATACTTCCCTTTAAAACGCTGGTATTACACTTCCATTAAGTTGGGGGATTCAAAAGAGACAAATTAAAAAATGTGATAAAAATCTATGAAATAGAGGCCGAGATATCCTGACTTCTAGTTGTTAGTATGGGTCAAGCTCCCACACCTGCAATGATTAGTTGATTACTAGATGGACGCAAAATGAATTGGCAACTATTTTGATAATCCGTTAATCATTTTGAGTCATTCTTATAGAAAAAATATCCAAATTCTCTGATTCCAGCTTCTTAAATGTGAATATTTTCTGGTTTCTGTATTCTTCTTGATGGTAAACTGAATATTTTTGGGACAAAAGACGACATTTGAGGACGTCAACTTGGGCTTTGGGAAACAGTCATCGACATTTTTCACCATTTTCGGACATTTTATGGACCAAACGACTTACTGATTAATGAAGAAAATAATCGGCAAACTAATCGATGAGAAAATAATCTTTAGTTGCAGCCCTCAATGCAACAACAGCATATTTTCATTGGATCCTCTCTGCATAGTAAATACTCATGTTTTCAAGCGCTCTCAGTTTCTAACGCAGGCTTTCTGTTATAAATTTGTTGCCTCTGTGCCCAAGCCAAGATAACCCCGATGACATTATTGGAAAACTCCTCCAGAGCCAAACAAGACTTTACACAACTGTCTCTGCAGGCTGAGTAGTACTTCATGTGTAAAATAGGTGGCGTTCCCCTTTAAACTGAGCTCTTTTGTCTCCACGTTTGTCCGGAGTGAACTCACTGTGGTGCACTGATAAGAAGTTGCATAAGAAGTTATAAGAGATTCAAACAGAAAATGGCTGAACAAGCACAACCGACTGCAGACTCTTGTGCGAAAGCTCTCACAGCTTTTGTTGGAAATGGAAAATCTCTGCTGGACCTCGCTGAGAAGGAGAGCGGGGAAGGTAGGCAGCATTTTGTGAGGCCAGACAAGTGCAAACAAAAATAGACATGCAGACAGCGTGTTCTGCAGTTGGCAAGCGATTTGTGGCCGCACCACAAGTGGGGCAGCAGGAGGCCTGTCAATCATTAGACATAAAGAATGAACCTAAACGGACTGTTACACACTAACTTCATGTGCTTTATCTCTCACAGTCTCTCTCCAGGAATTCATCAGGCAGAAAATCCGCATAGAGCAAAAACAGTCACTGCTGGGTCTGATTGAGGCTGGTGCAGCTTTGTACAAAAGGTTCTGAGCAGGATTTGAAAAGCCTGTAACTGAGGAAGCTTCTGCCAATTTTACTGCTGCTGTTAGAATATATTATTGTAAAAAGTATTTATGAGTTTCATAGCGCCACAGATTTAGCTTTGCAATCTTAGATATGTAGAGATGTTTACTTGTGTTTTTGTCTAATCTCACAGCCTGTCTGTTAGGAGGAAAAATGATATGGAGGATCTACTGCGGAAAAACACTCAGTAAGCAAAAATAAAACATAATTCTTCTTCCTGATGCATAAAGCAAGTCCTTGCTTCTACCTCCAAAACAAAGGCTCTGGGTACAAGTGGAGCGAAGGACTGATGACTGATGATATTTTCTGATCAGTGCATTTGATTATTAGGCTCTGTTCACCCAAATATTGCAGATGAATAAAATAAAATAATATATTTTTATTTATATGGCCTTCAACTTAGTTCTGTAACTGATGTGAAGTAGTAAAAAGCTGCTGAGAAGGTCCTGATTGTGCAATAGCGAACCTCCATGTGCATTTATTCATATTATTCAGAAAATAACTCACAGTCCTTATAAACTGAAAAAAAAACTCTATAAACTGTGTTGAATTTCATGTGCAGATGTGCTGCTCTGCAGGACGCTGTGCAGGACTTTCAACAGCTTGAGGTGAGTTATTGAAATACAAAACATATTCTTGAAAATATTCTCAACTCAAGCATCGTCTGAATGTTACTGCTTTTATTTTTACGGTGTGTGGCTGATGTAACACAGGTGCAGTGGGATGCCTTTCTCCAGCGTTTGGATGATGAGTTACAACTGAACGCTAAAACTCTGGATGGGCGGCTTCAGTCAAAGAGTATTTCACCTGATGTACCTCTCGTTGATGCCAGAACAGGAGAGTGAGTTTGATTCATTGGGTCATTCTTGTCAAATCAGACAGAATCCAGTAAAAGTGGTTGCAGCACCGTCTCAGATTTTGTCCAAAGTCTGTCTATAAAACATTTGGGTCCCAAAACTAAGGCCTGTAAAATATATGTATATATATATTTTTTGGCCCTCGATATTTTTTAATTCTTACAAATCTCAAACACACCTCACCTGGTAAGCCATGTTTGAGCATTAATATCTTGAAAAGTATTATTCCTAGCTTCACTAAACTTTGTAGGATGGAAGACAAACATGTTCTCAGTATGACTGAACCATTAAAAGTTTATACCGAATGGCTATTGATTTTCTATAAGGCCCTAGATTTGGAAAAAAGTGCAAAATTCTTAAATGAGAGTGATATTGAGGGTACTATAAACTCATATTTTTGCACCAATATGATATCAATCATTATTTTTTCTGTAAATACAATATTTTATTAATTTTATGCCAATATTTGAGGTCTCTACCACCAATAGACATGAAGATATTATGAATAAAACAAGGTGTGGTAGCAGTATTTTGGTCATTTCCATTGGACAAAAATGGTATGTGGGGTAGCTAGCAGGAACATGAAAATGTACATGGAAATTGCTTAATGTATGTTCATGTAGTGTACAAAGTGCCAATGTCCTTCCATGTTCCTTTCATAGATAAATACACATAGTTAAAGGCATTGTTTTAACTGTAGGAATAAAACATCCATAATGAAGAAGCAGGGTTTTCCCTTATCATCTGTACTCATGTGTCCCAGCCTCTGAAATATTGATTGGAGTAAAGAAATACATGTTTTCTGTGGGCTCATTTTACTGTAAGTCATTAATAAATAATTAATAAACACATCCAACTTTGGAAACACATTCAGATACTCCCACTGGAGCTTGAGAGGGGCATTTAGGATACCACTTATTCCTCCATATACCAGAGATTTTATCAAAAACATTTAATTTATTTTCAATATCCAGGACCTTACCGGACACACACTTCCCATCTCAGATGCTCTCTATGTCAATGAACATACTGAAAACATGTTTATCCTTTATTTCTTACAATTTCTATGATACAGGAATTCTAATGTAATCCTGAAATGAGAGTTTTTATCTCTCAAATCTGTGTCTATTTCCGTATGAGGGAAAAACAGAAGGACATTGGCACTTTGTACCCTTAATAATTGTACATCAAGCAAAATCCATGTACATTTTCATGTTCCTGCTAGCTACCCCACATACCATTTGGGTCCAATGAAAATGACCAAAATATTGCTACCACGCCTTGTTTTATTCATAATATCTTCATGTCTATTGGTGGTAGAGACCTCAAATATCAGCACAAAATTAATAAAAGATTGTATTTGCAGAAAAAATAATGATTGATATCATATTGGTGCAAAAATGTGGGCTTGTGGTACCCTCAATATCACTCTCATTTAGGAATTTTGCACTTCTTTTCCAAATCTAGGGCCTTATAAAAATAAAATGGCATGCAGTAAAGACTTTTAATGGTTTTGGCAAACAGAAAACATGTTTGTCTTCCATCCTACAAAGTTTGTTGATGCTAGGAACAATACTTTTCAATACTTATCTGATTTGACACGGAATGACCCCTTTATTGTTTACGTACTCAATTAAAATACTATCTGTAAAAATGTTGCTTGTATGTTTTGCAGAGCAGTGACATTACAGAAATATCTCGGGAAAGGTAAAAAGATTCTGCTGGTGTTAATCCGACAGTTCTCCTGTCTGCTCTGCCGTCTTCACCTTCAGGATTTGGAAAAGAATAAGGTAAACGGCACACAAATGCTGCAAAAACAATGTTCGCTAGCCTTTTGTTTTTCACCCTTTCAGACAGAAAATATGACGACCAACTGCAACCTTGGTCGTTGTGAGAAACACAGGCAACACCATCTCTCTGCCACTGACAATATATGAAAGGTTTCATTACATATTATGAACATATTGTAAAATAAATAACAGAATTAATAGTTGTTCTCACTTTTTAAAAACATAGCATATGTTATCCTCCATACTACAAAGTGAGTTTCAGTTTCATGCTAGCAGGTCACTTTAGTCTTCTGACCAGGATCTACTGGCTTTCCCTCGCTCTTGGCTGAAAACTAACGGTGATCGTACCTTTGCAATAGTGGTTCCAACACTGTGGAACTCTCTTCCTGTACGTATATACGGTCTGCGGTGCTTTTAAAAAACAATTGAAGATCCATCTTTTTAAATTGGCTTTTGTATCACCTTGAGTTGTGTGTGATGTGAAGTGATCGTTCGTTTGTTTCTTCTTGGGGTCACCTGTTGCCTGTGTTTTGCTTTTATGTTAACTTTAACTTATGTTCTTATTGTTTCTATATTTCTGTGGTCTTAATTTTAACTTTAATTCCTGTGAAGCACTTTGTGAATTTTATTTCTGTGAAAGGTGCTATACTAAATAAACGTATTATTATTATTATTATTATTACAGTAAATATTCTTCAACCAATTTTGGACTTGAATAAAATCCGGAAGGTGTAAAAATATTTAGTAATTTTCTACACTTTGGTAGAAAACATCTACTGTACTGAGTGCTTACAGATGTTCAGTATGTTGCTAACAGATAATGGAAAAAGTTATTCTCTTGTTGAGCTGGTTCAAATCTAACTAATCTGATCCGACATCAAACTATGGGACCTGTTATTGAATGTTTTCCTAAAAAAATACAGGTATTATTATTAGACTTGACTGTGCTGGCTTCTAACGTGTGTACACTGTGTATCACGGGTATGTTTGTAATTAATTGTTAAAACATGATGATGTGCACATGCCTGAGATGCAATATGTGTAGCTGATCTCATCTTTATGCTCTGCTTATTTGGGTTGTTTTCTGTTCTTTTTCTCTCCTAATTATAAAAATTTCATAACTGTCACAATTACGAATGTGCAACAATTCAAAATGCAGCGTTTGGAGCATTTTCCTTCAGTTACAACACATACTTGGAAGTTTAAGTAATATTCTCTTACAGGTTCATGATTACATGACTTCTGAGTAAATTATTACTCTTTAAACTGAACACAGAATGAACACAGTGAGTTTAGAGTTCAGCATAATCAGACCGAAGACTTGAAAGCTTCCAGTCATGCTTCCACGTCTGGCTGCTGTCGTGGAAATTTTTGCACTCAAGAACACACAAAGACACGAGAGAGCATTAAAAATTGTTGCTTGTTGAAGCAGTTGTAGACACTGTACAATCCATCACACATAACAATAATACAAATATCCAAATACAAAAATACAAAACAAAAATACAATTATCTTGTTTTTTTGGAGAGAAAGCATGTTGTTCAGCCGGCCCTTTCCCTAAATATTGCAAACCAGACAGCTTTATACCTCCCAAGAGGCAAAGTTAAAAACAGTCTGGTCCCTAAAACTTCCACAAACCGTTACACCTTCTTACAAACAGATATGGTCATAGATGATCTAACAGAGACCTAATGGTCAATCCTTCAAATTTAGCTCGTCTAGTTACCTCATAAATAAATAACCACTTTTTAAAATCTCTCACACACTGCCAGAAAACTTCCTTTGAACTATTTGAAAATAGTCCAAAGTCGTCTTTGGAGGTAATAACTCTCATTTTTAACATTGCTTGTGCACCGTCAGACATGATTATTTAAAATTGACATCACATCTGTGAATCTAGACGGTAGAGATGCACCGTTACCGATACTGATATCGGATTTTGGTCTGTGTAATGACCAGCTCGCGGGCCACAACAATAGAGGGAGACGCACGCCAAACTCAGTAATAACAAACTGAAATTTATATAAGTAAATAACAATAATGGGGTGTGGAAGTCAGTATCAGTGATGTTTGAAAGTGTATGAATGCGTTGAGGTGTATGTTGTCAGTGCAAAACCAAACCAAAAAGGGAAACACAAAAAAAACCCACAGCTTGGTAAGAGGGGAAAGGATCAGAGGACTGGAATCAGGGCAGGCAGGCTTAAGTAATCTCTGGGGCACTGGCCAGGTGTTCCCAGTTAGTGCTCAATTGGCAACTCAGCTCCACCCATCAAAGGACTTGCAATGAGCAATGTTTAAATCAGGCCTGATGTTGCATTACACATAAAAGAATGATCCCAGTCTCTTCCGCATAGCTTATTAGTTATTATGAAACACTGGTATCAGATCAGTAGTCGATATCTGCTGATACCCGACGGTCTCTATTTTCATCCTCATTTCCATCCTTTATCTTGCGCTAGAAAATTCAATCTACCATATTTTACATTTAATGTTAACATTATGTTGCAGAGCTCCCTGGATGCGCACTCAGTGGAGGTGGTGGTTGTCTCGTTCGGCTGTCAGGAGGGAGCTTCACACTGGCTGCAGGAGACGAGCTGTCAGTTCGACATGCTGTTGGACGCTGATAGAAAGGTCAGGGGTCAACATGAGGCGATGCTGCAGAAAACAAAGCTTTTTTTTTCCTGATTGATAAATCAACTGTTATGTTCAATATTGCAGCTGTACGCCGCATTTGGTTTGGGAGCGTCTCTGAAGAAAGTGTTAAACTTCAGTAACATGCTCCGTTATGCTGAATACGTGGCGGACAATTATGAGTTTCCGAGAGGACTGGCATCGATTCAAGACGACATGTTTCAGGTAAGTTAAAAGTATAAATCATCAGGTATTGATGTTCCTCCAGCTCCTCCAGTGAAACCTCTCATTTAACCAACAGAGTGACTGATAATAACATCCAAAGAAATTGTACATTTTGAGTGATTTTCACATAAAATACACATTCAAAGTAAAATATATAATTTGTGACTTTGATTTGTTAATTCTCCTTTTAGAAGTTGGGTTTTAATTTTGTTTCATGTGTTAAATGTTGCATGTTTTGAACCAATTATCATTTGTTTTTTTAATCTGTACACAATAATAAAAAGGATATGAAGTTTTAGATACACAGTAATTCTCTGCTGATGTATTTTTCAGCTGGGGGGCGACTTTGTTTTGGATCAACATGGGAGGGTGCTGTTCTCTCACTGCTGTCAGAGTCCAATAGACCGACCCTCGGTGGAAGACATTTTATCTGCACAGTGAAGATTAAACTCCTTCATGCACAACATTGATTAATTACAGAGAATTAAACAGAAGTAACTAAACAGCAAGTTTAGGATAAGAGTGACTTTTAGACAGAGATGTAAACTGATTTATACTGAAGCATTTGTTGGATTAAAAATATGAGAATCACGTAAAACAGAAATGCAACGTTTTGTTTTTGTTTTTCCATTGAATTAAATGTTATTGTACAATGAAGTAAGTCTTAATTTTGTAACGAAACTGTGATGAAACTAATTAACAACATGAATCTTCAATAAAGACGTGTGGAGCATGTTCGTTTTATTATATGCTTGGACAACAAGTTGAAACAATATTATGTTACGTGCTATATCTTCTCATTGGTTTACACTGTTGACAAGCACAATGCAGTTTAGGTTAAGGTGATATAACATCATATAGTCATCAAGCTTCCTCTTATGTTTTGGCTGCCATTTATAAAGTTCAACGTGTGCACACAATAATGCACAAAAACGCCAAGCAATGAAATACAAAACCCTGCAACAAATCCTACCTTTGTGTATCTTATAAAAAGGTGTTGATAAAGGTATTGAGGCTGCATTTTGGGGAGCGGGAGTTTCTACTATCATCCACCTAACTAATCTGACAAAAGTGATACAGCGGTGTTATGTCAGAAGTAGCTACAGAAGAAGAAAACTGTGCTAATAGACTGTAAGATAAGATAGAGCTTTATTCATCCTGAAGGAAATTTTTTGTTCCCAAGATGCTTGATATACTAAAATATACTATCTGTAGAGTGTATATAGTAAAACAATGAAATAAAAAGAATAAAACAGGTAAAATAAAGGAAAGTGCAAAGACTGCATGGATTCAAGTGCAGGATACTGGTTCAGTGGTAATATACTGTACAGTATATGCAACCAGTTAGGAGCTGCTTGTATTATATTTGTCATTGCACTGCTTTATCCTCACTAAACATCTTTTATATTTCTCTTTGAAGCACAGAAATGAGCAAAGTAACTGTGACAGAGTGGGTGAGAACAAACCATTTGTCCCCATTTCCACCATCATTGCCATATCGCTTACTAATTTAACTATGCTTGTTAATTGTTTGTTTTAGTCATAGTTCCATCATTAATCTGTAACTTGCAGACGCATACTATCCCAGATTTGTTTGTTTTGTAACCGTACGTTATGTATGGTTACACTTCATATAACAGCAACATTTCTGGTTAAAGTAAAACACAGATAAGTATTGTTGAACCTGCAGTGTGGGACTCTTACATATAAATGAACGCTCATTACATCGTCTTTTACACAACGCTGATTAAGTCTATCACCGCCAGATAAATCTCTCTGTATTTCACAGTATATGGTGTTTTTAAATCTCACGTTGGGCGCGACATCCCCATGCTGGGCAATTGGCTGTTAATCGTGCAGCTCTTCTAGACTTTCCAAATGTTATCTGTAACGACTCAGAACCCAAAAGCACGATATCAGAGACAGGAGCAGAGTCCAGTATACTTTAATCAGTTCAAAAAAAACAAGCAGGGTCATAAACCAGGCAGACAACTCCAAGGGACTTAGGCAATTCTCAAGACCGGGAAACAGGCAGGATCTAAGGTAACAGGTAAGCGAACAGGTAGGTATAGAAATGCTGGAAGGCTAGGCAAACACACTAGACAATCTGGCAAGGGGCATGTGAATATGGACCAGTATATATAGGGAATGACTGATGAGCCAAATGGGATCCAGGTGAGGAGATGGGTGGGGAAACTCAGGTGAGGGGAATGAGGTGATTGCAGGGCAGATGGGTGTGGCAGGGTCTGCAATGACAGGAGAGTTTAGAGATCAGGCAGGTGAACAACATGAATAGTCACTAAGACAGTGAACCCGTGACATCATCGGACTGAATGGATCAAATTCTGATGGTGAAACGAGTGACGCTCAAAACAATTTATGCACTGTTTTACAGCAATAACAGTAGTTTACGGCCAGTGGTGTACTGACCATTGGGCATACTGGGACAAATCCCAGTGGGCCATCAAATCATATCTGTTTTTACAGGCCCTCTCACAATCACAATCGACAATCACAGCCGAGCCCCCCCCCCCCTTTGCTCTCACTGCCAGAAGGGGGAGACAAACATCCTGCACTCCAGCTTTAAGTTTACTAATTGTTTATTGGTTTAGTTCTGTGTTCCATAAGTTAATCAATTTCTTTCTTTGCTACATACTACACCTACCATGTGTTCAAGATACAAAAACAGGTGGCACCCAATCACTTCCTGTTTTTATACACTGGGTGACATCATCAGAGATGTCACTGGATTAGACTAAGTATGGGGGGATTTATTCTACTCGGTTAAATGTTTGGTTTAGTATCTGTATGATTCGTACTTATTTCGGCTTGTGGTAAGGGTTATGCTGTGGATGTTTGTATGTCTAAACAACATTGACTGATACAAATTATTATATGCCAGCTGGTATAAGAGAGGGGACACACACTCCTGCAACAAATGTGGTCCTGCCTAGTAGACTGGAGGTCTATTTGAGGGGAGAGAGCTGAAATTAGAGGATGAGTGCAGCTGTGTGAACGTGATCATGCCTTAGTTTGCGTTATCCTGAGTTAAGCCAATTAAATTTGATTTGCTTGTATTTATTTCTTTTTTTGAGACACTTGTCTTTTGTTACACTGGACTGAATGAATCAGATTTTACTCACTCAACAAGTCTGTCTCCTACCGCCTTCCTCTCCTCGCCACTCTGGTCAGGCTTCCTCACAAGAATGCTGTTTCTAATGATGAAACTTCAGCATGTGATATTTTGAGCACCGGTCAGTCAGCAGTGACGTCATGCACTCATTTCGCGGTCTTGTTTTACAATCCGTGCACTACTTATGGTCAACCAAAGACAATAGACTGGTTGAATTTTTATCAGAAAACTGCACCACATAATACTTATCTAACTAGTTATGTGATAGATGTTTTTGGAAAAGGGGAACACTTACCTGTAACTTGGATTACGGTATATCCTCTTTCTTTGAAATGCTCCAGTTTTGGTTAATGTTTATGGTGACGTGACATTCGAACTACTGAGGGTCCCAAAGTGCAAATGTGTTCTTAACTTAAACTTTCTAAAGCTACTCTGTTCATTACATTGAAATCTATAAAACAGCAAACGTGATTTATCAGATTCAATTTAATAAGGCAGTTTTTCTCTGCTCCGAATTTAGACTAAAAAATCTGCTACAAATGTAACTACATTTGTATTTGTTTTTGAGTTATGGAGGGTTAGGTATAGATATTATTGCCTGCAATCATGGTCTAAAATTCACAAAAATGCCCTCAAAAATTCAGGAAATGCCTTTGAAAATTAGACAGGAGGAGCCAAAAAGAAAAAGAGGATGTGTACAGAGTGTTTCATAGCTGATGTATTAATTCAGTTCATTAAAGTAGCACATGATGAAACTGTGGAAAAAGACTGACAGGCAAAAAAAAAAAGCATCTGAAGTGACAATTACTTTCCCTGGTTGGATAACGGATGGTGAGAGGTCAAAAGTCACAGTCTTCACGTGTAGTAGGGCCCATAAATCACAAGCACAGACAATGTGGTGACGTTGCATCTTCAAAAGCATGATAAGCTTGCTCATTTGCTAGAAAAGATGACCAGTAATTGAGACTGAAAGAGGGACTTTGATCAACTCTTGGGCCCCACTCAGCTCTTTAAAGACGTGTCTCTCAGACATTCTCAGAGTGGATCTGCTTCAACAGACACAGAGATGGCGAATGTGAACAAACTCATCGAGCACATAGGAGATTTCGGTCCTTTCCAGAAGAAAATCGTCACACTCGGGTCGTTGCCGTTGATAATTTTTGCTTTTGTACTCGTCGGAGTTGTTTTTTTAGGAAACGCTCCGGATCACTGGTGTCAGAGTCCTGGATCTGAGCACCTCCAGGAGGAATGTGGCTGGACGGAGGTTGAGGTACGGGAAGTCACGGTTCCCCGCTCCGAGCAGTCAGGATCCTTCAGCCGCTGTGAGCGGTTTGACGTGGATTGGAGCAAAAGCCAAAACAAATGCATTGAATTTGATTGGCTGTTGACTTCTAATGTGACCAAGCTTGTGCCTTGTGACAGCAGATGGGTGTTTGATAAAAGCCACAGCACTATTGTTTCTGAGGTTGGTACATTTTCTTTCTACCAAGCAACATGAACAGTGTTAGAAATCTAAAATATGCACTTGCATAATTTCAAATATATCCACTTGCCATCACACTGTTAATTGATAATTTATCTGTGAATACATGTTTTCATTTGTTGCTTTTGCATTTGATTTGTGTCCCTCGACTGATTACTTATTAAGAAAATCAGTGTACCAGAACTCACATGTACTGTTTACTTGGATCGCTGCCCAACAGCCAGAAACAACACAGCAAACTGTTATCAGGAGCCAGTTCAGTGATTTTCTTTCCTTTAACAGAGAATTTATTTGTCACATTTTCATTGTAGGAAAAGTTTTCCACTACTTTTAAATATTTTCCTTTAAATTCAGGTTCTTTTTCACATTTTAGTTTTCTGAATCCTTAATTATCACCATCCAATATCACATGAATAGTTCTGTTAATTTTGGTTTTGGATAAAATCTCTTTAATTTTTTTCCCTCCCAGTTCTCATTGGTTTGTGGGAATTCCTGGCTCGCTGATCTGAATCAGGTTTTCCTGGCATTTGGATTTTTTATTGGAGCTTTTGTCACTGGCTACCTGGCCGACAGGTTCGTTATGCACCATTTAGTTTAAATAGTTTTCTCTTCATAATTTCCACTGACCTGCATTCAGATTTTGACTGAGTTTAAATAATAATCAATACTGCTGTGTCTTCTCACAGGTTTGGTAGAAAGCCATGTTTCATTGCATCGATGGTCGGCATCGGTATCTCAGGTGTCGGTGTCATGCTGTCGCCATGGTACCCCCTGCTACTCATGTTTCGATTTTTACAAGGGTTTTGTGGAAAGGGGGCGTGGACGGCCAGCTATGTGCTCGGTATGATCAAACAAACAGTTAAAAACATTTAAAAGACATTTTAAAAATGGCATTCAAATGGAATAATCCTCACAAAGTCACAAAGCTGGGATGTAACTGTCCTGAACTCTGAGTCTCATCATCTTGTTTGTTTGATTTGAAATGTGGGAGCTAAATATCTTCTAGAAAGCAATAAAGAAACAACAACAAAGTGCTCCGTCTAGAAAAACTTGGACTCACCAATGTTGTAAGCACACACTGCTCATGAAGTAAAGATGAGCTCTTTTCTCTTCACTGACTGATCGTGCTGCAGGACTCATGGGTACTGAAGTGTTCTCTCCTCTCCTGCAGTGTTAGATGGCAAAAACAGCTCAACTGGTCCTCTGAGCAGGTTCAAACAAAGGGACAGATTTATGTGCAAATATGATTTAAAGCTACTAGATGATAATTTGTAGTATATGACCAAAAAAGAAAGTTACATGATTTTCAGGACAACTGGCATATTTAAAAAGTACACATAGCGCCACATGTCCAACCTATTTATTGATGTCAATGATACTGTCTGACATAGATAATATTTATGTAAAAAAAATGTATCTTAAACTTCTATTTTCTGCCAATCATCTGTGTTTTGTCAAATACATGTGCAAGAGGTTAGTCTGTCTGCTAAAAGATATTATCTTTTTGATGCAGTGATTGAGTTCTTCGGATCAAACGACAGGAAATTTGTATCCATGGTGTGTCGGACTTTCTACTCCTTTGGCATGGTCATCATGCCCGGTCTGGCATACTTCCTGTCCTCCTGGAGGACTCTGCAACTGGTCATGAGTCTGCCCTGCTTCCTTTTCATCTTATACTACTGGTACTGTTATGCATTAACACACACAGTAAAACCAGACATATTATGAGTGGATACGTTTAGACTAAGAGGTGTCTTATCAGCGAGTACAGCACATGCAGAGAAATGTGACAATCTCATATGTGTAAATGTGTTGTAAGATTTGTACCACTAGCCAAGAAAAGAGGAGCTGTGAGTTTAATTTTCAGTCTCTGAAACCGAATATCATGTAAAAAAAGATTTTCAAAAATGCTATTTTTTATTTGGTTTACCTTAAAAATTAAGATTTTTCAAAATTTGGTAGCAAAAAAAAGTAAAATCATTATCATAATCATTTATTATATGATTTCTATGACTATTATCACAGTCATCTCCAAGAAAGCTACTTCCACTTGTTTGACAGCAATATTGTTTTTATTGGAATTGAAGCAAAATCTTATGCTAGTGGCACAAATCTTACACTAAACATCACGCCACTAAATGCACGCAGCATAAATGGTTTGCATCATATACTGTATATCAGTCTTATTTTTAACTTCATGCTCAATAAAGAAGTGTGTCTGTTTTTAAAGGATTGTTCCTGAATCTCCGCGCTGGCTGTTCTCACAGAAAAGAGCTACGGAGGCCATGAGAATCGCTGCGAGTATCGCAAAAACCAACGGAAAATCTTTACCACAGAATTTTGCAGAAGTATGACAATATTTCTAAATACCGTGTGTCCCATTTACACCTTTATACCTCAGGAACTGTGATTAGCAATGCAAATATAAATCTGATTTACCGTTCAATTATTGTTTTTCAGATAGTTCTTCTCGAGGAAAAGACAGAAGGAAATCCTGTATCCATTATGGATTTGTTTAAAACACCAAATATAAGGAGAAACACTCTAATTTTAATTTACGCCTGGTAAGTCAGTTGATGCAACTTCTACTTCTACTATAAAATTCATTGTTCTTGTAGGATGTGCTGGTGATTATTTAATTCAAAAACAAATTTAGCCAGATTTTCTTCCGCTCTTGTTCAGGTTTACAAGCACCGTCGTGTTTCAAGGTCTGGTCCTGCGGCTGGGGATCACAGGCGGCGACCTCTTTTTAAATTTCTTCATCTCGGCCGTGGTGGAGCTTCCCACTGGCCTCATCTTCTACCTCCTGGTCGACAGAGTCGGTCGACGCTCCCTCATGGCCATAACCAATTTCACTGGAGGCATCGCCTGCCTCATAGTCCCCTTTGTCTCCAATGGTAGGTCCAGCTGACGATGCATGTGGCATTGATGAGATTTCTTAGAAATAACTGAAAATACATTGTGATCATTTCTGAACAATTGTAGGTAGTTTAAGTTCTTGGTTGGTAGGGTTGGGGTGATAACTGATGAATCTGTTCTGTCTCCTTTGTTCCCTAAAAATCTTCCCCACAGATTTTGCCTGGTTGAAAAAATCGATTGCAATCATCGGAAGACTCGCTGTTGCCATTGGATTTGAGACTGTGAACTTTGCAAACACAGAGATGTATCCGACACCTCTTAGGTGTGAAACCAATGAATGTTGGTAGATATGGATTTGTTTATCTACGTGCTTTGAAAGATGATGAACAAATTGGATTGGATGTGCACGTCAGACAAACAACAACATAATCAGATGAAGAGATGAAAAGCTTTTTTTGCCCGTACAAAATTTAAAGTTGAGAAAAATTGCTTTAAGAGAACCCAAAACTACTTATTGCAGCTGAAAAGACAGAAATGTTTTTGGATCATCATCATTTTAACGAACAAACTACACCTTCCAAAACTCAGACACACTGTTTTCTTTTCACTGGCACTAAAAAAACTGGATCTAATAACCAAACACTCATTTGTAGTAGATACAACTTGTGATCTCTAAGATCTCATGTAACTCGCTACGTTTTTGTATTCTGGAAAGTTTGCCGACCCTTCACTATTTGATGCTTAGAAATACGCAGAAGTTCTGTATGTCTTTCTTGATTGTGGCTTGATTTCCTCTTTAATTTCTCACAGAAATTTGGGTTTGTCGGTGTGTTCATCAGCCAGTGACATCGGAGCGATTGTCGCCCCGTTCCTGCTCTACAGACTGGCCAGTATCTGGCAGGAGCTCCCTCTTTTTCTTTATGGTAATTATAAAAAGTTGTCTTCTACCTGTCACCGTGTTCTTGAAATGCATTTATCTTTCTAAAATGATATATAGGGTCAATCCAAAAATCAAGATATCCTGTTAAAAGTGTGTTATGTTTGTTTAAGGTGTGATGTCGGTGCTGTACAGCGGATTGGTGACAATGTTGCCTGAGATGAGAGGAGTCGCCCTCCCAGAGACCATAGAGGAAGTGGAGAATCTAAGACGGTAAATTGATTTATTAACCTCTTAACATCCACCGGATTGCAGGCTACCCGCTTAAGCCAGTTGTAAGCGGCTTAGCATCACACAGTAATGAGTAAAAGCAATCGGCACAATTTGGCCACTTGGAGATGTTTCGGAGAGGTTTGGGGACACCAGTGAAACCACAAACTGAAAACTCCCTAGATCCAATAAGGTTAGGTCTAGAAGTCTGGAATTTTATATAAGTGTGGTTAACAAGATGTAGAAGGTATGTGATGATTTACATAGTTCTGACATAAAGCATGTCCTAGTTATTGTTATTCAAATATGACTCATTATAGACAAGGACCAAAAACACTTTTTTTTTTAGCCATATTTGAACTGATGTAATTTCGGTTAAATTTTAGCCACATGCTAAACAATTTCTAAAACTAAAATATGTTACCTTTCAAATGAAGCCTAATACATGCATTTTGGCCTCACAGTTATAATCTTTTCCATTTGGATATGCCAAATAGATGAAAATTCCCAAAAAAAAGGGTGGATGTTAAGAGGCTACAATTACAAAGTTATCTATTTATGTAACTAACACTGTTTTCCAGAGCAGATTATTATGAACGCAGCAGTAGAGCAATGTAAATCCTTTATATTACAGTAAACCAACACTAAGCAAGATGACAGATAAAACTTCCTGTTTCCCTAAAATATTCGAGTATATTAGAAAAACCAAAGAAGCAGAAAAGTGTTTTTCTTGACAAGACCGCAGGTGTCAAAAGGGGGAAGATGGCAGGAAAGGTGCGAGAGAAGGTGACAGCGTGTGATATTTGAGAGGCAAGACTCTGCTTGTAAATCTAGATTGGAAGCAGAAAGGTTTATAGTTGTATCCCTAATGTGCCTTTCTTGTGTCTTTTTGTGTTTTCTAACAGGAGGAAAGACAAGTCAAAGGATTCACAGGGAAACGGCTTGATTATATGACAACAGACTGAAGAGCTGGAAGATTTCTGGATTATCCTCTACATGTCTGCTCTGTTTACAATACATATAATGCAGGTGGGAGGTGTTAGGAAATTAAATGATTAAAGATTTCATGTCTTCACAACTTTATACCTCAACAAAGCTACTTCTCAGCAATCAAATGATGCTGATGTTATATTTAGATCGAAGATGTTACATCACTGCTTGCTTCGCATTCTTTAGGATGATGAAACCTAGAAGTCATTATAGAAATCTTTGATATTTGATCCCCTCAGTTTGTTTGTTGTGTTTTTTGTCTTTTACTTGGCAGGAAATCTTAAAAACTTGTTTTGATGGTGGCGTCACCATTTGGCCATTCACAAAACACGTACATTTTGGCTTCCAAGTCCTTCTTTTTGTCTGGATTCCTCCGTTGATCCAAGACAAATACATCTGTACAGTCCACCATTATTGTCAACACTCATCCTATAAATCCATCCAACCTTCGCCAAATTTGGTATAAATTTAGTCGAGCCCCCAAAAAGTACGTTTGTTTTTAGCAACTGTTTTCCCAGTAGGTTTCCACATTATTGGCCTAGAGGACAAATGCTGTAAACATCATGCAGTTGCTCCCAAATTCACATGACATGCACATATATCAACTCTGAGCAAACCTGTAAGATTTGTAGGGATTTTTTTAATTTTTTTTATAGGTGGTACAGCGACATGCTGAATTTAAATGGCCATAAGTTAGTGGTTAGAATCACATACAGAGAGGATTCAACCAGGCTTAACAGCCACATCAGCCAATTTGATTCAAACTGGGGTGCAGATACAGTTTAAAAATGTCTGAGTATGTTTTTGTTTTATAAATAAATGTGTAACCTGAGTCCTCTCTACTTCTCAAATGCGAATAAACAGAATTATGATAGGATTTCGCCTTGTATTTGTTGCTTGAATTGATCATTGAAAATACTATGAGAGAATATGTTTTTCCTACTAACATCCAGACAACAATACCCATGATTGTTCTGCTTTTTTTCCCCCTGTAAACTGTATATCTAATTGAGGGTTGTTTTTGTTAAGGCTTTTGTTCCATTGTAAATTTACCCAGAACGCTTCGCAGCAGCCAACAAAAGCTGCCCCACATACACAGTGCTGACTGAATGAGAGGACCTGTAACCATACGTTGTGTTGAAAATCACTGGTATGCATGAGAAGTGGGATTCCCTCAAGTGTAAATATTTGTGTCACTGGCAAAAAAAAAAAAAAAAGAGGATGGAAATATCTCATGGTGATGGTGAAAATGTCTCTGACACCCTGAGCATCACATGATGACTGTTGCAGGATGGTTGAAATATATGAAAACCAGTTAAATGTATATGTTAGACATTAAAACGTACAGTATATTGTTGCTCATGTACTGCTGTGATATCAAATAAAGAGAAAACTGGAGATTAAAATTGGCAGTGGAGTATAAATATGGGAATGATATGCCTACGACTGACGTATGATTAGGAAACTGTTCGCCTCACATAACGAAGATCCAATGACCCGTTAAATGAGGGCAGAGGGGAGTGGGGGTGGGGGGGGGGGGGGGGGTGGAAGAGGGGATGAAGTCTGCAATTATGTTTAAGAACTCACTGCACAGTACAATGAGTTTATAACTAATGGGGGGATAGATTGAGGAAGGGGTGGGGCGCTAATAGATACAACACACAGGACAGATAAGAACTTTTCTATTGTGGGATATTCTTCTCTGTCTTTTCCCGTCTGGAGGAAATCTCAGTGTACAAACTTTAATGTTAATTGATGAAAAATGCCAGAGGAAGAGGAACGAGAGAAATTAGCCAAAGTCATCAGACAGTGGAACAACAACAGACTGGACTTGTTTGAAATAAGCCAACCTGACGAGGTGAGTCCTCCTGCAGACACCAGACGTGGTTCACGCAAAAAACTCTGTTGTTGTTTGGTTTAACTTCCGTTTTCTTCACATCTGTCAACAGTTTTAGATGTAAAAATGTAAAATGAGTTGTATTTATGACAAGTTACCACCCACATGAGGGTAAAAAATATGACAAACAGTATAATAATATTTCATTATTCAAGAGACTGGACACCTAAAATGTACCAGTGGCTGATTAGACCAGTGAACTTATGTCCTCATCTGTATAAAATACTATATTTACTACTGTAGTACTGAGCTAAAGTACTATTTAGAGGTAATGGAGATGTTACTAAGTTCTTCTACAAGATTTTCTGATACCTCATACATGTATATTAATCTATCAACTCATGTGATTATTAGATTATTACATATTTTATCTATAACATATTATAGAACTGTATTATCAGGTGTATTGTAGCGTGTGTTGCAAACTTTATTTGACAACTGCTTATCATTTGCTTTGGAGAAAAAAAAGTTGTTACTCTATAGTACAAGTACTCTATAGAAGTTTCCTCTGGTTTTCTCCTTCACTATCACCTATAATAGCATGAAATACTTATAATGCAATGAAGTACAGTTTTTTCTGGGTTTTCTGGTGTTGGTGGGGTGAAGCATGCTGAGGCACCCTATGTAGGACCTCAACAAGGTTTAGACTGGCTCTAGTAATTAAACTACATACGTTTAAGTCCTGACTTAAATGCTGCACTGTCACTAATTGCATATATACTGTATGTTGTTAGAGAAAATTGAATAATAGGTTATCGTTTTATAAATCTTTTGTATATATGTCACAAATGTTGTTTTCAAACTAAGGGGTCAATGTTTGTTTTCAACTGAATGTGATGTAATGTCATTGTCATACCGGTACACATGTCGGTGAAGAAATCTTACTCCTCAGCTAGTTGAACTCTTGAACTTATTTCTATCTGAAGATTGTTTGTTGACCTCTGGGGTTAGTTAGAGATATATTTATCTTAAGGCTACTGTGTTTAGAGACTGTGTGGATCATGAGGTACCTGAACAAGCTAAAGTTGAAGGACGTCTTTGTTTTTAAGTTATTGATTTACCACGAGGTCTCTGTGGGATTATTGTATGACCATACTTATTTGTAAGAAGGTGTAACAGCTTGTGGAAGTGTCCATTTAGGGACATGACTGTTTTTTTTAGCTTTTCTTCTAGAGAGGTATAAAGCTGTCTCGTTTGCAATATTTAGGGAAAGGGCCAGCTGAACAACATGCTCTCTCTCCAAAAATACAAGATGATTGTATTTTTGTTCTATGTTTTTGTGACATTTGTATAATAGTTATTGATGGTGTGATGGATTGTACAGTGTCTACAACTGCTTCAACAATGTTTAATACTTCCTTTATGTTTCTGTGTGGCTCTTGAGCAACGATGAAAAATTTACACGACATTGTCCAACCCCGACTGAAAGTCTCACGATGGGGTGACTATAAACCACATCACTGTTTTCCAGTTTCAGTGAATGTTTGTTGAGATGTTAAACACAAGAATGATAAGAGAAGGCCAACAAAGCTTTCAACTGCACAAGGTTTAATGGATTATAATTTATATTTCCTGGTATCATTTAAGATCAACATTTTAAAAGCTGTTTAAATTCCTGATCATTAACAGAAGACTGGCCTTCATATTATCAAAACCTTTTCAACAATATGGTCTCAGCGCACTTTATAAAAGGTTGAAAATATAATAATATAATAATATAAAACTGTTTTCTGTTTCCCGTCAGAACCTGGAGTTTCATGGCGTGATGCGTTTCTACTTTGAAGATCACGTTGGAGACAATGTCGCCACAAAGTGTCTGCGTGTTTGCAGCAGCTCTTCCACTCGTGAGGTTATTGAAACTCTTTCAGAGAAATTCAGGCCTGATTTGAAAATGCTGTCAACTTGTTACTGTCTGTATGAGATCCACACCAGTAAGGGTAAGAACTGGACTCCAGTAAAGTAGCTGCTTCTTTGTCTGTTGTGACTGAAAATTCACATACTGTATATTGTTAAAAGCAATATGTCATTATTGTAATTTATGTAAAGATTAAACTAATTTTATTGTTTTCTTGTAAACAAACAAAGTTATGTTTATACTGTTTCTCACCAAAATGCATGGGGCCCTATCTTATGCCAGGCGCAAAGTGTCTTTTTTAGTTTAAGACAGACACAGTTGTCATTTTCCCGTCCAGCGCCCATGTTTTTTAAATAGCAGATGCACTTGCACCCATGGGCGTGTTGGTCTTGAGGTGTGGTCAGGAGCATTGTTGGTGCATTGCTATCTTGAGGCGGTAGAGAGCGATTGCGCTATTGACCAACAAAAACCTGGTCTGAAGTCAACGGTGCAGTGTTTCACTGTTTTAAGGGCGTTATCCAGACAGTAATATGTGGCTACATAGGTGGGTGCACGACGCGCATGCATGTGCAGCAGCGCACAGACATGCAAAAGATGACAAATAAAAGGATTACAATGTGAAAGATTATTATTGTGTATATCAACATTTTGCTTAGTCATAATATTTATCAGAAACTAATCGCAGTAATGACGGATAAAGTTGTCTAATTATTTGACCAAATCATGGCAATACATGTAGGTATTTAAACAGACGGACAACAACGGATGAGTGCAGGATCAGCACCTTGGAGAGCTGATCAAGTCCTGATTACTGTGTTAATGATTCTTTACATGATTAAAATAAATGGTGTAATTTTTGAACAATTTTTAACAAATATTCTTTAACATTTTTGAGAGTAAAGTGGTCAGCTTTCACTTTGGGCACAAGCAGATCTGTTTCCTCTGCAGAGAAGCGCTCCTTCTCTCTACTTGGCAAATGCGCCATCATAATAGCAACCCGCCCAGGTGCAAGCGCATCGCGCTTTTAAAGGGAATGGGGGACGACACTCTGATTGGTTTATTGCACGTTACGCCGAAAACACACCTATGATTAATTAAGAGACAACGGACAACCCCTCTGAACCGTGCGTCTGGCACAGCGACCATTTTTCCGCAGTTAAAATACCAAAAGTGGATTTGGACACACCCTAAATGCACTTGCGCCGTGCGCTTCAGATCGTTAAAATAGGGCCCTTTGTGTTGACGCCTCGCAAATGAATGATTTTGAGTGAATTGAGTACATTTCATTCAACTGTTTTATTTTTACATTTTCAAACCTGTATTGTTTACATACATGTTTGCAGTCTTCTTCTTCTCTGCGTTTCCTGCCATGTTTATGTTTCTGTCAAACAGCAGAATAGCATGAAACTGCTCTATAGCGCCACCAGTGGTCAAAAACTCCAAAGAGTGCCTTTAATTGATTAGTTGTTTGACAGAAAATTCATTGGCAACAATTTTGATTGTTTGTGTTTGATTTGATTCATTGTTGAAGTTATTTTTCAAGCAAATTGGCACAAAAAGTTGCTGTTTCCAGCCTCTCAAATGTGAATATTTCCTGCCTTAGTTTTCCATATTGTATCTGAATAACTGTTCAGACAAAACAAGACATTTGAAGACATCACAGCGAACATTAAACAGGCATTCTTCACTTTTTTCTGTCATTTTAAAGACCAAACAATCAATTAATCGACAAAGTATTTTGCAGATTAATCAACAACGAAAATAATCAGAGCCTATGTATAACTATGTGTGTCTACTATACTATAATATAAACTATGTGTGTCAAACACATACTGAGAGATCCTGCAGGAGCCACTGCTCATTTAAACTGTTTATGTGATTTCACTTAGTCCAACTGTTCCATTATCTGTCCAGGATTTAGAGCTACACGTTGTCATAGTGATTTCATTGATTTAAAAACATGCTCTGACCATTTTTCTGTGTTTTATATGTGAAATAAGAACGTAAATTGGATCTGGATGAGAGACCTTTGGTTGTACAATTAAACTGGAACTCCGACAACAGAGAAGGACGTTTTGTACTCAAGAAGGACAAGGAGAGTTTGGAGGTATCCTCAACCTGCTGTATTGTACTCAAAATTGATCGAAAATCTAAATTATAAAGTGATGTGCTGTTTTACAATCGTTATTTGACAGACATATGTTCTCTTCACTCACACATAATCTCATTATCTCTGCCCTTTTTTTTATGCGTGTTGAACAATAAAGGAAAACTGCCACGAGAAGGAAAAGGGAGGCGTGATTCAAAACTTCAAGAGGACACTGTCAAGAAAAGAAAAGAAGAAAGAGAAGAATACAATTAAAGCTACTGACGAGGCTACAGGAGACGAGAACGGGTAAAATGTTTCATTGTTCACTATCATTTTTTTTTCTTTTTCTTTTAGCCTGCTGGCCTCAGGCCTCCCTAACTATTAGAATAACATCCCACCCTTCAAACAAATATCCAGGTCAACTGAAAAGCCACTGAACAACACCAACATTTGTGTGTCTAACCCTGAGACAAAAAAGTGGAGCACAGAATACAAAAAGCAACAACAGAGTCAGGCTGACCCTGGTGAGTAATTTGCAAATTGTAGAAAAATAGAGCAGTATAGTAGCATGACCTTGTGCTTTCTATGCATATAATACAGGCATATTTAACATATTGCCATGAGGTGACCACTCAATAAAGTCTATGTTATATAATATAATCAGGATTGCTGCATGTTATTGCCTTTACATTCCTTATATGACTATTTTCAGGAGTAAAACACACAGGAAGTCTTCATCCTGACTTTTTAGATCAGCCTGGATTACCACTTGGAATTAAATTCTGTGATAACTGTGAGTATGAAATTAAATACTTTGTCAGTTGTGAGCTCAGTGACCTTCCTTCTCATAACGTCCTCCTGCCCCCTGCTGGTGTCTTCTACATTTCAGCGGAGGAAGCCTTCCTGTCTGCAGTCATAAATTACACCAACAGCTCCACAGTTCATTTCAAGCTGTCACCTGCGTACATCCTCTATGCCGTGGGGCGCTTCGCTCTGCAACGGTGGGGCTCCCCACCGTCAGGAAAGACACACGGCGTAACCTCGATCGCTAACAAAATGGTGGCCATGACAGGGAAGGTCATCCAGGCAAGTCTATGAAATCCCCTTTACTGTTCATGTTTCATCTGCACAGATGAAATTGAATAAATGTTTTAAAATAAGTGACACCAACAATCACAATTAACATCAGCTAACTATGACTGCAAAAACTGTACACCTGTGCATGGACATAAAGTACTGTAAAGTCACATCTGCCATCTTCTGTGTCTACATTTGCCTTTCAGAGGCAGCAGGCCATCGCCGGTGCTCTTGCCTTTTGGATGGCCAACTCCTCCGAGCTGCTAAACTTCCTCAAGCATGACAAAGACCTCGGCCCGCTCACCCAGCAAAGTCAGCTGGACCTGTCCCACCTGGTGCACAAAGCTTACAGGTAAAAATGACAGATTATAAAGACCATAGACAGCACGTACTCACCAACATATCATCTAAAAGCCATGATCACTGTATTACAAACCCCTCTCACTCTGCTTATTGCCTTTTCCAGCTCTTGGAGGTGCTACAGGTCTCTATCCACTAAAACAACCAGCTTTACAAACAGATTCTTTCCAACTGCAATAACAAACCTGAACACCCCGATCAAAACAGAGACTTACGTGTCTCGCTAACTAAGGGCCTCCAGAGTGTACATATTCTCACAGATTTTAAGTTTCGATTTGTTGTTTGGTCTATAATATGCACAAAAAGGTGAAAAATGTTGATCAATGTTTCCTAAAGCCCAAGGTGACGTCCTCAAATGACTTCTTTTGTCCCAACCAACGGTCAATAAGATGTTTAGTTTGCTATCATAGAAGAAAACAGAAAATATTTACATTTGAGGAGCTGGAATCAGAGAATTTAGACATTTTTTCTTAAAAAAATGGCCCCCATGATGAATTGATTATAAAAATAGTTAGCGATTAATTGACTGATTGTTGCAGGTCTAACAAAGTGTTTTTATGTGTTTTATTTCCCTAAGTTGCCTGATACAGTGTCTACAGAATGAGTTGAGAAAGCATTTGCCAACTTTTTTGATTGATCCAGAGCAACATGGCCCACTGCCGGCGGGTATAGGTAAACACTTATTGATTTACAAATACTAAATCAAAAATTCAACAACCTCGGAAGAGTTGTCATGTTGCGAGACATTTTTATTTAACGCTATCCTGATGTTTTGGCCGTCTGTGTTGCCGGTGACAGAGCTGGTGCTGAACACCTTGATGAACACCATGTCTCTGTTACGCCGCTGTCGGGTCAACCCCGCCCTCACCATCCAGCTCTTCTCCCAGCTCTTCCATTTCATCAGCGCCTGGCTCTTCAACCAGCTCATGAGCCCAGAGGCCGACACTCCAGGCCTGCGCTCCCACTACTGGGGAGCAGCTCTCCGCCAGAGGCTGACCGCCATCGAAGCCTGGGCGGAGAGGCAGGGCCTGGAGCTGGCTGCCGACTGCCACCTGGGACACATCATCCAGGTCTGTACCAGGTCTTTATGAAATATCAGTGCAGTGTCTTCTAAAAACTGTGTAGAACAGGATCAAATGTTCTTTTCTTTACACATTTTCTCTTTTTTTTGTTTAGCAGTTAAGTTTCATTCATACTCTACGGTAAATGATGATTAAATAATGTAGAAGGTGAAAAATTTATGGTGTTTTAGAGCATTTTCCACTGAGGAAAGACAGATTTAGGGAGAAATACTGAGTATAGTACCTTTTATTTTTGGGGGCAGAACAATTGTCATATTTAAATATAGTGAATATCAGCCCAAAATTGAATGAACACTAAAAATGTCAAGAGGTCGTCAGCGGGCATCATTCTCTACATTTATTTTATGATCTTATCTGTGAGATCATTTATTTCTGAACTGTTGCTTTGCCGTTTTCACCGCAGCTTTTGTTTACAGTGTCAGGACACATATTTCAGTGGGTGCAAAGCTGTTAAAATAGCGTTGCCTGGCTGTTTCTAGGCAACCATGCTCCTGACCATGAAAAAGTACTCAATGCAAGATGCGAAGGACATCCAGAATACCTGTTTCAAGTTGAATTCACTGCAGCTGCAGACTTTGCTAGCCGGCTACCTCTACGCAACCAATGAGCCTCACATCCCCCCTGTGAGTACTCTCCGTCTCTTCTTCTACTCTCACGATTCTCTTGTTTTCCCTGTTTGTACTGAAACTATGAAGCATCAGCATTCACAGAGTCAATATTTATGATATTTGGTATTGATGACCAGAACACAGATATAAGGTTGTTCCGGTTGAGTGTACCAGCAGCCTAAACCACAGACCAGGAGCTCAGCGGTGTAGATTTAATAATATGAATAATTAACAATAATGAATATGATGATGAATAATATATGAAGAATAGTAAAGCAAGCTTTCACAAAACCCCATTGTGCCTCTGAGTGAAACATTTCTCTAATGCTTTGCTGAATATGAATATGTGTGAAGAAAATGTGAATATCTATCTCTACCAATGTGTGACAACGGCCATGTCAACTTTCCCATTCAGCCAATATTACAGGGAAATAATCATGTGAATAAATTGTGTGCAAAACAACAGTCATATACAATATTACCCTCTATTAGAGCCTGGGTTTGCGATAATGTGACAGAACCCTAAAATAACTGCAACAACCGAGGGAGAGATGTGCCACTAACGCAGCCCATTCAGCCCATTACACTCATACTCAAACATCAGCATTCATATTTCACCACTATGAATATCAACACCATTAAAGCATCGTAATACACGAGCTAAATTAGTCCCATTATGCTCCTTGTGTGTTTACTTGAGTCCCAAACAATCTTAGAAAAACCTAGAATGATTCAACAACACTTACAGTTTTGAACATTGTTGGTGACATTTTATAATCAGTTATATTTGTCCATTTATATTTTATTACACAATAATGTGTTTATATTTTTCTTAAAGCAAGGAGATAGCCGACTGCTCTCTATGTTTGGATTAGGAAGCAGAGTCTCAACTGGGGAAAAGGGGTAAAAATCTTTTAGAAGAGTCTTTGAGGAGTCAAATATTGTCAGAAAAATGGACTCTACTTCTGTGGTTAGTATGTAACCTAATGATAAAACATGTGAAGCACAAACTGGGACTCAACCACTTCAATAAAATTAACTCACAATGAATACCAGTGCAAACACTGCACATAAGTAAATGACAGCAACTGGCAGGGTCCATGCATATATATATATATATATACTGTATGTACAGGGTTATGTATATGTATGTTGGGGTTTTTTTTGTCTTCTTGTCCTTTGTCTTTCTTTTCTTATCTTGTGTTTCTATGTTAGTTGATTATTTTCTAGTTTCTGAAGTGTTAATATGCTATGAATTCTTACTTTTTGTTACCAGCTGTTTGTGTTGTTTTGCTCGGAGGAGTTTGAGGGGAGGGCTGGTGTGGGTGTGGTTAAAGGGATAATATGATATAGCTTGGGTTGTACTGTATTTGTTTTACTTTTATAATTACTATTTTTGTCCTTTGTCTATTTGAAATATTCTCAGAAAACAAAACAACAACAAAAAAACAAACAGTAGGGTCCAGCAGACGTAAAGTTATCAACCACAACAGAGCAGGAGAGAGTCTTGCTAGCATTTTGCTACCACTTAGCTTGATGTAAACACCAACTGACAGTTAAAGCCAAAACACAAACTCACATTATCAATGTCAGCAGCAATAACTTAGCTTGTCATTATGACGTCTTATTATGACATTACTTGTATATTCTGTCCCTCTTCAGTGAGGTCAAAGGTCAGTGTCAACTACAGTATTTTGCTCAGCTCACAGCAAGCAGATTAGATGTCCCTTCCCTGAAGCCTTGTCACAGAGTGATAAATGCCAATCTATACACTACGACGACCTTTTCCTGAAATATTTCCGCTGTCTGATTCACTTGTCGTCCTTGCTCAAGGATTTAATCAATGCCGTAGTGACGGCCGCAGAGGCCTCTGCAGATAACCTGATTCGGAGCGAAGGACGGGACATCCAGCTGCAGGAGAGCCTCGACCTCCACCTGCCCTTCCTGCTGCCGGAGGGAGGATACTCCTGTGACACTGTGAGAGGGATCCCCCCAGGGTTTAGAGAATTTTTGGAGCCAATTTACCGGAAAGGTATTGGACTCAGAATATCATGACATTTGCAAAAAGTCAAAATATAACAATCATATAGCAGAGATATATTATATCCACCTAAAATGGGCTGTTTGCCCGATAATATTATTATATGACATCCTTTTCTTTCAGGTCTCTGCTCTTTAACTTCCCAACCGAACTCCAAAGGCGACTGGACTGTTTACTTTAGTGAGTCAACTTCCTCTGCAGGAACTACATACATGGTAAACAGAAGCTTCTCTTTCAATGTTTATAATACGTCATTTAAAGCAATTTGAATTGCCTTTGTGTATGAAATGTGCTATACAAATAAACTTGCCTTCTATGATCCCAAATGGGCTGAAAAATAATTTAATTTCTAGATAACATCAAGCATTTATGCAGGATTCATCTGTTTTATTTTTGTTTATTTCATTAGGCGGTACAGAGAGAGCCAGAGATTGTGACTATCACACTGAAGAAACCTCTCAACAGTGGGATGGGGGTCAGCATTGTGGCTGCCAAGGTGACTGCATCAGTTCTGCCAAAATATTTTTCCCAATTGTGATGTGTTCATTAACCGTAACTGTTCAAACACCAGAACTGTGTGCTAAATGTCTCAGCTAATTAACATCTTCCCTCTGATTTCGCCACAGGGAGCAGGGCAAGATAATCTCGGGATTTATATCAAATCTATTGTCAGGGGAGGACCAGCTGAAATGGTGAGATCTATTTTGATTCAGCTGAAGTTGACATGGAAAACATACAGAATGATTTCACAGGGAAAGTTTGAAATAATGGAGAAAATCTCTTGTCTCCACTGTGTGCAGAATGGCAAGTTAACAGCTGGGGATCAGCTGCTGAGTGTGGATGGTCGAAGCCTGGTCGGCCTCAGCCAAGAAAGGTATAACAGTCTATTCTACAGATAGAAAAGTTTGTTTTCAGCCACTTTGATCTAGAAAGAAATATCTCAACAACCATTGGATGGATTGCAATGAATTTTGACATTCATGTTGCCCCAAGATGAATTATAATGAATTTGGTGATTCTCTGGCGCTGTCATCAAATCAATGAACAGTACTTCAAGCCTTTTGTGGCTCCAGAGGGTTTGATAATTTATCTCAGCTGCAACATCAGTTGGGACTACAAATTTGAAAATAAAAAAAAAGTCTGTGGTTGTGAAGTTAGAAATAACTTTCATTTCTGCTACTCGAGGCTACATTAGCTGCTACTAGCATAACACACCCAGATCTCTGACCGAGATCTGCATTTTGGGTAATGTAGGCACCAGGTTTTAACAAGGAAGAAGAATGCATGAAATAAAAAAGATATCACTTGTTCTACTACCGATTTTGAGCCATTTTTTTTACTGTCTATCCTGAGTTTGACAATGTTATATAGGAGTGCAATGCTAAATCTGTACTTTTTAAGTGTAGTAATTAGCATGCTGACATTAGCATTAGGCCCAAAGCAGCCTTGTGTCTTACTGCAGCTTCACAGAGCACATAATGTCATAAAATAAAAGTGGCACAACTGAATGTGTTTGGGGGAACAGTATTATGTAGATATCCAAAAACTAACCAGACATCAAGTTTTCCCAGATAATATGAAACAGTTACAGGTAGCTAACTGGTAGCGGGTTGATAGCGGTTTAATCTTTTAAAACCTGAGAGACTTCAATGTTTCAGTCATAGATTTAAACTAAGATAACCTACTGAAAAGCATGAGGCTACACAGTCTCCCCTCAGTTTCAGAATAAAGATGAAAGTTTGCTAACAGACTAATGACCATATTCATGTTATATTTATTCAGGGCAGCAGCTATCATGGTGCAAACCGGCCCCGTTGTGACCTTACAGGTTGCAAAGTTTGGAGCGAGCTATCACGGCCTCGGGGCTCTGCTGAACGAACCAACTCCTGAAAGGACTGCAGGTAAATACACACTGTTGCTTTTTTTTTTTTTTTTTTTTGGACTTTCTGCACCTCGTTACCTTAATTAAGACCTTTTCTCACTTCACAAGGTGATAAAAGCCATGCTAAGCCAAACAGTAATGCACTCATGCTGCACAGCGTTCTGGATCCTGGTCATTCAGAGCAGCTGGAGAGTCTGCATGGAAGCAGCAGAAGAAAGAAAGACCAGATAATGCAGCGGAACAGAGAGCTTTATCGGTCCAACCCCAACATGACCAGTGGGTGCACTTCTATTTCGATCACTTATTGCTGCTGGGCACATAAATGTCTAACTCAGAAATATGTTTAACACTCAAGGATGAGTCAGAAGAAGAAGTATTTTTAGAATATGTTTTTTTCTCCTTATTTCAGCACACTTTGCCCTCGAGGATGAAGCTGAACCTGTTGACCCAGTTGTGAGAGGGAACAACATTGCTGCTGTTTCCACTATCAACCTTTGCACTGATGTGAGATTTTTCTAACATTTCAACATCTAATTTCATGCAAAGATGCTGAAATCACTCAGTCACCAAATAATAATACATGTACTACTTTTTAATTATTTTATGTCACTAAAGGACCAATTTTGTTTACTTTTCTTGTCTGTTTTAAGACATTTCACAGGGAATACTTGACTCTTCCGAATCCTAAATCCCAGGACAAGAACATATCTGAATCCAGTCGACCACAGCAAATGTTTAAAGTGTCTTTAAGGCCTTTAGATGGACAGAACTCCAGTGATAAGAGGACCTTTATGGTAAGGTTTAATGTCCTTCTGGCACAAAAAATGCTATACATCATCATATGTTCTATTTACTGAGCAGCAAACAAAGAAAAATCTACATATTGTATGTAAAATGATAAATACAAATAGGTAAATTCAACAAGAATCTCTACTTCCCCCCTCTAGCGTCAGGCTCTCTCACAGGAGAACTTGTGTGTGGACAACGGAGGCCCCCTGCTGGACAAAAGGCAGAATATGTGGCAGGACCAGAGTGCAAAGCAAACCATGAGCCACTATTCGTCCTTCCCAATCCGCCCGAGCTACTCCTCTCATGACATACTTTCTGATAACAGCTCTCCCACAAAACGACAGCAGGAAAGTCGCACAAGTGGCGCCGGAGTCTGGAGAACTCCCTTCTCACAACATCCAACACCTACACCTTCGATCCAACCTTCAATACGCATAGACATCCCTGTGACCAGAGCGGCGAGCGCGCAGTCAAATCCTCCTCTCACCACCTTCCAGCAGAGTTCCTCTCTGCTGGCGGTGAAGAAGAGTCAAATGCTTAAAGTACATGGACAAACAAGTCAAGCGGGGCAAAAACAGAGTCCTCAAACCCAAGCGTATGAGATTTATGCATGTCCCATTTCTGCAACTAAGAAGCTACCTCAGCCCTCACTTCTGACACAGCAGCAACGACCCGGCACACACGGGGGTCAAGCAGCAAAACCACAAGTGAGCATCACTCCGACAAAACACGTCTCCTTCCAAGAACCTCCTACTCAACAGAAGCAGGGAACGGGTCCCATGAGGCAAAAGGACCTCCAGGAGCTGTCTGATCCATGGAGGAGGGAGGCCCAGGAGAAACTGGAGAAGCAGCAGAGGCTTCAGGTGGTGGAGCTCCTGGAGCAGGAGGTGCAAGAGCTTCAGGCTAAAGAGAAGCGCACGGCGGAGGAGAACGACCGACTCCGCAAGCTCAGCCTGGAGTGGCAGTTTCAGAAGAGGCTGCAGGAAGTTCAGCAGAGAGGAGAGGATGAGGAGGAAGACGAGGATTTGGACATGATGATGATGATACAGCAGCTGGAGAAAAGAGTACAGGTGAAGCACAACACAGGCCTCAGTTTAAGGGAAAGTCCACCCTAAAACATGTAAACCCAGTTCAGAAAAACAGCTATTGTTGATGGACTTTGCAATTTGGGTTTGTTTTGTTATTGCTGAGGGTTTGAGCCAAAAGGCATTCTGGGAAATGTAGGAAATTACTACCTGAAGTAGATTAACAATTATTGATTAAAGAGATTTTAAAGTACACAATCCAGGATTTTTTTGGCATCCCTACCAAATATATTGTGTGAATACTAAGATTATAGAAATGTATCTGCAATTTACTCCACTGTTACTCTGAGTCACTTGAATAAAGCTTATATTTAAAAAAGAGTAAAAATAATATATACTGTATGGAATAATTTATTTTCCACCTGTAGAACAAGAGAAGTTCTGAAGGAAAAGTGAACAGCGAATTGAAAGAGCAGACAGGAAGTCTTCTCTCCCAAAAGGAAGAAAAGGCAAAAACAGGTAATTACTGGTTGATGCATTAAAGACAGTGAAACATTTTGCTGTCGGTGCTCTTCATCAGACATCGTATTTTATTTTCAATTGCAACATTTCAATGTTTTTGGCAGATCAAAGACCGATTGGACGGACTCAAGACGTTAACAACATGGCATCAAAAGAGTGAGTTTGAACTTTTTGGCCGTTTTAAGCATGATATTGAAATTAAATCTAACAAGCAACTGAGATTTTTATGCAGTATTTCTTCTCATGATGACTTAATGTCACTGAAATGTCAGTATACACTTGTGTACTATTAAAACAAGCTAAAACAGTGAGCAATTACAGTATAGTAATGTCATTTTTTTAATTTTTAAATTACTTTTAAAGTGACTGAAAGAAATCCCTGAGTAAAATAAAGCTGCAGACTACACTCTATAAATATATTTTAAAACAGAATAAGCTATTGTTTTTGTCCCCATAAATACCAAAGTATTTCTGCTAATATCAGTGTTTATTTACAGAAACCAGGAGGAGAAAATCAAGAGAGCGCCGGCCCCAGAAAAGCTCCCGTTCAAGGAACGACAGCGTCTCTTTTCTCTTGCGTCCAGTGCATAAATGAAGGTCAAGGCCTTGTAAACAGAAACCTCAGACATGTCTATATAGAGAAAAATAACATGTCAGATGATGCGCTAGCAAGATGACAGTATTCAGTGTAAAAAGGTAGCTTGTGTCACTATTGTCTTTAGAAATATTTGGCCTAGTAAAATTTTATATTGTTGTTTTATCACCTGTTTAAAATCTTTACTGTATTTTCCCATCACTAAATAATAAAAGGTTTGATGTAGGACCATAATTGAGGCACTTCTTCCACTTATTTTATGCTTGTTAACTATAATAATCATTCCTACGCCTTCTTCCGTGACAGATACAGAGCTGTTATCTTACTGCCTCTGTAAAAGCTACTTCGTGCGCTGATAAAACTGCACCACCGCTTTCTCTTGTTCGTGAGTTTCGATCGAGCCTCGCCGTAGTCTGCGGATCTCATTGATGGCGTCGATCCCCGATATCTTCCTCGTCTTCACCAGGTAGCACGCCAGCATGGTCCCTGTCCTCCCATGGCCGTGCATGCAGTGAACTCCTACACCCTAAAGAGGAACAATATGTATTTTGTTCAATCATCTGGAACACAGCACACATCCTGAATCAGTTTCTGTCGGGGTATTAGCTTTTTATTTGGCAAGAACTGGTTTATATCTAAACAAAATCAGACATACCGGCCCAGTCTGAGAACAACTGAAGCCCCTTTGCAAAAATAAATGCCAGCATAGTGCAATCCTGTATGCTGACAAAGACTATTTAAGTCTTTTTCCTGACTCCTTTTTGATTCAGGCACTTTGGAGGAGCTGAAAGGTTGTGAAAGACTGTTTTTCTTTGCCAGTTGGACCATCAGCCCACAGACTCAGATAAATTCAAATAAACTTGATGCCAAAGGGTTTAAGTTACAATACTGTGGCCTGAAAGCCAGAACACAAAACTACGCCCTGGAGAGTCCTTAAAGTATTTTATAAGAATAAGCACCAATCAAGCGCAGTCCATCAGCCATCTGAGATCTTACCTCCCCCTTGGAGTTGGCTTCTTCCACGACAGAGAGGAATCTGTCAATCTGACCCGGTGAAGGAGGAGTGAAGTCAGCTATCTTGATGTGGTGCAGCTGTAGCTCTGGACACGTGTCATAGTAAGGTGGTTTCCTCTCGCACAGGCAAACCAGATGTTTGATACCATTGTCCAGCAGATACTGGTACTCTGAAGTCATCCTGGGAAACGCCAGTCCAGCCAGTTTGCCTGGTTCAACCCAGGAAAAGTTGTGCGGAGGAGTGGAGGCCATGTTTGTCCAACTGAGGAGAGAGAGGCCAAGTCACATTTTATTGAAAACACTACTTCATAAAGAATCACTATATGGTTTTTATGATTAGAGCTGCAACGATTTATTGAGTAATTGCCAAATATTAAAATAATCGCCTACTATTTTGATCATCGTTTAAATTAAATGAGTCATTTATTAAGAAAAAAAAAGTCCAAATTCTTTGATTCCAGCTTCTCAAATGTGAATATTTTCTGGATTCTTTAGCCCTCTACGACAGTAAGCTGAATGTTTTTGGATTTTGGACAAAAAAAGACATTTGAAGACGTCACCTTGGGCTTTAGGGAAACAGTGATTGACATTTTATGGACCAAGCATCTAATCCAATAATCAAGAAAATAATAGACAGATGAATTGATAATGAAAAATAATCGTTAGTTGTGGCCCTACTTAAGATAAAACAGACTAAAGTAGTGAAAACCTGACATGAAAGTATATATTAAAGACATTCACTTTCTCTCTGGCTCATTATGTTCACCAGAGAAAAAAAAGGGAGGGACGTCTTATCTCATGATTATGACTTTGCATTTCATAATTACAAGAAAACAATCTCATAATGATGATTATTATTATGGTAAGTCATAATTATAAGATCTTCCCTTGTAATTACCAGACACTGATCTTGTTATACGAGAAAAGTTTAAGGTGGTTACCAATTATCATTTGAGAAGACCAAGGCAGGATGACGCTACCAGATTTAATTTGCTTTTGTTTCCTCCTTGATTTGAGACACTGGGAGATGTTAATGTCAAAGGACAACCAGGATGGCATTATTATTAGTTTAATCAGAAGTCCTGAAGTTGATATGTTGACAGATGTGAAATACAGCAGTAGAATGAGCAGGAAAGAGCAAGTCACGATGTACAGAATCAGACAATAATCTGAACAGCACACTTTTCATTATAGAAAAACATCCCACAGGCCACTGAGAGCAGCGCCAGTAGGCAGAGACTGTAACATGTCATCATATCATGCAGGAAATACACAGAGAAAAGACTAGAAATGGTTACACAATTACAGTAATTATGATGATTAGAAATCAGTATGAAGAAGTAGTATGGAAGTATATGGGGAGCACAGAAAGCAGCTGTTTTTGAATTTTTAGGACAACTGGACTAATTAAACAGATATAGAATAAAGAGACACTGACAAGGACTATCACCAGAGGGTGGCAGTAAAGCAACACGAAGGACGCCAACGGCTGTAAAACCCCACAGAAGAAGAAGAAAGCAGCAGCAGGCTGTCATGGATGTAAAAAGATAACTTATAAAACGTATCCATATAGGCAGTGGTGTAAAGTAACTAAGTACATTTACTCAAGTACAATTCTGAAGTACTTGTACTTGAGATGAGTATTTACATTAGATGCTACTTTGTATACCTTCACTCTGCTACATTTCAGAGGGAAATACTGCATTTTCTACTCCACTACATTTATTTGACAGCTTTAGTTACTTTTCAGATGTAGATTTGACATAAGGGATAATATAACAAGCTTTTAAAATACAACACATTGTTAAAGATAAAACCAGTGGTTTCCAACCTTTTTGGCTTTTGACGCCTTACAAAAAGCAGTGTGTAGTCGGGGTCACATTTCAGATGTTTATGAGTTTTTAACAGCTCCACCAAATAGTGATTTTTCCCTCTAAACTTCTCACATAGTTTCATTTCAATAAATGTTCAAATGATCCAATATTTCAAAGATTAGAGGAAAAGTCCAAAAACTGAAACCAGATTTGTGTATCAGAACTTTGTTTTTTCTTCTTTCCTCTCCCATTAATCATCTCATGACCCCTCAGATTTATCTGGTGACTCTTTGGAGGGGCCCGACCCCTAGGTTGGGAACCACTGGATTAAACTAATTGTATATAAAGTAGTTCAAACTAGCTCCACCTGCAGCAGCTACAACAGTAACATGCTGCTTATACACTGATGCTTCAGTATTAATAATCTAATGATGTCATATATAATAATATATCAGTCAGAGGGATTAAACCACTACTTTTACTGCAATACTTTAACTACATTTTACTGATAATACTTATGTATTTTTACTTAACAAGGATTTTTCATGCAGGACTATTACTTGTAATGGAGTATTTTTACATCTCTGTATTGGTACTTTTACTTAAATAAAGGAACTGAATACTTCTTCCACAATTGCACAAAATTGAAACAGCTGTGGACAGGTATCACACTCTGGCTTTGGCATTACTAATGAACATGTTTAACAAGTTGAATAATACATGTCAAACAGTTTAAGAGCCCGTGAGAAAGGTAAACATTCACTATAGGAGTGTCTAATTGTTAGCATAAGTTACTGGCTAGACTAGTTCAGTGTCTTGACGGGGGATTAACTGTACATATTTCAACATAATCGAACACACTGCAGGCCTCTCCAGACTCCACCTAATGTGTCAACTAAGCTAATTACCTCGCAGTTCGGTAGGTTAGATCGCTAAATCAAACATTACCATGAATATGACGCCGACGTTAGCTTTTCGCGTAACTCGAGCGAATCATTGACCGTGTATTTAACGAGCACTGCCGTTACGAATGCTCCCTCTCACCGGTAAACTGTCTGCAAACTTACCGGTTTTTCTTTATGTGAGGTGAATGTTCCGCTTGTCTGCAAGCTGGTGCTACCTACTGTTACCTAACAGGACGGACAAGCGGCATTTACTGTCCGCTACCAGGTTTGAATGAGCCGGACCGTCAGTAACTAACTAACTAGCGTTACCTCAGTCTGTGGCACTGCTGCGAGCCTGCCAGCTGTCATTATAAATCATTGTTGAAAATGCAAAATGAACTAACGTCCCACTACTACGTACTACTACTGATCTGAGAACAGTCGAGGGAAATTCGGTTGTGTCTAGGTGGTAACCCTAGATTTGTGAAACTCTCGCGAGATTTGGGTTGGGTGTCTGGTTAGCTCGTAACTTGCTCCAGGAGACCGCAGTTCGCTTCCCGCTTCCGACCGCGAGTTTGGACAGTTTTTAAAAAATCCATAACTATGATTTTCTTGGTGTTTATTGTTACTATGACGACAAAGGTTGCCAAACTTTAAAGAAGCAGTAACTTGAACCCACATCACGTTTCAAGTGATCATCTTAAACCAAACTATAACTTTTCCCTAACCCTAACTAAGTGCCTACAGCCAACCAGACCTTAACCACAGCGATTTCACATCATAAAATTGTTATGTTGTTAAATTGTTTTTAACAGTGGTTTGACAAATGATGCTGTCTTGCCGATAACTGCTGATAGAGACAAGAATATTTTGAAGCAGCTCCTTAACCGCGACTGTGCTGAATCAAGTGCGCATGTGCGAGAGTTTCGCAAATCTAGGGTTACCATTTAGACACGACCTTGTCTTTCTATTTGAGAGTGGACATTTTATTCTGCTATGATACAAACATATATGCATATATATTGAAGTTATTATAACTGCCACAACAGTTAACCACCATGATGTGATAGTAACCTTTATAAGGTAGCCTGGTTTACAATATGCTTACGTCAGGATGGCCGAGCGGTCTAAGGCGCTGCGTTCAGGTCGCAGTCTCCCCTGGAGGCGTGGGTTCGAATCCCACTTCTGACATCAACCTTTTTCATAATTATAAGTGTTGTATACATTGTATTATGCTTACACTCATTATTATCGTGGGCTTTATTCTGTGTAGAATTAACAATACTTATCAATTAACTAAAAACACAATGGTTACTTTCTTATTTTATCCCATAATATACATTATGACCCTGAAGTCTTTTACTGCCAAATGTAGATGTTGTTTCCTCTTCTTATCCGTTACACAGACACAGACACAGACAGACAGACACACACACACACACACACACACACACACACACACACAAACCACCACATTATCCCACCAGTACTTCCTCATCACCACCCACTTATACTACAGTAAAATATGGACAACAAACATCAGACAACACAGTGGTTTTGAGACAAATATATTTTCTATAAATTAAAATGACTTCTCAGACAAATGAATCACGTATCAGATAATGAATAAATTGTTAAATATTACCAGCTGTGTTTCACTGGAGGTAACTGGAGTGCTTCATATGGTGCTGGCTACAGTACATCCATACTGTTACACCACCGCATTAAGTCCTTTGTATCATTCTACTATATATAAAGTAGCACTGCACAAATAAATTTAATTTAATTTGACTAAGACCTACATCATACATACATATCGTATCTAGCTGGACTTACCTGCTTCAGAGGGTGGTGTAGATGTAACTTCTCCAGCAGCTGGAGGCTTCTGCAAATATTATATAGATATTTCCTGTGTGCATCTGGACAGTTATAGAGTAGATATTAGCCTATTACAAGCAAAAACATGTAGCTGCAGAGCAGGACAAATAATTGCTGCAGCCTGTTGCACCAGCTGTGTGTACATCCAAACTTAGACTAGTTATAATGTAAATTATTACTAAGTTGTAATTTGAGCATTACTAAAATAAAACTTTACACCACTGAGATAAGTTACAACATAACTCTGAGTAACAACTAAATATTTACATACATGACCCTAAGGTGCCATACTGATGGGTAAAACATCATTTTTTCATTAATTGCTGCCATTTTACAACACAGTACTCCAGTATAGACCTAATTTATTGATGTGATATTTCAATATAGATCCAGCTTACTACCATGTGCTATGATACCAAGTGTCTCATGCCAGTTTACACATAGCTGATGCAACCCAGTGCAGAAATCTATGTTTTTATGGATATAGCGTTAGACATTATCACTGATATTGGTCAGTGAAATTTACGCACAATGCCTTACATTGTAGGAAGGAGCAGTTATGCAGATAGCTCGCTACTAGCCTGTCATTCAGTCTCATATCCTTCAATATGTAACGTTATCTGAGTCTAGCTAGCAGCTATCGTAGCATCATTATCTAGCATTAGCTTTAATGCTACTTAGCTAGTTAGCTGCTACAAATGAAACGTCTAAGGTTACACACAAAACGGCATTTTAATGTTAATATAACACGACATACCTCTGTTTTGGGCTTTATTTTCCTCCTCCACTTTTCTCCGTGTTCTTCCCTGCGTGTCTGAAGGTTTGGACCTTTTCATTATTTTCATTTTTATTTATTTATTTTCCTTTGAGGGCCCAACGTCCCCCAGACAAGATGGCGCCCTCAGCGACCGCCTAACGTTAATGTCCTATAACTGTAGCCGGTCCTCTGTCGAGATGTGCTACGTAGCGGTCTATCTGTGGATGATGGTGAGCAATATCTTTAAAAAAACCAAACTCACTGTGACTTTTTGAGCTGTAAGTGTGTAAATATCTGCATGTACACACTGGCTTTGCTGCAGAATGCAGAAATAAGATTATAATGGCGTGCAGTGTGTGTTATGTATAAGAAAACCACCACAAGGAGTCCTTACCACTGATAAATAAGTTCAAAAAAGGTTATTTTTTTTACCGGGTTAAACGTAACTATTTATTACACTTTTATTTTTGTAAAGTCATTCGACCAGTTTTAAAGAAAAATACCCCGACACTGCTATCGTGTTGCGCTGTGGTAGCATTTTTTAACTAGGCAGCATGTTTTTTTTAATTTCTATTAATTATTTTCAGAAAATAATTGATTGATGAAACTGTTTCTTTTAGGACTGTATCCAACAGCAAATGTCATTTTCCCATTGCTAGGTGAGGAACAACAGAATTAGCTCATATTAACAAAAAAATGGCAGAAATGACTGATATATGAAAATGTCTCCTGTGTTGCACCGCTAGACTACAAATGCAATAGTAGATTTGCTATCTACTGATAGTTGATTTGTGAAAAATAACAAAAGTTTTGATGTAAACTATGGAAGTAAAAAAACTCCAGCTTTCTTCAGGGGCCAAATGTTTTTGCTGGAGGACCAGTTTTGGCCCACGGACCGCTACTTGCCTACCACTGAGATAAAAAGTCAGATAAACGTGTGTCATACAAAAAAATTACAGTTTAAATGCCTGTAGAGGTCACATTATTTCCTGCGTCTGATGATTAAACCTTTGTAGATCATTTTCTACAAACACATGCTGTGTGGCCAAGAATTGTTTAAAGCCAGAAAACTTTATTCTAAACCGTAGAGGAAATCTCAAGAGTTTTTAAGGATACCAAATACTGTTTGTTAAGGGGGAATTACAAGGATTTAAAAAAAAAAAAAGAAGTTTGAATATTTCTTTCTTTCATTGTAAGCATCACAGCTTCAAACTGTGTTGGAACATGCAAGATATAGAATATTTATGTGATACTATCATACATTTTGGGTTTATTTTTTTCCAAATTTAAGTAAATTAAAGTAAATATAAACATAGGAAATATCTGAACCAATCTGAAAGTGCCACTGCAGCAGAAATGCATATTATAAAGTATTATTTGTATTTGACAGATGTCCTTGTTGAGTCCGTATTGAATCATTATTATTTTAATATTTTTTGGGCATTTTCCAGATGGAAGTTGCTCCCGTTTCATACAATCTCCACATGAAAGGTAATAGAGAAGAACTGTTTGTCCATTTCATGCAATAATTAATGATACAAACACAAACATTCAGATCTCACAGCACAGCACAGTTTACTTGCTAGTCATTTTATACAAATAGTAGAAAGAGGGTTCGTATCGGAAGGAGACAAACTGTATCACATTTGCCAGATAGATGTTGATACACAGAGACTTGATTTTTTTTTTTTCAGAAAGGTATTTGTAAAGAGAATCACAGAATCGAATGTTTCAAACATCCCATTTAAAAAAGCTTTCACTAACCTGTAAAAAAAAAAAAAAAAATGAACAGAGCTGTTTCAGTAATCACATACAGTTATAGAAAGATATCTAGGTGATAGGTACAATTGAAATGAACATAAAATAAACCACAACTTAAAAAAAACATTCCGATAATCAGGTGGCGTCTAGTGGTAGGCGTATTTTTGTTTGCTGTCCTACAGAGCTCGACCCACCTCACAAACCATTTAACAGAACATCTGGAAGTTCAAAAAAGAACCACAAAATATTTTTTATTCTCATTTTATCTATTTTTTTTTTGTTTGTTTGTTTGTTTTGTACACATCACAACCTGAAGACTTGGTAGGTTGACTGGTTGCCCGACACGTCTCTGGGTTATCATCACACTCCATATCATCATCATCATCATCATCATCATCCTTTTTGTGTTATCTAAAAGCACAGACCCCTTCAACATGCTGCACACCCCTTCAAAAAGCAATCACAACCCCTTAAATGGTTACACGTTAACTCTGTGGTTTTAATTTTTTGCACTCTTAAGGTGCCATTCGAGAAAAGGGGGGAGGGGCAATAATCGCCGTGCCCTCCTACTAGAAGATTTCTACGTATTTTTGAACGTCCGCGTTCAAAGTCCCACACTGAGCAGACTGCTGAAGGGCCACGCCGCGTTTACAGGATGGCACAGAAGAACTTCTTCTCCCTGAACGGGTTCTCTGACGCTGGCACCGGCGATAACAGGGGGTCCTCTTTGGCATGGGCTTCGCAGTACGACATTAAGTCTGCTGCTGCTTTTGACACCTGGAATCACACAGACACACACATACACGTATCAGTATAAACTCTGTATATCAGTATAAGTTTTTGATTCAATTAAAGGGGAGGTATCCTGTACATTTACAGGTCTACATCTTTATTCTGGGGCTCTACTGGAATATCTTTGCTTGATTTACACTTCAAAAAACTCCTATTTCTCTGAAACAGGATGTTTTAGTTCCTGTCTCTTTAAGGACCCCCTCTGATGAGCCCGCTCTGTTCTGATTGGTCAGTTCTTGGAAGCTGCTGCACGGGAGATTTCTGCTGGATTCGGAGGCTACGTCATCAAACCAT